>NC_031986.2:21780435-22101435 GCF_001858045.2 Oreochromis niloticus
GTGGAACCGCAAAGTTACAGATCTGCCTCTTGTGATCAAACAAACCGGAGTTAATGGTGTTTGACAGAGGATGTGAACTTGTGCACGCTGTACGTCCTGGAAACAAGCTACAAACACAACAAACGACTTTGGCCGCACACTAAAATTTCAGACAGACAGCTGGTGTAACATAAAAAATAATCATCCCTTCTGTTACACTGTTGTTCTAGTTAGAGGGGCGCACACAGTCTCCATCATTAAAACAGGATTATTGCTAAGCCGTCCTTCCACCGAAAGCCAACCACAAAGGAAAACAGTTGACAAATAAACACAACAAAACCGAGCTGAGCCATCTTAGTGAGAGCAGGGAAGCAGAAAGGAGACGAAGGCTGAGTTTACTCCAGATGCAATCCATCGAGGATGCAGCTCTGTATAACAATGCCCCTCCTTCCCTGTACTTTCTTTTCTTTTCTTTTTTTTAACCACTCACTTTCGATCTTCTTCCTCACCCCCTCTCATTTTTATTTCCCCTTATGCTCTCACCAGTCTTTCCCACCCTGCGGCAGATCTGCTCAGTCTGCTGAGCTTGTCGGTTTGAGGACAAATTGGGCGACTTGTCCCTGCTGGACATGCTTTCCTTTAGCAGCGCTCCCTCCATCCCGGAGTGATTCAGCAAGCAGGCACAGCCCAGAGCCGGGGCTGCTTCATTTCCCTCATGCGGCTCCCTAAACAGTGCTTAACAAGCTCTCGCAAAATAACCAGAGGGCACAGAAGTGATTTTGTTATGTAAACTATTTCTGCACAAACACTGTTTCACGTCAGGATGAAGCTACTTACACGCTGACATTTCAGACTTGCATTTCTGAAATGCATCACAAGCACTTAACTGCACGTTACAGTTACAAAAAGAAGGAAAAATAAGTAGCTAAGGAGCAAAAGAGACTGCAGTACCTCAAATGGCCACTTGAGGCTGGCACCAAGTATGAGTCAATCCCTGCAGATTTTCATATTAAAATGACCAACTTTACAGCAGAAATAAACATGTTTAAAATCTAATGCAAAAAACATTTTGGGCTCTATAAATAATTTCAGCTTCCATGAGAACTGTACAGAGGGATGGATACCAGCCGTATGCTATAACAGCTGTACGATAAGCTTAGGTTAAGCTAATTTGAGTGACTGTGCTTGTAGTGTCGGTGCCTTTTACAGTCTAATGTGTGCATAACTGTACTTCAGTGCATCAGTCTCGAAGAGTGAAATTCTAGTAGTTTCCACTAGGCTTAACTTTGAGCTGCTGTGTTTGTGGTGTTGGTGCTTTTTGGAGTATTTTTAATGCAACTAGTTGTCAAATAATACAACTTAATGTGTGGGTAACTGTATTGACAGCCTGTAAAGAAGTCTATGCTTCAGTTTTGATGAGTGAAATTCTAGTTGTGTCTTTGAATTTCACTTTTAGAAAATTGTTATCAGGTATCCCAACTTCCAACTTGAACCAATCTGTCACACCTACTGTCTGCCTATCCTCATACATGTCCTTTCTCCCACTCCTGACTTCCTTATGGTGTACCACAGTTCCTGTCTTGGCATCCGATAGATATACTGATGGCCTACCAGCTACTTGCGCTGTATACTGCAGCTGCTAAAAGCATGGGAAATAAGTAGTATCCATGTAGTTGTGAAGTTTTAGATTCTTTATTTGACATTCCAAAGACAAGTGCAATCTATTATGGATAGTATAGAGTTATGTAAATGTGTGTGTGTGTGTTGTTACTTAACGGTTTAAAAGTAAATAAATGTGAAAAAAGACAAAAAATGTCAGAAAAAAGAGTGTGCATTAAGATTTAGTTGCATGAAAAATAAAATTAATTGTCATTATCAACAAATTCTCTCCAGCCTTCCTTGAGCTGCGGCTGGAGTAAATTGCCAAGCTGTAAGATAACCATAGCATGGCTCAGAACCTCATTAAAGCCTTAATCTTCAGCTCCACAATACAATTTATTTTATTCTGTCAAAACAAATTCAGTTTCAAGGTAAGTAAAACATCTCACAAGCCACACGGCGTCCTTGAATGTTGCCTGGAATGAGTAAAGATAAACAAGGTGTGCACTCACCTCGTCGAGACAGCGCTCGTACTGCTCCCTCTGACTCTCATTCTCTGAGGCCAGGGCGGAGTTCTCCTCCTGCAAAGAACACACACTCCAGTTACGTTTGATGCAACAAAAAACAACAGAGACAGGAGCGGCAATCGAGCATAGCTCCGGCTAAGTCTGAGAATTCCCTCACAAAGGTCATATGTCAACTTTGAACCAGGACGGCCAATAAAAATTTACCAAGTGCAACTGAGAAAAAGGTCAAGGGGATGGAAGTTACGATGCTGAACTTTGGGGCGGCAGCTAGCCGTTTGGAGCCCGGACCTAATAAGAATATCTCCTCTGCTTGCCAAGCGATGAGGCGGCGTCTTATTGATCTCTGGGAGTTTCCAATTTGTCAGAGGCAGGCAGCATATTAGGAGCTGTCAGACTCTTTGGTTCTCTCGCCCTCTGCCCTTTACTAGAAACTACCAATCCCTTGATGAAAACATGGGAAACATGATTACAACCCAAAACACTCCAACGATGCCGTCTTACAAAGAAACACTGACTAATTAAAGCCTCAAAGCCTGCAACGTGTGGTTATGAGTGCAAATCTAATGAATGGCCTGAGCAATTAAAGAGAGCTCGAGCGTCTCATGTGTTAGTTTCTATTTTCAAGAGATGCATTTGGCTCGGGAAATCCCCCTGACAGTGTATTTATCACTGTTACACAACTTAAGTTATGATTAAAACGTGCCAGTGAAGACTCATATTCCCATCATTAACTGCAGAAGAATGAGCATGACTTTTTAAAATATGTGATGATTTAGCCATAGCTTTGCCTACACGGCGGCTCATTTTCTTTAACTCAAGCTTCAGTATGAGGCGTTGTCTGACACGTCCGCGCGCAGCCTAAAACGAGGTTTGCTGCGTCGTTTTAGTGGCGTTTAAGTGTTGGCGACTGGACGTGCTCATTTCCTTCTTTCGTTGTGCTGTAGTTATAGAGATGAGCAACCTGGAAGTGCACCGCTCTCTTAGCAACTGGGCTGCACAGGGAAACACATGCATGTGACATTTAGGTCTGTGAGGTAGCACGGTTTGGATGGCTTATTTACATTCCTGCCCCTCAGAAGACACCAGAAATTTTATACTAAATAATCATATAGCATTTAATTTCAAGGTTACTATGCCAAAATAGTAAAAACATTTCATTGCATTGAATTATGTCGCTGTTAGAAGAATGAATGGCGGTGAACTGAAAGCCCTGAGGTGTCTACACCAGGGAAAACACTTAAGCGGGAGCACATCCTTGGCAGGTGGCAGAAAATGAACTTTCTTTGTGTTGAGACTGAAATTTAATATTTTTCAGGGATGATGCTTTCTGAGACCCAGAATCAAGGTAAAAGGATTAGTCTGTCATTGAAAATAGTACAACTCAGCACAACAGGCACTAAAAATTTGACAATAAACCTTCTCATTCAAACCGTGTAATCCCGCTATCATATTCTGACATAGTTCAGTGTATTATTATAACACAACAACAACCCTGCAGTCATAATGTCAGTGTAAATAACAATTCTTGTAACTAACTTTAAAATCTATTCATGACTTGGGGCAGAGCAGACGCCTACATAATATAATCTGTGTAATCCTTCAATTATTTAATAATCTTCATGTTATGTGAAAAAAATCTATTTTGGGCCATTTTACAGCTGTTTGTTGCCATTAGAAATGAAACAGGATTCATCTGAAGTCACCACTGACAATACAAAAGACCGATATAGCTACCATGACATCACCCACTGGTTTGAAACATTGTCACAGTTACCATCCTGCTGTTTTGAAACCAGATTTGACAAGCGAGAGGTGCATCTAACAGTGAAACATTTAATGAATGTCCTTCTCATCATTAGAATGACCATAATTTAGAGAATATATTTAATTAATTTAAATAATTAACACAATCCAAAATGAATGACTGAGCTCATGAACTCATCTGAAAAGTGTGTACACAGGTCAGGGCTGAGGGGCATTTTCCCACAGACGTCTACAGCATTGGAAGTTTTTTTGCAACCACAGCTGTCGCCCCCTAGTGATTATTTAAAAGAATGCAGGTTTAAGGCACGACTGCACTGGCTTCACTGTTCAAACTTTTAAGTTAAGTCACCTTTAATGTTGCTCATAGAAGTCATGAAAGTCTATTTAACTTGCATCTGCAAGCTGCTTTGCAACCCCACTGAACCCCATTTTCCCAATTTAACGCTGAGTAAAGTCTGACTTAACAAATGGCATGCCTGTTATCATTGATGCCTGCTTTGTACTGGACTTTATTCTTCCAAAATTATTGGGTCAAAATTATTGGGTTCCACAGCTTAATCTTTTATTTTATACCTCTGTGGCCTACTCCTAGATATTCCGCAATCAAATGTAGGTGGTGTTACTGGAAAGTGGAAGCATTAAAGGTCCACAGCAACTCAGCCAGGAAAAGGCAGACTACATAAAGATACAGACCCAAGTCAATGAGTGCGTAAACAATGCTATGCTAAGTCCTCTGGCATTAACCTCAGCACAAAAACTGTGCTCCAGGAGCTTCATGTTAATGGTGTGGGTTTCTATGTCTGAGCAGCTCCTGGAAGTGTAGGTGGCCAAGCACTTTAGTTCATACAGTGCATGTAAATGTGAAGGTGGGAATGTTCCAGAACAGAACCATACAGCAAAATTCAAATTACTGTACAAGGTATACTAATCTTCTTTTGACAGTAGTTTATTCTCGCTTTATAATCACTGTTTAGCCGCCTAATAATTTAATTATTAGACTCTTCTTTATGCTCTATTTTTGGGCTCCACCATTCTCTGGGAACATTTCTTTGGCTCTTTAGCTCTTTAGTCATTTTCTTCATCAACTAGTACTCTACTTTATCTCCCTGTCATTTGGTGCTTCCTAGTAATGAACTGGGATGGGTAAAATCAAAACAATTTACATAGCTGATAGGAATATATGTATGCTGTCAAAGAATATTACAGCAATTTCAAACCTATAGCTTCTCCAGTTTATCCACCAATATGTAAAGTACAGACATCTTGAGACTCAACCTAATCCATATATAATGTATGTACCCTGACACGTCTTACAACAGGTTCACACGTTTTCATTTTGGGTCTTTGTTAAATATTTATCAGGTTGTGTTTGTCAGCTGTGGACTCCCGGGTAATTTTAGCTTTAATGCCCTTATCACCTAATCAGTAAAATGACCAGTGGCCATTTCTCCCGGAATGTGCTATGTGTATTCATTTAGGCCCCGGTTACAGACTGCAGTGCGTGCCTGCCAAGTTAATGAAGAGAAACAGAAACAGGAGCCGGGCAGTGCTTACTTAGTGCCAGTGGAGTTTATGCACAATGAGGGGCAGTGATGTATTGCCTCTGTTTTGTTTCCTGCTGCTTTAGCTGGGGGTGCATCCATCACCCACACAGCAGCAAGGAATAAAAACGGCAGATAACTTTTGATAAAGCTGTTTAAAATGTAGCGTCTCCGTAATGCGCTTCACCAGATGGATCGCAGGGACAGGTTGACCATACTTTCCGCCAGTCTCAGAAGATAACTCACCGCTGGAGGAGCAACAGGCAGGCAATTATCTGCCACTTTGCTGTAATTAGGGTCTGTTTTCTTTCAGGGACGAACAAACACAAGGAAGAAAAGATCAAATACACTCTGAGGACTGTTTTTACTTTTTCACTTCTTTCTCCTTCATGTGTCTTTCTTGCTACCAAAGAGTCATCTTTATTTTCCTACACGCATTTGGATTGTTTTAATTGTTAGATGGCATCTGCTGAAATATTTGGATTGCTTTATTATCAGCCTGTGTACACAAAAATGTTCATGAGCACTTATTTTGAACCCATTAACTTGACTAGAAGGTACTCTGTAGTATCTAGTAGGTAATTCCCACCTCATTAAATGCAAGTTGCTCCACCAAGCGAAACAGAAGCAAAGGGCAGAAAACAGCAACTAAATTCAGCAGAATGAAGCAAGAATGGTGGTGGAAGCTTTATCCATTTAATCCAGAGCTCAAAACTATTTTTTTATACTTAAGTTTTCTAACAACTTGCCTTTTATTTTCAATTTTATTCACTCTACTTTTATTTAATATGTGTGCTGTTTGTTTATATCAGAGGTCAACAACCTTTACTATCAAAAGAGCCACTTTTTAGCAAGGTTTGCCCTAAACAAGCTGTATGGATTCACTGCTGTGTGTGGGGTTATAATGAAATCAGCTAAATACATATTACACTATTAACTTAAGTAAGAGGTGCAATACTGTGTACTTGTTATATATAATAAGTTTTTATATTTGAAATAACAAAAAAAAAACAATCTACTGACATATAAAGGCCTACTTCAAGCCTGCTTTTGATTAATAAAACATATAGCATTAGAGCGTGACTGATATATATCTGCTGGGCTGATATTATTGACTGAACGTAGCTATTTTGGAATTGCCATTTACAAAGGCCAGTAAATGAAAATTTAAAAAGTAAACCAGAGGTAGGAAAAACACCCTTCAACCATGTTATGAATGTTGATGTTACATAGTTTGTCCACCAGAGGGCACTCCCTTTGCAGCCTCTCTTTAATGTGTTTGGAACGGCACAAACAATAACCAGCTGATCCAAGTCGAGCGTAAACGAGTAAATGACGAGTCATGCCAATAAAACAAGATCATGTTTAAACTGTGTTATCATATTACCTTAATAATGACTAATCATTATGCATAACATATTTTTGGAAAATTTGTTTACTGTAATGTGTGTCTAAAAGAAATAAAATATCGGCCGATATATCAGATTTTTAAAATCACCAAATCTCAGTATCAGTCGTAAAAATGCTATATCGGTCGTGCTTTATATGGCATAATAGCTTTAGTAAAAGTAACATTTTCATTTCAGTTATAACTGAAGTGCACAGATCAAGCACACCAGTAAGAAAACTATCTTTAAAAAAAAAAAAAAAAGCAAAACAAAAAACCTCTTTGTTCATTTTTATAATTAAATTCTTTTGTTACCGTCATTAGAAGAGTTGCTGAAATTGGATAAACGAGCCACGTGTGGCTCTGGAGCTGGAAGTTTGAGACCCCTGGGTTAAGCTTAGGCACCAAAGTGTCTGGCTGAGGTTAGGAAATGATCATGACATTTCTTACTACTTCTTCACTTCCTCCTAGATAATCTGTGTTGCTCTCTGTTTATCACTGATGCAGCGGAGGATAATAGCCTCCTCAGCCAGACTAGAAGGTAGAAGAGGGCAGCTCCTGGCCGTTTGCATGTGACAAATAACAAAGGATGACATCCACTCACTGGGATGATAATATATGAAATGAGTGACATGACTCGGGGTAAGACCGAGTGCCACGCACCCTTCACCACACCAAAACCAAAAAGCCACGTGGAGCCACTTAGGAGTGTATCAGTGAAGACTAAAAGCCTAACTTCATTAAGCCTGAGCACTTTAATTACTGAAGAGATCTGAGCGGATATGTGTCTGGTGGCTTCAGCACAAAAAATAATCAGCGTAGATCGCTGTGGCTGAGCGTCTGCTCTGGCTGCTTTGGCTCGTGGCGGAGTATAGCTCAAATCCCCAAGCGCAGAGGAAAACAAACCAAAGCTGGAGTACAGCCCGAGGCCCCGGCGGCGATTCTCACAGGATGACTTTGCTCTCCAAACGAAGGAGACCGAAGAATTTGATGAGCTGTCATGCTTTCAGACACAACCGAGCAAGGGCTCTGACAACTGTCAGACGGGCTGGCCACAAAGGATAGCCAGGGGTGGCTAGGAGTGTGGATGCAAGAAGTATACAGAGGCACGAATGAAGAAAACAAAGAAGGAAAAGGAGGTAGGCAGAGAGAAAAAGAAAGCTGAGAAATTCAAAGCAGGAGAGACTTAGAGAGAGAACAGAAATGCGTGGTGGCGAGTTAGTACCTCCAGGGCCTTGAGGCGCTCCAGCAGGAGCTTGGTTTTGTCTTTATCCTCTTCTGCTTGGCTGGCATCATGTTCAGGATTCGGCAGCAGCCTGGGGTCCGGCTCCGCTTGAGTCGCCGGCAGGGAGCCCTTCTCTACAGGGCCGTCGTGCTGTTTCTGCACTTCCTCAGAGAGTTTATCCTGATGCACAGACAGCAAAAAGAGGTTAGAGGGGTAAAAATAAGGAACAGAAAATCAAAGCGGGAATTTGGCGAGCAAAAAGCAGAGCAGATGGGAGGAAAGGATTGAAAATAGAGGTATGACAAATGTTTCAGGGTAAAATGGTTAAGGAGGCGTGAAAGGCAGAACTCAGAGGGAAGGAGGCAGTGAATGAAGAAGAAAGGAAAAGGGGAGAGGATCAGATGGGCAGATGGGACAACAGGGAAGCAGCTTCAGCAACAGAGCTCCAAAACATCCCATAATCCCTAATCATGTTTCTCTTGTTTTCTAAAGAGTGGCAGTGACCTTCAGGGGCTTTCTTTTCTGTATAATGGGGCTCCTGTGCTCTCCCTCTTTGCCCTTACACAGCGTCTGTCTCACGCAGTCTCGTTGCCAGCAATCTTTTCCTGTCTCTTCTCCTCTGGTGTTTCCTGGCATCTGTGATAATTAAACACTGGTTATAAGTAGCTAATAATGAGGTACTGCCTGGCTAGCGCCAAACTGCTAAAAGGAAACTCTTGGTCACAGTTAGAACACTATTCATGCTTTTCAAGGGCTCTTTGGAGCCTCACATTAGATGCTTACTGAAAACATCTATCCATCACTATTTGCTGGAAAAAGATCATCTGCTTCTTTGCTACAAGGGCTGAAAAAAAAACAAACAATCTATAGTAATGTAAGTGATTTTTAAAGAAGAAAACAAGCCCAAAGTGGATTGTTCCTGCTTTTGTTTTTCTTTATTTTCTATCAGGTGTTTGTCTGAGAAAACAATTTGAAGACATCACCTTAGATCTTGAAAACTGATGCGCACTTTGTTCTGCGTTTTTTACTTTAAAAGGTGTAAAAGTAGCTGACTCCACTTTTCAGTTGAAGTGAATTTTGGTTTGGCAGTAGTTTAGATATAAAAGTCATCGCTCTCTGGCATTTTTAAACTTAAAATAGTGGATCCAGTGTTTGCAGCTGGTGACCTTTGCAAGCGCTCATCATAGGCTGAACATGTTAATAAGATTTGAGCATTGATGTTCTCTAAATATTGCATTTCACCGTACCTTAATAAGTGTAAGAGACAAGAAGTAGTCAGTATAAGATAATTTCTGAAATAAGAAAACTTAAATAAACCTGGGACAAAATAACAATTGTTTTTGATGAGATGTACTCAGATTTGGTCTTTGGACTTTCAAGGAAAACCAAGTCAGTGCTTGCCCACAACTAGTGATTGCCCAGCTGGAGTTCTGGGCAAGCAAAGCCGCACTTCCTCTAACATCAACTTCAAGTTGGCACTAAAAGTCAGTCGACAAATAATAGTGCTTGGTGAGCAGTAATACTAACTAAAACTGACTGACTGAGTTTTAATTAGTAAAATTTAGTTTTACTAGAGAATCATGGGTATGGACAAAAACAGGCAAATAATGACGGAATCAAGAACAACCAGTGTTTCCAATATTTCACTTCACTGCCTGCAAATATTTCTCAAAAATGTGTTGCTGAATAGTTGCTGATATATAAACTGCAAATAAACAGCGTGCTATCCTCGTCCAGCAACCTTCTCAGGTATGAGGGATCCAGTCTGGCCAATTAAGGGGTGACATTTACTTCCTTGGTGACTTTTCTGTCTTTGGCCTGTGGCGGTAACATTTAGTGGACTGACGATTGACGATTTCTTTTAAATATAGTGGAATTTTTATTAGAGGTTTCACCATTTACAAAGATGCAAAACTGGGTATTTATCTGTTTGCATTGTTACTACGTCACAGTAATTCAATTAACTGACACAGTTTGACACCTTCCAACTCCCAACAAAATAAACAGCACGTTAATCCTGTTAGTCTAGAAACTTTGATATACAGCGCTTGGTTCTGGAGAGTTCTAAGCACTTTTGTTTGGGTCTTTCAGGAGTCCAGTAAGGACCTCAGTCATAAGAGCTTGAACATACTGATGATTCTTGAGAAAAGAATTGTTATTTTTCTACACCAAATCTTGCACTTGAATAAATGTTCAAGCCTGATGAAGTAAAACACTTTGCTGTATCTGATATTCAAGTGTGGCTGATTTCTTTAAAATCAGCAGTGTCTCAGTGCTTGATCATTTAGGGCAATTTTCTCCTCCAGTGGTCTTTGATTTCTTTCATTTGAACCGGTGTTAAAGGCCTCAAGAGGCAAAGATTCACAGGATAAAATAAATATGTGAGGAAAAGCTGGAAGGTAAAGGCCCAAATTTGATGCACAGAGCCACATTTTTCTTTTTTTTCCTCACAAATTAATCATCTTGTGACCCTTCAGATTTATCCTAAAACCTCTTGAATTGATCCCTAGTTGCAGTTCTTCATACTTACTAACTGCAGGCTTTTGGTAAAAAGATGTAAATGGTAAATGGCCTGCATTTGTATAGCACTTTACTTAGTCCCTAAGGACCCCAAAGCCCTTTACACTACATCCAGTCATCCACCCATTCACACACACATTCACACACTGGAGATGGCAAGCTACGTTGTAGCCACAGCTGCCCTGGGGCACACTGACAGAGGCGAGGCTGCCGGACACTGGCGCCACCGGGCCCTCTGACCACCAGCAGTAGGCAAACGATGTGTTGAATAAATGTTAATAACATATTAGCTAGATGACAATGAAGGTATTATTGCACCCTAAGTCACAAGAGCAGAGTGAGAACTTGAGTGCGACGTATCACTGTGCATGTGCCTTAAAATTTTCCTCCTCAGCAGACAACTCTGAAGTCTGAAGACACCTGCGGTTAATGTGCTGGACAAAAACGAGGTTAGCATCACAGATGAATAGCCGCAACTCATATTTTTCAAATCTGAAAGCTGCACAGACCAAGCTGCTACTTTCTTCTAAAAGGAATTGGAAATAATGTCCTTCAGAATACCCCCCCCCCGCTTGATTGAATCTCGTCTAAACACATATTAGGTTTTCAATCTTGCTCGATTCCATCAGACAATTGTGTTCAAGGCAATACTTTATAGTCAAGGTTTTAAGTCTGCTTTCGTTTGCCTGTGATGCCTGTGATTTGAGAGACTGCTCATCAGACGGCGTTAAAGGGCTCTGTAATAATCTCCGCAGAGAGAGTCTGGAGTGGGAGAGGGGAGGGAACTTTGTCCCTCACGTTGCCCTTTCAAGTTATTGAGTTTGCCTGCTGAACACACAGAATACAGCAGCGGCAGCAGGAGCACATCACTGCGTAGGAGCGACTGGTGTTTAGTTATACAGCATATGGGAATAGCACAATAACCCTCCAAGTATATTCTCCATCCACTGCTGATCACATGAGGAAATGTTTACAGTTTACATCAAGCAGCAGCTCACTGAGTTTAGCTTGTTTTTAAATTTTTGACTTCTGTTGCTAAAAAAGAAAAAGAAATCCAAGTCCTTCACATATCTGTTATCATTTTGTGATCTATTGTTTCCATGAAGGTTTATGTGATGTATATCCATTTTAATTTGCTTTAATCTAGCTAGCAGTTCACTGTATAGAGAGCTGCCATGCTAACATACTAATGGTAATGTAGTACAATATAGCTAGCATAAAAAAATATCTTGTATATATAGTAGCCTTTCAGGATATACTAGCTAAGGTTTTGAGGGGGATACAGATTCCCGATCTTCCTGTTGGTCTCTCTTTAGGCTTTAAATAAAGAGCACAGAACTTTCACTTGGGAGAGTAGAGTTCAAATCTCACTTGAAGACAAAAATTAGCACTGACTGGTACGAGGGGCAAAGAACAATTGAGAGGGGGGTCTCCCTGTTGTTTAATTGCAATGGGTTTTTCTAGATGTCCACCTTCTGCAGTTATAAAAACTTCGCAGTGTTGGCGTTCTTGTTGGTATTTTGACGGCAAAAGTTACCATGTTTAGAGTACAATGAGTTCTAAGCTATAAGCTAACACTAGCAAGTGTAGTTAGCAAGGTGCCATCTGATAACAGGTTCCTAAGTAAGAGACTAAAGCTTATTTTAGACTTCTGTGTTGAGCCAAGGCAAGTAGCCAATACTGTTGCCAGCATTTATACCTGTTCGTGCAACTTTGGCACCAAAAAAACAATTTGGTGGCTGATTTTCTCTCTTCAAGTTGATCCCTTATCTTACAGTCGCTTTTGAAAATGGCAGCAGAAGAAGTAGCTGAAAATGCATAAACAGGCCAATCAAAGGCGTTTTGGGCAACATCGAGGCAATGGAGGTGCACGTCAGGGAATGGCATAGGGTTTCTTCAGTGTTAATGGTTATGATGTATCTACGGTATAGATTTAATTACACTGTAATAAAATAACTTAATTCATAAACCACAATCTTCTATACATCACAGCAGGTCATAATTTTCCTCAGATAATTCAACTGCAAACAACATTAGAGAGATCCAATTAAGTCCAATTAGTGGAAGTGGGTACTAGCAGAAATCCATTAGCACAGTTGCTACCCCGAATTCCAGTATTTAATGGAAAATTTATTAAAGTTGGCTCTTTCCTTAAGTTTGTCCATTGTTTTCCTTTTAAGGCTTTAGATAAAGAGTACAGAAGTTTCACTTGGAAGAGTAAGGTTCAAATCCCACTTACAACCAAAGGTTAGCAAATGTTATTAAAAAATTAACCCCACTCAGAGTTTTTGTGAAGAACGAAGCACAGAAGTCAGAAACACTCTTGTATTAAACTGTAAATGTGCTTTCTATAGCTGTAAAGTATTTTCTAATATGGGTGTCCAGGGTGAACTGAATCGCTTTTGGGGAACAGCCTCAAGTGGCCATTAGATGAAGTGCAGATTTCGTACTTCATGCTCAGAACCCCAAAGTTTTTACCCCAATGACCGAGTGTTTCTTCCCCCCACACTCCCTTTTTAAGGGATTATTTTATATGCACAGACAACGTTATCTGCATATTAACAAAGTGGATTCATTTGATATATATTTCATAAGACTGCACTGTCGAGTTGTATTTTTATGATGAAGCTTTTGCGCCTCAGGACAACTTTCAGACATGAGTCTATTATTACGGCTGCTAAACCCATGTTTCACATGTACTCAGTGGAATACATAAGCAATAGAGCCACTGACAGTGAACTTTACGGTCCTTGTTCTTTATTTGGGACACTTTTATTCGCACTAATCAGTCAAGGATTGTTTTCTTTCTGCATCTATTCCTGTCTTGTGATATACACATGGAGTCATTAATAAAGACACTCTTTTTATTGCATACTTCATGAACTAGTGGCTGCCCTTTTCTTCTCCTCCCTCGAGGCATTTCGCTCTCATTTCACCGGCTCGAAGTTAAAGACAATAATGTGGCTGCTGCTTTATGGACACTGTAGTTACCGTGTGCCCCTAGTGTGACATATAAGAAACAAATGACCAGTGAGGCTTAATAAATACTCTAAGAGTCTGAAGTATTTTCAAGACTACAAATGAATGCAGCACACATAGCTGGGAGCAAAAGAACATTTGTTTTCTACAGTTAGGCCTCTCAGATAACGCCAAACTGATGATAGACAGAGCGAAGCATTTCTGCACTGCAACACTGTGTAAACATGTTCAGCTCCAAATTGTGAAGTGAGACCCCAAAGGTGACCCAAGCTTCAAAAATACACGGTATTACTTATTCTTTCTGCATTTCTGCTCAATCCCAGCAGCTATTTCTCTTACATAACAGGGCCGGGAATGAATTCTTTCACCTTGACTCAGTCTGGCTTTAGTCGATACCCAGGCTCTCAGCTAAATAGGAAAAAACAAACAGTGGAAGACAAAGATGCATGTCTCTACTAAATGATCACTGCATGTCAGTAAATAAATTCTGAAAATAACAATCTTCACTTGTCCTTTCATTATTTCTGTACCTTTCCCTAAGATTGAAGCAGCTTTAAGAATAACCTCTCTCTGGACCATCACTGGCATCACAGTCTCTGTAATGAGATGTTTAAATGAGAGTTTACCTTGTAGACCTTCATGATGTCCACCGTGTCCACAGCAGTCTGCTCCAGGACACCCTGATTCTGCAGCAGCGACCGCACTGTCTCTTCCATCCTGCGCACACAAAACACACATCATCAGAAAAAAAAGATGCATTAGTGGGAAATGATGATGATGTGGACACCTAAAAGTCAGAGGCTATAATGTCCTTAAAACTAATCTTAAGTTCTTTATTTTATTTAATTTTATACTACATCATTGCTAAATATCAACCCAGCAAAGGAGGAAGTATACTAATGTTATACATTGCCACTGTGTGCGTACGGAGGAGCTCAGGGTGCATGTAGGGTCAACAAAACATGTAGGAGTGAAGAAGTGTAATTCTAAAACAGTTTATTTTCCTGTTAGCTCTAAATCCGTTTTTTACACATGAAATTACCCATATGGAAAAGATATATATAAATCTTATAAAGTTTGTATCTGTCTTGTGTGAAACTTGTATGAAAAGCATACAAGAGTGAAAACAGATATAAGATCCCTTGAAAAATTACATAAATGAAACTTGTATGTTTTGGATACTTCCTAAAACAATATATGAAAGTAATGAGAAAGTGGCCACTTTCATGAGTAAATCATATAAGCCTTATATGATTCACTATATGAAGTAGGACACATATTATGCAAGTCTTTTATAAGTTTTTACTATTTCTTTTCCATATGGGTGGGTCTGAGTGTTGTCAAAATTGTTCTCTCTCACAATGTAGAAGATTGGTGAAAGCATCTGATTGGTAACATCTTCATTTTTCATCATGATAATGATCCCAAACAACAAATAATAATAATAATAAATAGTTAAAGCTGGACTTTTTCATGTGTTGATACGTCTTCTGGCCCTGCACCTGCCCCATTTTTAGATGGGGTAGTGCATGTACTGTATTTTCCTGTCTTACTGTAAACCAAGCCCTCATCTTTCCTGAAAAATCTAATAAAACCTCCACCACCACCCTCAGATTTGAGGCATGTACCGGCAGATGTGTTTTTCTGCAGGATGGTGCATTTTTTAATTTAATTTTGAGGACTTCTTGTTCTCATGCATGCTCACCCAAGCAAAAAAAGATAGATAAAGGCTAATAACGGTGCCTTTCAAGGTTTTAGGTTCCACTACTCCAAAAAAGCTAGTAACTCAGAGCCAAGGTCCAAATGACCTCAACAGTATATAAAACATCCCAACCCATATGATACCAGCAGCCTCAAAACGATGAGCAGAGTCAAATGTTCGGCTAAAAACATCTGATATGGAATCTGTTTACAAGCTAAAGGCTTGCTGTTTGAAACGGATCATTGCGTTCTTCTTCCTTTTTTTTTAATACTCTCCATAAGAAAGCCCACACAAACACACACACAAATGGCTCAGAAGTGAAAATGAAAAGCGAATGGGACTGAATCAGAGCCAGAGACACAAGATGGATGAGTCGTAATTTTTCTGGACTGAATCCCAATTTCTGCTCCGCTCGCTATGCGAGGAACATGTCGTCCAAAATGACCAGACTGAGTGCAAAAAACTGCAGTCGCAGTGTTTACCGACTTATTGTGTGAGATTTTCTAGGCGTGTGTCAGCGCACAGCCGTATTCACGTCCGCTGATGACTTGAATTAAGCGCAATCACGGCAGCACAAACCGAGCGAGCGACCCTGACCTTCAAGGCCCCGTCTGCTCAGAAACAATCTTTTGCTCCTATTTTGTGCTGCGAACGCTGCAAGCTGCATGCAGAACAGGTACCAAAGAGTGAAAACACCTCTACCTATTTCCATCTGAATAGCAGCCACATGCCCTCTCAATCCCCAGCGCTGTACGGTGACCTTTCACCCCACAGGCGTTCACTTTGTGATTCTGTGAAAAAGAAAAGAAAACCTACCCCAGCACCAGATAAGCTGTGAAAGATAATCTTGGGCCCAGCTGGGATCATGTAAACGGAAGTGATAAGATGAAACTGACATTCAGGAGCACCGGAGGATCAGGAGTGACAGGCAGTCATTGTAAAAAATAAAATAAAATAAATAAAAAGTCTCGACAAAAGAAGAAACATTGACACTGTCAGCTGGGAATCATCTGGATTCATGACACCATCTTCTTCTTCAACTTTTGATTGGTTTGATTTGCGGTGAAGTTAAACAAGGAAGGACCCACACGGAAAGAGTTGAGATGTAAATTTGAACGTTCAGAGCGACATTCAACCCAGTCTGCCGCATGCTATTTGCATTAGCAAGGACTATCACCTCCTTTTCTCTCCAGCTTCAAAGTCATGACTCATGTGCCTGTCAGTGTGACAGAAGGCCTTGGATTACTTACTGAGGCAGTGCAAAAGTGCATGAATCATTCAAAAAGTTTAACCAACCAGAGTTTCAATCAATTTCTGGAAGTCCTTTACACATTTACAGGCAATGTTATCAAAGTTTTTACTTATTTGTACAAGAATGTCAAACATTCATAAACTGTATGTGGGGGCTACAAGGACACTGTTATACAGTTTAAAAAAATACTTGTGTAATTCAAAGAAATTCTCGAAGGTTTCAGGATTCTCACGTACAGTGTTGTGAGGAACTTTCCTTTCTGATTTATTAGGTTTTTTTTATATATTTGTCACACTTACATGTGTCAAGATAACCTGAGTAAATTCAAAATGCAGTTTTTAAATGGTGATTTCATTTAGGGATCAATTTTATCCAGACCTACCTGTCCCTGTGTGAAACAATGAACTGCCTCCTAAACCTAATTACTGGTTGTGCCGCCCTTGGCAGCAAGAACTGCAATCAAGAGTTTGTGTAAACTGGAAATCAGTGTTTCACATCACTGTGGAAGAATTACGTCCACTCTTCTTTGCAGAATTGTTTTAATTCCGACACATTGGAGGGTTTTCCAGCATGAACGGCCTGTTTAAGGTCAATGCAAAGCATCTCAATCCAATTTAAGTCCAGACTTTGACTCGACCACTCCAAAACCTTCATTTTTTTTTTTGAGTCATTCTGAGGTGGACTCGCTGGTGTGTTTCTGATCATTGTTGCATAACCAATGCATAACCCAAGTGCTCTTAAGCTTCAGGCCATGACCTGATGGTCGGACATTCTCCTTCAGAGCAGAATTCATGGTTCCATCAATTACAGCAAGTCGTCCTGAATCAGCAAAGAAGCCCTAGACCATCACACTACCACCACCATGTTTGACTGTTGCTGTGATGATCTTTTTATGAAATGCTGTTAGTTTTATGTCAGATGTAACGGGACTCAAACCTTGCACAAAGTTCAGCTTTTGTCTCGTCAGTCCACAGAATATTTTCTTGGGATCATCCAGATGTTTTTGGTAAATGTGAGACGAACCTTTGTGTTGTTTTTGGTCAGCAGTGGCTTTCTCCTTGGCCTCTCCCTTGGACGCTATTTTTGCCCTTTCTTATTGTCTTTCTTATTTTAGTGTCATGGTAGGGAGCATTGCCATTTTCAGTGAAGCTGGTGCCACCAGGGAGTTGTGTGTTTGGTCTGCAACAGATTTTGCAGAAGTAGAAACCATAAAAATGCCAGGACCCCCTCCTCATTTTGTCTGTCTTCATTTTCACAATGTCGTGACTGACCAGTGGTTTGATCCATTCATATTTTTTGAGCCAAAGGCAGAAGAGCGCAACGATATTCCTGGTGGTATTTCAGTGATCAGCAGTGGCTCTCGGCTAGTAGTGGGTGAAAATGAGCACATGGAGGCAGGGCAGAGGAGGCACACCATCTGTCCAGGCTGAGCCATAAAGCCGGCTGTAATCAGTCTGCTAGCTGCTGACTGAACAGTCAAAGCGGCAGTCAGGCAGAGCTGATGGCAGATTGCTCCAGTTTCTGCTTTAAATGCTGCCCTTAATCAGCACAACCTATAGAGGAAAGAGGGCGTAGACACGGACAGCTTCGATGTCCGGAGACACCGACACGGGTCAAGGATGAACATGATCAGCATTGCAAGCGGTTGCCGTCCTTGGGGCTGAGGGGAATTGGGCAGGTGACCACCAACAGATATAGCACCAGTGTCTGCCTTTGTGTATTAACATGCCACTGAGATATCTATCAGTCTGAGAGATAAATCCCTGGCAATTTTTCAAAAAGTCACAAAGGTCCTTTTTTTAAAAACACCTAACCTTCAGTTTCACACTCGGTTTCTCAAGCTGCGACTCTTGATTCCAACCGAACGTGACGTGCATGATCTCTGAGCTGATTCCGAGCAGCACTTCATTATTTTGTTGATCTCATCCGCGACAATTCAGGAACGAATTGCCAACAATTTATGAGAATGCACTATAAATATGTAGAGCAGTGGGTGGGGTAAATGTGTGTTTGTGGAGGGGGCTTTTAAAACTAAACTGCGATGACATGTCATTAAGCAACACAACAGATGGAGTCGAAATTATTCTAATACATGAAAACATGCACCAGATAAGCCGGGAAAGCGAAGCAGAAGAATTAAATGAATACACGAATGACATTGGCGTTTGGTTTTGTTGCACACAAGTCCACACCTGCATAACTCGCTGTGAACTGGCAAGGCCTCAGTGACCTTCACTTTACTAAAGTGGCAGGATGGTGAGAAACACTTTGATGCTTCGGGATGCCTGCCTGCTGCTCATATTGTGGCTGGAGGAGGAGGAGGAGGTGGAGGAGGGAGAAGGTCTGGTTCTGTGGCACACCTGAAAGGGAGCCTTTGTGTTTCTAAACAGACCCGGTGCGCTCTGGAGGTGCCTCGTTTTCCATACCACTTCCATTTCAGAGATCACTGAAGCCACAGATGTGTGTGTGTGTGTGTGTGTGTGTGTGTGTGTGTGTGTGTGTGTGTGGCATCTCACTGGATAGACTTTGGTCCTTTTGAAGGCTCGGGCAGAAAGACTTTGAAGTTTAGCGGTGGTGCTGGGGGACTGGAGGTCCTCATTGTTGACAGGAAAAAAAATCTGGCTCCATCTGGACTAAAGATTTATTCTGCGTGGCGATAACTCTCCCGTTTTCTCCGTTTGCTACAGCTACAACCACATTTCCACAGATTTGCAAATCATTTAAAGTCCATATGTGACTGGGAAATGTTATAAAGGCAACATATTAAAAAAAAAATGTTGTTGAAATTCTATTTTATGCTCGTTTGTTACTTGGGGACAGGGACATGTTTACCACAGCGTTGCATCACCTCCTCTTTGAACATCACTCTGTAAGCATTTGGGAACTGAAGAGACCAGCTTCTGTGGCTTTGACAGCAGCGTTTTACTCTTTTTGCTGCTTAGATTTTTTTTTTGTTGTTGTTGCAGACTTTAGTTTGGCGTTGTCTTGCTGAAATAGGCAAGGCCTTCTCTAAAAAAGACATCTGCTGGCAGTGTACGCGGCTCCCAGAGTTATTGCTCCCATCTCCAGGATTTCCAATAAGATCTGAGATCTTCTGAGCTCGAAACATCCCCTTTTTTTCCTTTACACTATAAATTTTCACTTGCATTTGAAGATTCAACAACGAATGCACCCACGCAGTGATTTCCAACTACAGAATCAATCCGGTTTTCAATGCACTGAGGGCCTGAGGTACATGGCCACTGAATATTAGTTTTCAGCCTTGTCTTTTATGAACACAGTTTCTCTGAATTTTGGTACTGTGTAAATGATGTTATATACTGTAGTTGCAGGAATCTGCAAATTCTTTGAAATTTTCAGATTTCTCTGAAACTTTTAAAGCATTTGCCTTCACAAACCTTTACAGAGTGGTGAACTACCATTTTACATACTGTTGGCCTTCAGAGCTGCCTTAATTCTTTGGAGCACAGATATGACAAGCTGCTGGAAACATTTCTCAGAGTTCATATTGACATGATAGCATCACAGAGTTGCTGCAGAGTTGCACATCCAACTAGTGTTCAGTGGATCAGTGCGTTCATGTTTTTTATGTCACAGCAGAAATCAAGACTCATCGGACCAGGACACGTTTTTCCAATCTAGTATTGTCCAATTTCGTGAGCCTGTGTAAACTATAGCCATAGTTTCCTGTTGTTAGCTAAATGGAATGGCACTTGGTGAGGTCTTCTGTTGCTGCTGAGATGCTCTTCTGCGTAGTTTGCTCATAACAAGTGGTTATTTGAGCTACTTTTGCCTTCCTGTCAGCTTCAAGCAGTCTGCCAATTCTCCTCTGACATCACTGAGGCATTTTTACCCAGAGAACTGCCGATCCCTGGATGTTTTCTCTTTTTCAGATCTATAAGTGTGTCCTCTGTAAACCCTAGTGATGGCTGTGTGGGGAGAAATCAGATCTTCAGGTACCAACAGCCATACCACATTCAAAGGCACTTAAATCACTTTTTTCCCCTGATGCTCGTTGTGAACTTCAGTAGAAGTTGCCATGTGCCATTTGTATTAATGAGCAGTTAAACAGACGGACCTAATGAAGAGTCTGGTAAGTGTACATCCAGTTATCTTACTAATTAACCTCATAGGTTGCACTAGGTGTTTCTATTTTTTTATCATTACCTTACTTTTTCAGTCTTTTATTGCCCTAATCATAACGTAAATGCTTAAATCTACAAGCAAATTAATTTCTTCAGTCTCATAAGAATCATATTAAATTAAATAGAGTTTCCAATTTATTTGAAAATCACTAAATTCTCTTATTCCTGACAGCTAACAGAACATCAGCAGTTTTTGGAACTGACTTGTAGTGCATCTGCTTGAATTTTGAACTGTGATCTGACGTCCTGTGCCTGAACTACTCGTTCTAATCTCATTTTCTTCAGCAACTCATGTAGCGCAGCACTATGACTAAGAGTGCTTTGAATAATTAGCATTAATTTGTTAGAAAGTGTTTGCGAGAGAGGTAATTATGAAGTAATGCGGTTCCTCGAGCATTAAAATAGTGCATTTAAATAAGCAAACGTATGTTTCCAGAGCTAAGTAAAGAACAGGACAAGCTCCCAGCTAAACAAGACAAGTAAACAGTGCAATTTGTCTTTGCTAAAGTCAGCTACTTGAAACATATTTACATGTGAGGGAGAGAGCACGCTAAATGCTTTTGATGGATGGAATATAACCCTCAGATGACAGAGCATTAGTTTACATAAAAAACATGCTCAGTGTGATAGTGTGATTAATCTCAAAGTGCTTGCCAGAGACCTACTCAAAGCATCATTCTGGGAAGGAGAGACGAAGGAAAGGACAAAAGGCAAAAGCCAATTCTGACTCTCCTGACCCTTGTAGCGCGCCGGCTGAATTTCAAGTGTGGTGCTTGTCAGCAGTCCAGGAAATACAATTAAGACTCCAATCAATTTTCAGCCTGGGGTCCGACCATGTTAAGGCTAACACACCCCTCTCGCCTCCTCTCAAACACACACACACACGGAGAACGCACACGAGCTCAGAGCTCTTCATGTGACAGCGATCCGCAGCGGTACAAAATGATGCACTGTCAGAACACAGCGGGTGCTACAGTTAGCATATGAAAAACTTCCTGTCCTCTTCCTCTTTTTACCATACAGCTGTCAAAAGCCACAATGACTTCAAACGCTTCATTCAAAACTATTTCTATTCATCAAAACTGCATCCCCCTTTATTCAGCTCTAACCTTCAATGACAAATTCCTTCACAGACCTGAAAATGATCAAAGGGCTCCAAAAACCTCCGTCAAAAGCTGAAAATCGCAGTTCAAAACTCACCCCATCTTGACTTTTTCTCCATTTTTACTGCCGCCGTTTTTTCGGAAAAAGGCCAGAAGCACCGTGCAGACGTCCCTGAGCTCCATATGTGAAGTCATCCGCTGTAAAGTGACCCAGACACTACAGCAGATATGTGGGTCTCTGGGCTAAAATAGGCCATGCGGTCATCATACAAGCCTGAGTGCTTTTCACTCAATCGACGGTCAGTCCAGCGGCCGGGTCAACCAAGTCAGCCTGACGGCACAGCTCCTGTTATCACTCTGTACTTGCTGTGTCTCCAATGTGTCATTATCCGGCACTAGCCTGTGCAAAGACAGTGATCTGGCAGGCAAAGACTTTCCCATATGTCCCATGTTAAGCCCTCCACACAAGAGAAGGGCACCTGCTGGGCGGCAAGCAGGCCAGCAGTCTCAGATCGCACGGGGAAGGCGGTGGCGGGGGGGGCAGCGATGGACTTGCACAACTAAGGACAGGGATCCCCGTTTTGTCAGCCTGTGTGTGTGTTTGTGTACACACACGTGTAGCTGTGTGGGTCTTTATTAGTGATTAAGAGGCTTTGGCTTTCATAAAATCGACACTTTCCATGCAAGAAAAGCTGAGAGGGAGGCAGTGTGCCAGGACGCTCACCGCACGATCAGAGATCTCCACAGGACTTCCAGCGAGTCGCTTTCTACCATCACATTTTTGGTTAATTTTAGTCAGTGCTCTCCTGCCACATGCATGTTTGCAAGATTCACAGCTCAGATGAAGCAGGAGACACACACACTCACACACACACACACACTCCTATTGTGGGGATATTCATGCTGCCAGCGTTCCTCGGCAGGCACTTTGTCTTTATCCCGAATTAGAAATAAAAGCAAGGTCTTTTACTTTGTTTTTCCTCTTTATCACAGAAAATCCCACAGGCATGTGTTTAAGAATGAAGGCCATAATGTGAGGATGAAATATCTGAATCCTCAGAAACTCTTCACCTGAACAAGAGGACGCTCCTCTTGCTCTCTCCGACTGTGGTCGCGCTCTCACTTTATCAGCGCCGCTGTCAGGCTTCGGTTGACTGAAACCCTCTAATCTGATTTGACCGGAGCACAATTGGAATATCCCAAAGCTGGTGAAACGATACCGAGAACAATCACCTGGTTGTGCGGCTGAATCGAGGCCATGAGGGGCCCTCGTGTGACTGATTCATCGACAGCTTCAATCGCCTTATCTGACCTTAACAAGGCGCTGCGAAACTGTCTGTTTTTCGGCCCGAAATAGTCTATTCTTCTTCTCAGACTCCTTTCCAGCAACACACACCCACCGGGTGATTGCCTAGCTTAACACAATGCTAAGCCACTCTTATCCTCTTAGAGCTGTTTTTGCAGAAAACTCGCAAGGAGACCCTTTCTAGTACGTGACCTAAATGAAGCAGAGAGGCAAATAAAACTGGTGGTGAAGAGTTTGGCTTTGAGGACAGGTCAGAGTTGTAAAAGTCATGCACATCAGTCATGCATGTTACAGTGGAGTAGCATTTCAAAGGTCCTTGCCCTTGTGACCGCTGCCTCTCGCCAGAGAACTTTAACCTCACCAACAAGACACACATGCAAGAGACGCAAGGGGGAAAAGAGATCAAGCGGCCGGAGGGTTTAGTGTGCCCCGTAAATCATATTTCATACATCTTTGCTGGCCGACTGCTGTGACGACAACGGCAAATAGTAAAAATGTGCAAAAACCACAACAGTTCAGCCATCCAAGACTTCTAAAATAACCACAAAAGGGTTTTTAGCAGAAGCGCCGCACAGACTACACAGACCGGGTGCAATCGAGGACTAGCCTGCAAGAGTGTAAATTAAAAAGGACATATGGAGGCGACCAGATTTAGATTCCTCCTTCATCCCCCTCAACCCCCAGCACTTCCACTACATTTGGGAGGATTTAGAGTGCAAATTCACGAGGTCTGCCCCACATGTTCACCCCTGGCCAAAGGAAGCATTTAGCAGCAAAGAAGCCATCGGCCCTCGAGAGCATCTCGCTGGAGCCTCTCTAAGCATCTCCCTTATGGGCTGCAGGCATGTGCATCCCACATGTGAGAGAGAGCTACAGACTGAGCAAGACATCCCAGCGGGAGACCTTAGTCGTGATGACAGCGTGTAGCGCATTACTTACACCCAGAGCCTACAGCCTCTTCCTACCGTGGACTTTTGGGAATTTGGAGGGGTCAAGATGGAGAGAAGGGGTGGAAGAC
Source organism: Oreochromis niloticus (assembly GCF_001858045.2). NCBI lineage: Eukaryota > Metazoa > Chordata > Actinopteri > Cichliformes > Cichlidae > Oreochromis > Oreochromis niloticus. The sequence goes on from NC_031986.2 coordinate 21,804,483, forward strand.
CATTGCTTAATCAAACCCAGTCAAGCCATTTTGAAGGAAAAGCAAAGAAACCAAATCAGTTGTACCGATTTCCCAAAAGAAGTGTGGATATTTATGTGTTTCTCTTAGTCTGGATAAGTTAAATATATTTCAGGCTTCTTTTACTAATGATCAGACAAAAAGATGTATGAACCCACTGGATTTAAAAGCTCTGAGCTAAGCTTTTGGCTGCCACTCTTTAAATCATTCTCTTATTTGTCGTCTATTTTACCCTAAATGGGATAATTACTCACAATAAGAACGTTATGGTGTATTAAACTTAACTTCAAACAAGCAATTTAAACTATAATCCTATTAGGAAAATGTTTACTGGGAACATAAATCTAGCGAGAAGTATAGACGTCCTCCTCATAGACTTCTAAACTACTATTTAGCTTTGTAACTTGCATCTTCAAGCCGCTATACAACACATGTGAACCCAATTTTCTCCATTTAATGCAAATTCAAGTCTGACTTAGCCAATGGCATGTCTGTTATCACTGATGCATGGTTTCTACCGTATATCAAGCGTCCGATATACACTGCATCGACAAAAGTATTGGGCCATACTACTTAATCTTTAATTTTATTCCCCTTTGACAATGGGGCTGCAAGCCACTTTGCAACCCATGTGAACCCCAGGTTCTCCGTTTAACACTGAGTAAAATATGACCAGCCTTCCTTTATATCAAGTCGAATGCGCATTTCAAAATGTAAGCCTGAACACTGGCTATTTTCTGAAAGTTTGGAGACAAAATGAGACCTAAGTTTTTATAGAAAGTAACTGGTTGACTGATCAGCCTTTCTTGCAAAAATTCAGGCAAAAACAAACAAATAAATAAGTAACAGCCAAATTTAAATACTGGAATAAAACTGAAAAATCATTTGTGAATAAAATCAAACCTCAACTCTGTATCCTGTAAGTAAAGATTACCATAAAGATTTCCTGCTTAGCATTCTGCAGCAATGAATGGCAAACAGGCAGATTATTACACCGAGGTGACCCTTCTTTGATTTACTTCAGAGGAAGAAATTCAGTGTTTAAATTTTTTAAACTCACCTCAGCTGAACTACAGGGGCAGAGGCGGACGAATCGACCCTTTAGGAAGTAGGTGAGCTGCTTGTGTAACACATATGTGTCAATCAGAGCAGCTGCCAGACAGCCAAATCTATAGTGCAACCATGAGATCAGTTTGAATTGCATGCTCTTTGGCTTTAGGCTACAGTCACCAGCTTCACACACCAGAGAAAGCCGGCGAGCTGCTGCTGCTGTAGATGGATGCCCTACTTCCACACACGCTTGAAATCTGACCTATTAACATCATAACCAGCATGTTTAATCCAAGGCGGAAGTTGCTGTGGTGCGATGGAGAGGGCGTGTGCAAGTATTTGTGGCTGTCTGACACAATTACAAGCAGATAACGGGTCACTTTTTGCTACAGAAACCCAGTGGAGAGCTGTAAGTGAGGGGACTGTGTCTTATCTTCAAAGAAAAATGGGAAGATTGATACCAAAGCCCTCTTATGGGCTAGTAATTTAGTGCAAGTGATAGAGTAGAATAACCCAAATTAAGTTCAATCAGACATAATTCCCTGGTCAGATTTGGAAGTTAAAGAGAGGAGGGAGGGGGCTGAAACGGACCAATAAATCCTTTTAAATATGAGGTGCTCCCAAAATAGTCCAGACACCTATTATCTATTTAACAGCCCCATTCCCCCATTGGGCAGCAGTAAGGAAGTAACTTCAAAAAAGACTGACCCCTCCTCCATCCTGTTAATGACCCCAGATGTGTCGCCTTGAACACAGGGCCTGATTCATCTGGCTAAACCCTGCAGAGGGAGTGGGAGTGGGAGGAGGGGGGAAGATCTGTTTCGAATGCGCCAAATTAAAACACTCGGACCCGGCGTGGCTGGATGCTTGGATGATTAGAAGAGAGGTCATTGATCTGCAAACACAGCGCAATCACTCAGCTCCCCCTGTCTGAGCCTATCAGGCTTTGGCAGTCCAGCTGTGGCGGCGGTGGTGGTAATGGGAGCAGAACATGAATGCTGCAGACCGCGGAGGGATCTCAACCTGAGCGTGACTGTCCAAACAACGCGTCCAGACTTGAAAGGCGCTGCCATTCCTGCATGTTTACATCACTGGCCTCCTAAATACGCTGCGTATGCAAGCGTGCATACATGTTCTCACACACCATGCTGAAAAGAGCACGCCGCCGGGCTGTAAATCTGCAGGCACCCGTCGTCATCTGCTGCTGTTGTTAGTCTGGCCATAAGTCTCCCATATCCTGCGTAAAGAGGGCCCTTCAAAGACGGTAATGAGTCAAAGTCAAGTGGAGCGAGTCGGCTGTAAACGCCCCAGTTTTGTCAATGAGCAAGGCCGTCTTCTGGGCGACAGAGAGTCTGATTTAAAGACAAAATAAAGTAGAGAGGAATCTCTTGGAAAACAAGGACTTCACATTTTCACTCCTTTCTGGGAGTGTTTGACCTCCAAGAATAGGCAGAGGGATGAGTCCAATGAAGTTTTTAGAGTGTGAGGAAGGAAACAAAACAAATCACTGCAAAAAGTTCCTGGGTAACATAAAATTTGCACTTGTGCTCATTACCTGCAAAAATTGCCTTCTTCATCCTCAAGCCATATTTTTAATGCAGGGTCCCCGGTGGCCCCCGTGTCTCCCCGGCGGTCATCCTGTCTGAGCTTGGAGCCGAGATGTAGTCAAGGCCTCGGAGAGCAGACATCCAAATGCGCTCGATTGGATCGTGTTTCTGTCCCTGAGATTAATTTATGCTCTCATTTAGGGAAGGACGAGAAGATTTTTAAGTTGTGTCCCCCATCTTTTCTCTCTCTTTCCCCTGCTGGGCCCGTCCCGGCTCTTAAAGTGTCCGTGTGGAGTTGTGGGGACGTCCAGGGTGGGCCGAGGACGCTGCTGAAGTCTCCCGCTAATCCGCTGGAGTTTAATGACTGCAGAGGCCTTGCTTGTAGTGGGGGGAAGCCTTGGAGAGGGGGTCGGTCAGGGGAGGTTGGGCATGTGACCCACACCAGGCTAAGAGCCCAACTGGTTGGGGGAGGGTGCGTGTGCATGCAGAGGAGAGGATATAGACCTATGTCTAGAGCTAAGTGGCCAGTCAGTTGAAGAATTCTTTCAATGCTTTCTGATCTCAGGAGCAAATTGAGCTATTTCTTTTCTTTCTTGGTTTTTTTTTTTTTGAGGGTAAGAGCTGAAGAGAAAAAGCCAGTTGTTTCAGTTTTGCCAATTCCTGCCTTAAATTGTTACTCCTGCCAAAAAAAGAAAAAAAAATAGCCCAAGTATTACAAAGGAAAGAAAAAAAAAGCAAAGCAGACAAAACAAAGGCTGTAAGAAGCCGAGATTCCCTGGAGTTTGTCTGGCTGCAGGGGTGACCGACTGATCTTTTCTGTTTGGTGTTGCTGTTTGTTCACGTATCTGATACCGTAAAGAGCAGCTGTAACAAGCAGCTCATTACCTTCCTGCTTCACATCATCACACAACAAAGCAGAGAGCTCAAAAAGCAAAGAATTTGGAGCAGAAATCACTTATTTGCATAGAGTCTGATATCCCAGCTAAAGCACTCGGCTGGCTTTTATCGCTCCGACTGGTCCGCCGTATTTCCATCCTCATCTCTGTGATTCCAAAAGTGCCACCTCAATTAATTAGCGACACGCAAATCAATTGTTGCCTGAGGTCAAGCAGATTGCGGTCTATTTAAAAGACTGGACATCCACTTAACATGATTTGTGGGTATTATCTCAAAAAGACACATTGATGAACTAAGGTTTCTACCTACCCCCCACCCACAACAAATGCACAATAAATAACGAGCCCGAATCAATCAGGAGAGCCAGCAGAGAGGTAAATAAGTGTCGTCTGCCGGTTGAAGGCAAGCATCCGTAAGCCAATAACTGAAACAGCAGATGCAAGTAGGGCAAAGGTTTACAGGAAGGCTTTTTTTTTTTTACTGGCTAATTAAAGTGACCACACTGTTGTCCCATCTGCCACCGCAGATTATTGGCTGCCATGTAAGCATGCTAATGCGGCGGAGGGGCCAGGTACCAGTAAACACACTCCACATGCTTGTTAGAGGACTCGTTCACATTCAGATAAGCGCTCGGGCATCGCTTTAAACAAAGATTAAGGCTCTGAGAGTGAAATCCTGTTAGCTTGTTTGAGCAGAGGCGGTAGGGGAGCGGGGAGATATCTTTCTAACTTGCAGCCCGAACCCCGCATTCCCTTTGGGAGTTGGTAGGAAGCATTGACGACGTGGGGAAATTGCGGCAATCGAGCATGATGTCAGCGCGCCACACCGCTGGAATGGCAACAGCTGAGCGAGGTAGGGCCGAACATCCCCGCTTCGATGAGCGCTTTTTAAGGACATAATGGAATCTTTGTCTTTACTGCCACGGCGTCGCTTGGCAGCAGGAACGGTAGCCGTCGGACGCCCAATGAGAGCCATCTATCTGGACAACCCCTGCCATGCAGACAAATTCATCTGGCTCTGCGGGGACCTGTGCAGGACCCAATCAGGGATAAGCTTCATATATTTCCCCCCTAATAGAATTGCTGTACTTCCTCTCACTCTGGCTTCAGCACATTGACTCTTGTATTGCGAGCCCCTATCTCACTAATTCACTTTTAGCCTTGAGCAGCGAGTGCACTGTATCTGCACTTTTTATTATGCCGGGGAACCTGTGCAAAAACCCAATAAGTCTACTTAAAGGTCAGAAGGTGACCCCGATGGAAGATGTGGACAGGGGAAATGCCGGAAATAGAAAACTGCTTCAGGTTTAGGAAGGATAAAGGAAAATGAACTCCCCTCAGCTATCTCCTTAGTATAAACTGTATAAATGTGCGTCAGGAATGCGAGGAAGGCCGACATGAGTGAGAAACACCGCTGAACTTAATTCAGAGGCATCAATGGAACATTTTAAATATGTGATAAATCTTTGGAATGGCTCTTAAATATTTTATTCCTCCCCTGGCGGCGACTCTGCCCTCATCTGCACTATAACACTGGGACCATTAAAACGTACCGGATTTTCTCCAACCAACTTAATGAGAAGATAAGCAGTCAATGTAAAATCCCCCAGACTCTTTTTTTTTCCCCAGCCCCGTCCTTTTGCATACTGAATGCCTATCGCCTAATTATGGCATCAACTCGGGCCCCGGCTCTTGATTTGCTGTCCCTCTCTGTCACACTTCAGCAGCTGCAAAGAGGAGGACGAGTTCATGAAATAGAGGTTACTGAAGTTATGACGAGAGCATTGTTTAAGGGCTTCACGCCTTATGGGTTCCCTTTCTGCAAAGCAAAAGTAATGTATCGGACGATCTTTTTCTGACGAAGACAAGGTCAAGTGTCTCAGAGAAATGGCACTGAAGTGCTCTGATGAAATGGAAAAGCAAAGAAAAAAATGTGAGAAATAGAAAAAGTAGGAACAAGGTATCGATTTTGAAGGTTACTGAAAGATTGTGCTGATTGCAGAAAATTGCTGGCAAAAATCTATTGCTTTCACTAAAAGGGATGGTTACTGGTTTCTGGACGCTTCAGGAAAAAAAAAGCTCCACGCTGCTGTAAATGCCACTGATCTCTCCTTAAAGAGAAACAGTTTGATACAAAATGTCCAAGTTTGTTTTATTAGATTTACTCTGATCACTTGGATCACCCCATTACTGCAGCTTACGGTGAAGTTTTAAGAAATTGGAGCAAAGGGTTAAACTCAGTACCCAGGCTCCTCTAGTCCAGTATCTTATCCTTCGACAAGATACTGTTGGGTTAAAAGTGCACAGGTATAGAAAAGGGTACTTGTTTGAATGACGTTTGTAGTAAGGAAGCGCTTTGAGTGATCAAATAGAGTAGAAAAGCTCTACTAATTCAAAAGCCGCATTGGGACAGATTGGAGTCTTCGCCATGCCAAATTTGGCCTAACCTGGTTCCACTTTTTGCTTCCTCTGCAAGCTGCTTTGCAACCCACCTCAATCCCAGCTCACCCTTTTCATTGCATGTCTGAACCAATCGTGTTTGTTGGTTGTCTGCTGGGTGATAGCATTGATCACAGAATAGAAATCAGAAACTGGCTGTATTGTTCCATACAACTATACTCAATATTGTCTGCAATATCTTTTTAACCCTATGACCATGATTCTCAGCTAGAAAAGGGTGGAGTGCCCACTTTAAGTCTGGAACGAGTTGTTGTGGATGAGGGTGGATGAGTTTAAGTATCTTAGACAGTACAGCTGTCTAAGATACTTGCTGAATGTCACTGTGAATGCTTTCTGTGTGGACGTAGCTTCACATACTTTTAAATGCACTTTTATAAAGAATATGGGAGTTGAGATTCTTCACTCTTGCACTTGCAAATGTATCTTTTTTTTGCATTGGGTCCAAAGGTCCAGTTTTATTAAGCCTCTGGTAAAGACATATTTTAGAAGACAGAAAAGTCTAGCATGGCTCATTTTTCCTTTGTGAATGAAAAGTTTAAAAAAGAAAAAAAAAGTGGACACAGGTGCCCTTTTCTAGGGCAACAGAGTTCAAACCAGAGAGGACAAAAAAATCCAGGGGTCTCTGAGTCCAGACTCTGACTCCGAGCTACATACAGACTTTGAGTAAAACCTACTGAAATTCCTGTCATAACTTTTACAGCAAAGAGACAATAATTACTCGATGACGCGCAGATGCTTTGGCCTTTTCAAATGAAAGTAGGACAACAAGTACTGCAAGGGACTCGAAATAAGTCAAACCTCTCAATGATTAAGCGCATTTCTTCACTGATTACAATTTCTTGCAGATGGCTTGTGATGACCTGCAGTTTAGTGAAGAGAAAGCGAGTGAGGTCATCTCTTTAAAACCTTTATTTACTCAAGGATTATTCGTCTAGCGTGGTGTCCGATACATCCATAAAGTCTCAAGTAAGAACAGAAAATAAATGGAAAAGTAGTTCAAGGATTTATGTGTGGGTGGTTGCCCTTAAATGGGGTTAAGAGGTACAATTTTTCTTCTTTAAAATGTTACAGATACACTGCCGTGAAAAAGTATTTGCCTCCTTCCTGATTTCTGAGGGGTTTTTTGCACATTTGTCACACTTTCCTGTTTCAGATAACAAAGCAAATTTGAATATTAAACAAAGGCATGGATAAGGGAAAAAAGTTATCCAAACCTACTTGTTAATGCCCATAACCTCAATAGCTAGTTGTTCTGCCCTTTGCAGCAAGAACTGCAATCAAGCTTCTGTGATAAGTGGAGGTGAGTCTTTCACATCACTGTGGAGGAATTTTGGTCCACTCTTATGAAATGCTGTTAGTTTTATGTCAGATGTAACGGGACTCAAACCTTCCAGAAAGTTCAGCTTTTGTCTCGTCAGTCCACAGAATATTTTCTTGGGGATCATCAAGATGTTTTTGGTAAATATGAGACGAACCTTTGTGATCTTTTTGGTCAGCAGTGGTTTTCTCCTTGAACTCTCCCATGGACGCTATTTTTGCCCAGTCTCTGTCTTATTGTGGAATCATGAACTTTGACCTTAACCGAGGTCAAAGTTCAAAGTGAGGCCTGTGGTTCTTTAATGTTGTTCTGGTTCTTTTCTGACCTCCTGGATGAGGCATCGATGCGCTCTTGCAGTAATTTTGGTAGGCTGGTCACTCCTGGGAAGGTTCACCACTGATCCAAGTTTTCTCCATGTGTCTATAATGGCTCTCACTGTGGTTCACTGGAGTTACAAAACCTTAGAAATGGCTTCCTAACCCTTTCCACTGACACATGTCAGTTACTTTGTTTCTCAGCTCTTTAGCTCATGGCCTGATGTGTTGCTGTTTGAGGTCTTTTAACCTGCTTCACTTTCTCAGACAGGTTCTATTTAAGTGATTTCTGGATTCAGCAGGGCTGCCAGTAACCAGGCCTGAGTGTGGCTTGTGAAACTGAACTCAGCTTTCTAACAAATGTGGTTAATCATCAAAGAAAAACTGAATTTTGTACTTAGGGTAAAACAACTAAGACAAACAACAAAGAAATCAGGTGGGGGGCAAATACTTTTTCACAGCACTGCATAGAAAAGAGATCAAATCACTCAAGTGAAACACAATCATTTTATAGACGTTCATATTTTTCATCACCTCCCACACAGGGTTACAGAGGGCTGAATACAATATTTGCTGATGCTGAATAAATCAGGATCAGTATCATAGCAACTTAGTAATTCGTCCTCTATTTGTTTTTATTTATTCCTTTTGTTCAAATGTAATGAGTGAAGGCTGAAAAATGGGATTTAAAGACCGCTCTGTGCTCCTGGGTTCTTTTACCTGGAGAATTGCTGCTGCAGTGAAACCACCTGCGCCCGACCCAGCTCGGACTCCTCCGTCACTTCCCGGAGACGCTTCTCGCTCTCCAGTCGCAGGCGTCGCTCTTCCTCTAGCTCGTGGATCAGCTTTTCTCGCTGTGGGAAAGAGCAGAAGGACGATCAACTCTCAGGCAGTGTGTGGCCTGAAAAGGGGCTAAAAAGATCACCCTCGAGTCACATGCCACAATTTTTACGACCCCCTTCCCCGAATATTCGACCCTCCTCGGATCAGGGCGAGCAAACACAGGCCGTCTCAGCATCATAATCACCAAAACATCTGCTCACCAAACATCTGAAACCAAACACAGGTTGTCCTAGCTGAAAAAAACTATCCACGCCTCGCCACTTTTTCCCCTGACTTTAGGTGTGAGAGGAAATAAAAGAATAAGGGCATGATGACATTTAGGCTGCCTCGATTGGCATTACTTCCAGTAGTTTGTTGTTACTTTGAAACGCTCATAATGAACCTCCGCTTCTTTCTGTCTCTATGACAGAAAGTTCACACTAAATGTCAACTGAAATCACTGAGCCCGCTCTCCCGTGCCTCAGTCTTTCTCCTGCTTTTCATTTCATTTCAGATCTATTCAGAAAATACTCCCCGACATCACTGAAGCTATGAATAGCATGTTTACCCTGCTCCTCTCCTCCACACACCATGCAAACCATCCTCTCTTCTTGTGCGTGTTTCACCTTTTTTTTCCTTTACATTATTGTTATGATGATGAGTAAACATGACCTCATTTGACCCAACTATTGATAGATCCTGAATTAAAAAGCTGGAGTTCCTCGGTAAGAGGAAGGTGGGATCACTTATGCCTACTTATCTCTGCTTTCTATTTCTTGATTTCAGAGCTTTATAAATGTTGCTTGTGGTGTATACGGTCTCCATGAAGCATTTAGCCAGTTTTCTCTGGTCTTTTCCAATTCTTTAATTGGATTCTTCATTTCTGAAGGACTCCGTCTTTGGATCCCAAAAGAGAAAGACATCCTTGCCTCAAACCCAACTTCAAAGACTAAGGTCCCTGTGGTGGCACACTCCCTCCTCGAGTTTTCTTGACAAAGTTGCAGAGAAGCTTTAAGCAAATTCCTAGCAGCAAGGCGGAGGATTTTTTTTTAGCTGACGGAGCAAATAAGCCGGGATCATTCTCTTAGTCTGGCAGTTTCTATTGTACATAAAGCCAAGCATCTGTCGCTGCTGCTGACAGTCTATGACAAAGCCACTGGCTTCCATTTCCATAGATTTGGGTGATCTACCAACTGTCAAAGCCTTGCCAGGAATATCAGCTAAAAATACAAGATTGTAAAATATCTGGAAATGAGTCTGAGGCCAAAGACATTCACTGGAAAGAAAAAGAGGGAAAAAGTTTCTTCTTTTGCAAACAAAGATGCAGTGTTTGGTGAATAAGAGATTCAACTTTGGCTTAACAAGGCTTGATTAGAGATGATTATCATCCTTTTATTCCCACCTAGGAGTGCAAGTACCCAGGAAGGTGGTGAGAAACGTACATGTGGATATACAGTACCGTGCACAAGTCTCGACTCACTTCTGATTTCTTTCTTTGGCTAGGAAAATGGGACACTGTTCAAATGAACAGATACTGACGCTTCTTTTGTCCGGTTTCCTCAAATTTTTTAAGGACACCCTGCACACCATGCTGAGATATGTTACATTTTCAGCCAATATCTCTTTGGGAATCACCTTGCTGGTGCAAAAGTACTATTTTATGTCTGTCAAACTGTGGTATCTTTGACATCTTTCACAGATTGTTACTAGCAGCCCGTCACAAAAACGCACAAAGGGCCTAAAGACACATCTTATAATTGGGTATATGCAAAGTTCTCTGTTATGCATAGTCACAAGACTGGTTAAGTTTCTTTTTTTGTGCTTAAATGACTCATAGGTCTGTGTAAGTGGCTCAACAAACAAACAAAACATTCCTCTGAAAATGGTCAGTTACAAGGACTGGACTGAAAATGAGTAATAAAGGAGTCGACGTGCAAAAAAAGCTTCAGGAAGCCTGGAGAACTATTCCCCCAGAGCACTTTAAACATTACCACAAAATCTGGATCTGTGGAAGAAAACATCTGAAGTGAATGCATTAGTATTTTAAATAGAGACTACTGTACATAAGTGAATAAAAGTTTTAATAACTTTTTTTTAACTGCCTTCACTGTACTCTACGGTATATCTATGGAAACACATCTGTTACCTTGGAAATTCTCCTGCACCTTTCTGCTGACGGATTCCTTTAAACATCTGAAGTTTTAAAAGTGCTTTGCTGTGAAAGTAAATCTCTGGATAATCCTCTGGATAAAACATTTGAACTTTATATAAGAGGTCAATGAGAATCAATTCAGTTGTTTACAGGTGTGTACTGGCTACTATTTAACATGAATCTGAATGTGATTGGTTAACTCTAAACAGAGGATTGCACGCATGCTTAAATATTCTAGTTGTTTTGGAGTCAATCAGAGCTTTAGATCCAATGAAAAATGTTGGGAATCACCAGATTATCCTGTCAGTCCTTCATCAGTTCTCGTCAGTGCAAATGGAATTACTTAAATTTCCTTCCTGCCCATCCTCATACTCATCGTCAGCACCAGTCATGATGCGGTATTACTCAGTGCATGCCTGCAAAGAAGCTGGAGTGCTTTCTCACAGACAAGCATTATGGGGACATCTTGTGGCGTGAAAGAATATAGGTCAGAGACAGTGAGCGTGTCACTCTGTGTGGCATATGGACAAAACATCCTCCTCGACGTGAGGCCTGCCTTTATGCCGGGTCTCTCGTGAAAAACCATAAAACCAAACTGGAAAGAAAAACATCAAAACAACTGTAATGTGACACCGAGTCGCATTGCTCCATTACTCCGTATGACCATACTCGCCTTATAAACAGCCTTATGTCACTACATTGTTACTTCTGTCACAAAAGCAGATCCTAACTGGGTGATTCAGCTGCTGAGGGGGAATATTAAACCAGAGTCACCACTAAAACCAGTCCCCGTCTTCACCGCGGCAGTAAATTCACAGCTACTATGTGCAGCGGGGAGGCTCTCCCTGTCAGGAGTAATGGCTGCTGTAAATCCACCCATACAAGAGCGTAAAGTAGTACATCCCCCATGCCAGGAGCTGGACGTATATATATGTATATATATGGACAGAAAACCAATGACTTTTCTGGCTCTTCTTTCTTTATGACACATAAAGTCGTTTTATAGGATGCTGCAAACACATTTTCCACTTAGCGTTTAAAGACACGGGCGCCGATTTCTGCCTCCAGCGTTGCAGCAGTTTAGCTGAATTTCACCTCGATGCAAATGAGCACAAAGGCCTTTTATTTGCATCAACGTGCGTGGCTTTGTTCAGCAAAACAAAACAAAAAAAGCACAGTAGCAGCTTTAGTCCTGATTTTTTTGTTGCCCGGGCCTCCAGGCATAAACCACCGACCGCTACATGTCTGCTGACAGAGTCTTGCCAACAACCTCAATAACAACACGCGATTTACAGTCTCTACATTGTAGTAAAAGCCCCGCGTAGCTTTTGTTCAATATATAATTTCGGCAATTTTACAAGGCCTGAGGACATTAAATCAAACATTGCTGTATCTTTCTGTGGCCAGAAATCCCCGGCAATACATTTCTCCTCGGTTGAAATGTTTATTGTCTGCAGCAACTCCTCTTTTTTTTTCTCCCTCTCCTTTGGTGCTCTAATTGAAAGCATATTCTTTAATAAGCCTTCGCTGCAGCCATAACGACAACACTTCTTTAGAAAAAGCCCTGGGAAGAGATCTCAAAGTCAACACCGAGAGGATGAAAACACGCCCGGCAACTTTCTGTGAGAACATTTATTTTAGTTAATCCGGCCGCTGAGGAGATAATCCCCGCTCTCTTGACAGCCTGTCGCTGCTGTATGGATGGGATGAGGCGAGGTGTGCCGCCTTCTTTGTCCTGCAGGGGGCAACATGCCCCCGGACTTTAAAGAATCCTGTTCTATTAAACAATGCAGCAGATAGAAAAAAAAAAGGAGAAAGAAGCCAATGTCAAATGAAATAGGGGGAGTAATCTATAAAATAGCTCCTGCTGGATTTTTATACCACATATATCTGAAACAAGCCCAGATTTGGGCATCGGGGGGTGGGAGGACTGGTTTGGGGATTAAATTTGACCTCTGCCACAGAGAGAGCTGGTTTCATTTCCAGCTTGATAAATAAAGAAATATATCCATCTGTATGTGACAGAATTTATCACCATCAACACGTGAAGCCTGAGAAATAAATGAAGAATCTGTTACACCGAGCGGCTTTGGAACATAAGATTTTATTAGCTGCACTGGAGCCCAAAATGAAGCCTCCTGCTTCAGTAATTGGACAACATTAGATGGTAATGGCATTCATCCGAGCTGAATTACTAGAAGACTCCAAGCCCCCCCAACCCCCGATACCCTCTAAGATCCACCGAGGACTCTAAATTAATTAGAGGCCTCTGCCTCTCCTTGTTGTGTTGTGCTGCGACCTTATCAGGTTAAGTGCACGTGTGTGTGTGTCCCATCGTATTGTAGGATGTCCATCTGCGACTGTATATACACTGTACTCATTCAGGGTTAGGGGGTACAGGCCCAATAATCTCTTCATTACACAGGACACCCCCCCCCCCTTGCCTCGGTTGGAGCTCTTTGCCTAATCAAAGGGGCCGGGAGCGGCTCGGAGGCTCGCTGGCAAAGCAAACATCGGGGACACAAAGCGCTACGCAGGTTCTCCATTCATTAATAAAACATGCCACCGGGCTGTTTGTGTGCATCAGCGAGGCTGGATTCAAATGAAAGTGTAACACGAGGAGGATCGGGCCTCCTGGCCTGCCTGGCTGGCTCACAGATACAAGTCGTAAAGATAAAAATGATAATTATGCTCTTGTTTGTTTAGAAACAGAAGAGAAAGCATCAAAGTGCAGGAGTGTGTGTTTTCTGATTACTTGTGACTAAAGTAAGCCTAAACAGTGTTTTATCCCCCCACCCCCACCCCACACCAAAAGACTCCATCAATTCAATTATCATGGAGCGCCACTACTATTGGAGTGTACCACTGCTCTCTTAGACAGCCACGGGCACTGTGGCAAATAATACACACACCCCAGGAATATGCTAAATCATACGAGTGGCCCATTTATCATTGCCAAGGGAGCTCCCCCACCCCACCCACGCACACACACACACACCCAGAAAGGGATGGTGTGGAGATGCGATTTGGACCTGGCTGTCAGCGCTCGTCACCCGGTGAATGTGCTGAGTCCTGCGGGGGGACCCCATCGCGGCCCCGGCCCCTGCCCGTGGCTGATAAGGCCAATCTGCAGAGACAGCACCTGAGTCCCCCCCAGTTCCCAAACCTCCACGCTGTCAAACATCCTCCAAACAGCTGTCAGAAACCCTCTATGAGGGTCCCCGAGCGCCCGAGCTCCACGTGGAGCCTCTCCTTTTTAAGCCCGTCAGAGAGCCCCTTTATCTGCTGGCAGCACGCTACGGAGCATGTCCACTCTGAAGGTGCTTTTTCTTTTTTACACACCAATAAATCACTGTCAGATAATCATCATACCTCGATCCACTTACAGCTAACTAATTAAACCCCGTGCTCAAAATTAATTAATATTGCCGACCCGGAGCCCTGCCAGTGTGGCTTATTTGCTTATTTGATTTGGCTAAATCTAATCCAGGTGAGCAGAAGAGCCACGCGTATGGTTATTTAAACAATGTTAGTTATTACAGAAGTTCTATTTGGTGATAATATCCAAATGCTACACACTTATCTAGTAATCTTGGAAAAGTCCAGGACAGTTTTTGTCTCATTCTTTGCGAATATTTTAAATGTTGATGCCTTTCAGGGACAAAGTGTCGCTATCTTCCAGTATAACACAGTATTTTTCTAATGTAGTAAGTTTGTGACAGTAATTGCTGTTATGTTGCTTTCAGACTTCTTTGATACGGTTTTCTGGTGTGTGTTGCGGTTCAGCCAATCATTAGCTAGTCTGATGACTTAGCCTCAGGGGGCCTGTGTAGCCAGCAGATATCCAGGCCAAGGCTTCCTGTTTTATCCCCCCACCCTGCCTCCGGTCTTTGTTTACAAATACAGATGATTTTTTGTAAGAAAGGGGTAGCCAACAGGAGCAAATGTAACTCTCCTTCAAACAAAAGCCTGCTCGTGTGTGCCAGAACACTGAGAAAGAATAAATCTTCTTCGTTTCCTGCAAAAGTTCACATAATTATATATCTGACAGCTGTTAATAGACACTGTGTGTTAGCTGGTATTGCGAAGCGATTACCTGGTATTTAGGGTGTTTGTAAAAATATCAAGAGAGTCAGAGTCATAACTTCATCTGGATGCAGATGTGTTTGGGCTGCCACATTGAAATTAGTTTCCAGTCCTTATTCCAGGTGATGCCAAAGACATTGTGATAAAATCAGTGTTTAAAGTCTAAAATGATCTCTATAGTCGAAGGACGTGACTTTAGTCTTTGGCTCGCTGACTGTCAATCCAGCAGGAGTTGCAGCATTTTCTAGAATACTAAGATGTTCTGTTTCGGGAGGGTCCTAAAGAGCGGTGTCATCTGTGAAATCTACTATTTAGTCCTAAAGAACGGTGCAAAGATGTCACCCTCTGAGACCGGGTACAGTAGGAACCTTAAATTAAAAGGATTTTGCCAACCATACAGCTGACATCAAAAAACATCATGCTTGTTTCTCCAACCAACCATCAATGAATGCAAGTATTGAAGAAAACAAAATGGCAAAGGATGTTTTAGATGCAGAGATTTGTTGGCAGCTACAAGGTTGCTCAGGAAAAATTTATATTCCCCAACTGGTTGGCAAATGGTTGCTGGAGGTTGCTAACAGTCACTAATAGGTAAAACAAACTCCTTGCGATCGCTTTGGTCACTAGCATATTGATGCTGTTTCTAGCAGTTTGCAAGAGAGATACCAACTTGCTGTAAACACTCGCCAGCTACTCTCTAAGCTGTAGTGACACTTGAGAACAACCTGTGGTCTATTTATTGAGCGTTTGTACATTTTTGGACTTCAGAGTTTTGTTTATTTTAAAATCTATTTGATTTCTGGTTTGTTTAGTGTTTACATTTACCTTCATGTATTCCTCTTTAGTGTAATTAGTGCTATTCCTAGTTCCCTGGTGCTTTGGAGTTTATTCCTCCCTCAGTGTTCCTTTCACCTTTGTCAAGTTTCCCTGCTAAGTTCATCCATGTGTCTGCGTTTTCCCCATTTAGTTTTCCCACTTCCTGCTTTATTTTGAGAGTTAATTCATTGTGCTTTGCTTTTAGTTTTGCTTCCTTGTGTCATCTTTGCTGATTAATTCAGCAAAGAATTCAGTATTTATAGTCACCACCTCCTCGCCACAGGGTTTCCAGCATGTTTTCTTGTGTTTTGAACTGTTTTGTACTGCCCGCTATCAGCCAAAATAGACGTCTCGCTTTTGTTAAACAAGCTTGCCTGCCTTCGGCCTGGCTGTAGCTCAGGAGGTAGAGCAGATCATCTATTAATCCAAAGGTTGGTGGTTTGAGCCCTGACTGCTCCAGCCCGTATGCCTTGGGCAAGATACTAAACCCAAACTGCTCTCTGATGCATCCTGTGTAATGTAAGAAATGCATGAAAAAGCACTGTATAAAAATCAGTCCATTTACCATTAATGTTGGGTCCTCGCTCTTCACCACCCCTTGTCTGGAGTGCTGCTTTTCTAAGCAACTCTGGGTTCGATATCTTGCCCAAGGATACTTCAACATGCAGGTGAAAAGAGCAAGAGATCAACCCACCGACCTCTCGATGAGTAGGCGGATTATTTAAGTCAGATATTTCCTGGAATATCTGACACCTCCTCTATCAGTCTACATTAAAGCCAACCCTCAGTCACGCATTAGCTTAGAATCTTGACACCAGCTATAAAAGTGTGTAAATGATTGTAAAAGCCCAACACAGACATACTGTAGAGCTATCCAGGGCTGCTTCCTCAGTGACTATGATGAATTATTGAATGAAATCCTGAAGCTGAAGTAGCAACAAGATAGATGAAGGTGAAAAATAGGTGAAATGACCTGTTAAAAAAGGGGCATTCCCTCATCAGAGAACCGCAAATGTTACTTGATGTGGCGTTACAAACTATGTCACACACTCTTGAAGATTGCAGCACACGCAAAATCCATTTTCATGTACAGAAATAGCTGATTCCTATCGTGGCTTGGAGGCTTATTTAACCATGCTGTGCTCTCACTTTATATTCACAAACGCAGCGCCTCCCCCATCGTCCTCCTCCTTTATCTTAACTTCATTTTCTACATGAAATGCTCCGGAGAAATCAGATTTTTAAATGAGCAAGTTGCACAATTAAGCCGAGGAGTTGAGGCAAATAAAAAGAAAACAATTCCCTTTTATCACTTGCATGTATGCTTCGCTCAACCGTGAATGAATCAAACGCCGCAATCAGCCCGAGCGCCCGTGGAAACGGCAGTGTGTGGGTATGCACAAGGCGAGGCTCGGATATCACAGAGCATCCACAAAACCCAAAGAAAAATAAAGCTAGTTGTTCTCAAAGCCAGATCATTTATTTTCACATGTTGTTTAGACAGCCGTTTCCAGCGGTCATAATCTCACCTAACAGCTTTAAATGCCTTTTTAATGGCGAGCCCAGCCCCCCTCCGCCCCCTCAGCCCACAGAGCAGGCAGCGCCGCCTTTACAAGCCTACACGCAGACTTGTGTTTTCTGCCCCTGACAGGAAACCTCGGCATCCTGCCCCTGATGGACTTAGATGGCACTTCGGAGTGGCATCAAAAGAAAAGTGGGAGACAGAGAGCAGCTCTGCCATGCCCTGCCCTGCCCTGCCCCTCACCGCACCACGCCTCTGGGATCGGGGCGTGAAGAATTCCAGGGAAAACCTACAGCAGCGACGAGGCTGCGAACAGACGGGAGCGGGCTTGCTGAAAATAGGCCAAGGCTCTCGCAGTATAAACCCTGACCTGTGCTTTGTCAAACACCTAAAGGGAAACCTGCTGTTTTTCTAGCAGGAGTTTCAGCAGAGTGGGCCAAAAGCAGCACGTCCGAGCCTTGATGTGAAGTTTAAGAAGCAGTAAGACAGGCGGATCATTTTCACTCATAACAAAACGCATCTTGTGTGGTCATATATGTGGTGAAATGCAGCGCAGGCCTAATTACTGATTGCCCTGCAAATTATTTAAAAAGGTTTCATGTGATTCTCCCAAACGATCCATAACAAGAGTGGTGCAGCTTCACGCTGCCAGCAGCCATCGTGCTTCACGGCAGGACGCCCAATTAAAGCACACGCTCCTCAGTAAACTGTGCAGTTAGTGCTGTTTCATATGCGAAACCCGAGGCTTACGATCGTGGCGGTGTTTCCTAGCGCCCTGCACGATCATAAAGATACCCTTCCCTTTCTTTTTTCCTACACAATGGAGTCATGATGGCGCTGCAAAAACACTGCCGCGCACTCTCGCGGCATCTCTGATCGCCTTATGTGATCAGATGGAGGCAGCGATCAGAGGGTGCTAAAGAGAGGCATCAGATACAGAGGCGGGGTAGTGCCACTTCAAAAGTCTGCGCTGTTTTAATCTGACTCTCTTGGTTCATCCCCTTGCAGGCGAAGATGTGGGGGATGTTGGGGAAGTAGGCGATGGATTTTGGGGGTCTATGACTGGACGCAGGCTGGGGGTGGTTTGCAGTTTCCACTTCACTCTGGCAGCACTTTGACAATTATCTCCTTTACACAGCAGCCTCTTTTTTCACTCCTATTGAAGAACCTCGCCTGAGCTCCGAAGCCTCCTAGGAATGCCAGAGAGAGAGTGGAAGGGGAATCCAATGGGGATAATCCCAATTTCAAATGGAGCTTAGTGATATCCCCCTCCTCCCTTTCTTCCTCCATACCCCCCCTCCCTCGCCCTCCTCCTGTCTGGCATAGATAACTCATCCCTCTCTCAACACTGTGCATGCGCAGACAGTAACTCACGTCGCCCTCTAAAGTAATAATTAGCATGTCATCCAGTCGTGTCAGTCGGAGAGCCGGGCCTTCTGGGGAGGCTCGCGGCATGGTGAAAGATATATTTTGGTTGGGCTGCGCTGAGGTCAGAGGAAGCTGGGTTACTGTTAGAGGAGGAGGTGCTGACACGCAAACGTGTGGACACTTTGGTGTGAGCGCACGCAGGTAAAAGAAAGGAAAAACTGGGGGGCGACCGCAACCAACCTCTGCTGGTGCGGTCCACATGAACTCTCCTACTTGTGCCCCAGAAAGCTGAATCTGTTCATCTGAATGATGTGTTTTCAGTGGGGATATCCAACGCAACATCCAAATGGACTCCCTTCGACTCTCTCACTGGTATTCCTGGGAGGCTTCAGAACTTTTCCACTGAAAACACAACAACCAGATGAACAGATTCAGCTTTCTGGGACTTGCTTTACCTTGATGACTGAGCATGCATCAACACATCTCCTGCTTATGGCTGGCATTTGGTTTGGTGGACCAAAATGTGGGTCTCCAAGAAAACTGTGTTCAGGGCACGAAATGAATCAACCACAGGACAATGTGACAAACGCATTAGAAGTTAGTAGGAATTCAGAATATAACTCAAACAACTGGTTGTTTTCTGGGTACATTCCTATATAAAAGCAAGGTTATCGAGCACCAATGTCATTTTGCAGTTAAATCACCCTCTTGCAGCAACTATGTCGCTGTTTGTGAAAGAATTTCTTTTTCAGATCTGTGGCTCAGGTCTGAACGTAAGCAGATTTCCCTTTTTTGATCATTTATCACACTCGGTCACTGTATTATCACAAACAGATTGCATCTAATTGTCAATTTGACCCCATTCAACTG
Organism: Oreochromis niloticus; assembly: GCF_001858045.2. Lineage (NCBI taxonomy): Eukaryota > Metazoa > Chordata > Actinopteri > Cichliformes > Cichlidae > Oreochromis > Oreochromis niloticus. Next base: position 21,823,722 of record NC_031986.2, read on the forward strand.
CAAACTGAGAGCAGACTGACTTTTTTATCGCCCTCAAATCACTTTGAAGATCTCATCTGACTATGAGTGCTGATCTTACACAGTCTCACTCATTTTGGCCACACTGAGGTCTCCAGTTACTGTTTTTTTCCCTACTGTAACTGTAGCGTAGGATATCAGTGACCAAACAACTAAACAAGAAGCTTCAACACAGTAACCCACAAACTTCAAAGTGGCTACTTCAGTCTGTTACAGACATTCTGTGGTTGAAACAAAGATCTTTTGGGTTTGTACAAAATTTGATTTTAAAGGGAAATACCACCAATCACCGAGTGTCCGTGGCCCTTTTATTCTTCAACAAACACTAACTTGATTTTGGGCTGTTTAGTCTGTCAGATCTGGCCCAAATTTATCTTAAAAAGGACGGCTGTTTTGGACCATATCGGCCAAATATCATCACAAAAATATGATCACGCAAACTTGCAGGAAAAACTTTTTTCCCAACAACTTTGCAAAGTCTCAGTTTCAGATGTTTTCTTTAATATCTCAATCCCAAAACTGACAACCCAAACACATACACAGTGAATGAATTTTTTGAATAGCTTAATATTGAGGTCTAACACCAGATCAGTTTCATCTACATATACATTTTTATTTCAGAACACACTGGACACAACTTAAACAACTAGCCTATAAGGAACAGTGACGGTCAGGTTCATATTCCACTCATCAACAGTGTGTCAACCTATCAATGCTGAACCTTTTTCAAAATCAATAATGAACCTTCTTGTTTCACACACTGGGCCATGCTCGGGGGCGACAGTTTGGAGGAGTCAACCAGAGGTCAGAAAGTAAGCGCTGGCTGACTCCAGCGTGATTTCCTCTGACATCTGCTGACATCAACAAGTCCTAGAGGTAAAGCCGATCTTTGTCTGCACTCTTTTAGTGTCTATATTTACGAGCCGAAGCACAAACTTAGCTACACATCTGGTACAGCCAATAAATTCAGTATCTACTGTGCTAAAATGCCCTTGAGCAACATGCCAAACCCCTGCCCAGCTCCTATGGGGGAGCTCTGCTCAGTATCCGACCCCATGCTCTGACCTCTTCAACTCTGAAGAGGTATGAAGAAAAAATAGAGCATTCCTCCTTTGGGGATCAATAATCACACGGAGCGGTGAGGAGATCTCGGAGCGTGTCGGCCCTTGTGTGCTGTAGCTTTAGGCCTGCTGCCACACAGAGAATCAGAGGCGTCACTGGGGTGCAGTGAAACAGCTGGGCCTGTGGTTAGAGCGTCTGCTCGGAGGCTGCAATCAGCTGAGCCCCGCTTCATCACCCGGTTCTTCTCGCTTCCTGACCTCGCTTACAAACACACACTCTATAAATGCATTCAGACACATTTGCGGAAACGCAGACACGAACATATACGCTGCTTTGAGCGCATATGTATGCTAATGACCACCTCCAGAACTCATAAAAGAACAGCACATCAGCACTTTCTACCAGAGACACGATGCAGTGTGCAGCTTTCTATGGTCACGGAGCCTGGCAGTGCATTCAAGTACCTGTAGTTTGTGTAGAAAAGGTCAAATTTATGCAACGCGCTGCTTTTTCCACAAACAGGCAACTGTCACACAACACAGTATTTTTGTACTTGCATCTATTATTGTCCGGTATTGCCTACACGTGCATTTCTACAGGATTACTGCCTTTAAGAGCTTCTGATGAGGTGTCGAGACACTCGGCCGACACAACAGTTTTGGCAGAGCCTGACGGTTTTTGTGTGGGTATGTATGTGGAGTGAACACACTGTGGCTTTTCTGGCTTCGTGAAGATGATAGGGCCGAGCACTTCCACTGTACTTTACCATTGTTCCTTCGCTCTTGCTCCGTGCGACTTCCCTCTGCAGGCGAGCCACAGCCAGCTTTTCCCTAAACCAAAGAAACAGGAGAAGGAGGGGAGAGAGAGAGGGGGAAGGAAAATAAGAATGAGTCAGTGTGTGGTCAGTCAGTCAGCAGCCCAGTGTGCCAGGTCTGAGTGCTAACAAAGTGGCAAATCAAGAAGTACCCAAAAACATATTCATTCCCTACTAGTCCACTGATCCTGTAAGTGCTATTCATGAGGGACTCTAGTTGTGTAAAAAATGCAAACCATTCTTGTCCCAGAGTGTTTGATAATGCAATTTTATGAGGGGCCACCTACATGTCTCCATTATGCACAAGGTAGCTCTTTGGCCTTGGTGCCAGCACTACAGTCGTGGTTTCCAGATAGCTGGAAAGAGCCTTTAAAAGATCACAACAGAGGGTAGGGAAGAGAAGGATGTTGGGTTTCCAACAAGGATCCCATTCGGTCCGTTTTCTTTGGACCTTGCACATTAATTACATTTTTCCTTCTCTTTTTATCCTCACTTCTTTCACTGGTTAGGTTTAGGTGCTAAATGCCTCGATGCATGCTTAATCATCCAGGTAAGTAAATCCCAGGAAGATGATTTTGAAAGTCTTTAGACTGAAAAAGTTACTTGGATGAGTGACAAAACATTTGTCGAAATGAAACGCATAAATGAAATGCATAAATTAGCATTTAGCTTCTAGCTTTTAATACAACAGTCGCTTTTAAAAAGGCAGTGAAAGAAAACAGTGGCACAGCTTACATTATTGTGACTATGTGGAATGGATTTGCGATCTCATTGCCTTTGAAATTCTTGCAGTTGCTAATATTGCAAACAGACACATCACAGAGTGACTCAGGTTGATTGCAATGCAATAGCAATCAATCTCAGACCGAAGTTGTTTGATGCTGGTTGCCTCACACCAGGCAACCTGTGAAATCACCTTGAGATCAAAGCTGGTCACCCAGACATTGAGGCTATTACAGGCTCAACCTCTGATCAGCTGGTTGTTGCAACTAGTTGCAATCAAACAAAAATTCAATGCAGTCACCAGGCAACCACTAATAATTTTCCAAGCTTACCAAAGGTGTGCCTCAAGGATCAATCCCGGGACCACTTGGATTTCTTTTACAAGTCAAAAATTTTGGTCAAAATGTCACCAATTTAGTACATTCTGCTACAGTTAGCTATTAATACAGTAAGGCACACCCAGCATGGGTACTTGTCTTCTGCCCTGTCTCCCTCTCCTCATCCCCAACCAGTCATGGCAGATGGCTAAGTCTTGTTTTGCCAGAGGTTTCTTCCTGTTAAAAAGGAGTTTTTCCTCCGCAATCTCTCCAGGTTCTTGTTTATAGGGGATTCATAGTTGGGGTTTTCTCTGTATTATTGTGGAGTCTTTACCTTACAATGTAAAGCACTTTTGTTGTGATTTGGTGCTATATTAATAAAACTGAACTGAATTAAAATACCCGGAACTTTCCACCTTTTGATTTTAGAACTGAAGAAACCTCTTGGATCTTCAACATAAAGAAGTCCAGCTGCCAGATAATCAATCCTGATATTCATCCAATAGGATATCATACCTCACAAACCTGAAACCACTTAGTCTTCCTTTTATTTAGAGCTGTTCTTGTTTTGTTTCCATCTTTTATCTTACTTTTATCTTACCAAAACATACTGTCTTCACACCTAAGACTCACTCCCTCTATTCGTGCCTAAAGGCTGTGATGAAAATGGAAAGAAAAGCCTCCCCTCTGCTGCAAAATCAAATTTATCATCATCAGAGGACACTCAAGCTCTCTACTGGGCAAATCAAATTCCTCGAGTTAGCTAATCATTTCTTGTTTACTAAGTGGTTGGTATCAGATATTCAAGATCAATATCAGCTCACTATACAAGAAACCAACACTTCTGCCCTCCATCTATCTCCAACTTCGGCAGAACCCACACACGCCTGCAAGCAAACCAGCAGACACACACACGGAGGAGGCGAGGTCGTCGGCTAACTACGCAAAACAGAGTTTGCGGTTCTATCCAGACAAAAATAGCTCAGAGGAAACAAAAAAAAAGAAAAAAAAGCTGGGCATCCTCGCGCCAGACCCTACAGCCTTACAGGCAGACACACACTCATAACAAACTCTTCCACACAAATACGCACAGAGCTGAACAAAGAAATTGACTGTGCACATCCAATCCGTTTCCCACGTGAGGGCATTCCAGACTTTAATGGGATAAATCTTGGCACACTAGCACGGATAATAAAAAACCCTGTTTTAAAGCCCCTCCTGAGGCATCCACAACAACTGAAGCAGTCCTCCAGGACAAGCCAGACTGTGAATGTGTTTGCTGAAGGCTTGTCAGTATACATGTGTTTCTATCAGGATTTCTGGGAAAACAACAAATGTGTAAGGGGATCAAAAAGTCTCCTTTGGCAGCGTAGCCTCTGAGTGAATCTGTTCAAGTCATTATTGTTGTAAATATAGTACTCTACATGCATTACAAGAGGCGCATGATGTGTTATCACCCACTTATTAATGTTTCTGCAGACCGGCTTGAAAGCCAGGTCTGCTAGGATGTAAATATGATAATTGCTTTAAAAAATGCTTGAAAATAATTAACTTACAGGAAAAAGACAGTAATCAGTCAAAAAAACAAACCTAATAAATGAATTGCATCGTCTTACAAAATCTTAGGTGTGCAGCTCAGGAGCAAAGTTTCTGTCAAAGTCTTGTACCCGACTGTTTTGTCTTCACAGCACACCTAATGTGGGGCTGTGGGACCCAATAAAGAAGCTGATACACCAGACAGCCCCGAGTAATCCCAATCACCTGCACATTTTTCACATTTCTTCAAAAATAGAAGACACCCAAACCCCCCAAAAATAGCTCATGAGTAACAACTCCTCACCGCCTCGCAGTCTTTGACAAGACATCGTTGTTTCTGAGCGGCTTACCTGTCGGAGGGAAAACCCCCCGGTGATTAAGAGACAGCTGACAGGGGCGGGTGGGGTAGGGCTTGTATGGTTGATGGATGAATCGACCGTCTGGACTGAACAGGAAAAAAGCAAAGTGGGCTACGTTTCTCCTGCTCCTGCTTCTGGATGGCATTCCCACTTCAGTGATTCCTCTAATGGGAAGACACTGATTAAGACAAAGGCGAGCTGAGCGAGCTGATTGTGAAACACGCACTGTGGCGGTGACGAATTCAGGAGGAACTCAAGCAGGGTGCCGATGCTGTGAGGCAAGCAGGGGTGTGTGCGCGTGTGCGTTTGGGTGTGTATTCTGGACTTTTACTGCATTGGTTACTGCATTCATAAATTCACACGGATCTGTGCAGAGATCCGTGTGAACGCATGCCCCACACCTGACTAATACACTCGTGTTTACATTACACAATGTGTCTCTTCCCATTACAGCACACTGTACACCATTACACCACCTTCATTTAAAAAAAAAAGTCTCTGGAAGTTCTCACTGCAGATATTGTTTTGTTAAACGGGACCGGCCTGGCATTCCTCCAGTCTGTGTTATGGCTGAGCGTCACAGCCCTGTAAAGGGTTAAGTTTCAGGCCACTTATGTACAGGCATGTTCCAGGAGCAACGGAGCATGAGCCAACTGCGCCCGGAGGCAAAAATTGCCGCCAAATATAGAACAATTTGACATTCTGTGTTAAACGTAATTATAGTAATTGGCACGAGCGGTAGTCAAAACAGTATTCCAGCGCAAAACGCTCACTGGCGACGTCTTGCATCCAGTTGGCGCTGGTGTGGAATTATATGATATCTGAACTGCATTCAAGCGCACATGAATGCAATCTGTAATGTACTCTGTGTGTGTTTATGCCTGTGTTTAGGCTGACATATTCCACTCTAAATTTGTCATGTGCATTTCAACCCCAATGGATGCGAGATCCATCACGTCGTAAACTTTTACCAGCTGTGTAAACTGGCCCCGAAATAGTCAGAGTCCAACCTGACGGCTGTTAGAGTCAGGGAGTTTATCTCAAGACCATCTCTCGTAGAAGGCTCTAGTTTGGTATGCAAAGAGCCATGTTAACACATTAATTACGATGTTTTCATTTTTCCCTCCACATGTTCTCATGAATGTCGTCCAAACGGGTCAAAACGCAGGCACGCGGTCCCTAAACGCCTCATTTTAAAGGATAATTCCAGTTTATAACAACCCGGGTCTTGTTTTCCCAGTTATGGACGTTGTTTCGAGTGGTTATGATAACATTAACAAAGTTTTACAGGGGCTAGAAACATGAGCAGGCAAACAATCAGCCAACAGTTTGGACAGCAATGCAGCCAAATTATCAAAACCATATTGAAAGCATGTAATCCGTCACAGTGGGAAGACGCGAATAGAACAGACAAGCCAGAGCTTTCCCACATAAGTCAGGATAATCTGGGTTTTGTTTATAACCTGTCAGATTGTTTGTGGTTATTGCCCATAGAATGTATATAAAAGATGTATGTGGCCACAGTGACATCACCCTTTTGTTTGTGGACTTTTGGATTCTAGATATTACCATTACAGCTGTCACCATCTTGAATTTTTGGACCTAGAAGAAAGCATGACAAGCTCACTAATGGTTAGCTTAATGCTAGCAGCCCTAATAACACATTATTTTAAACAGGTATCCCCAATATAGCTGCAGAAGATTAGCACGCTGTAATCCTGTTTATTTTAATATGGGACCCTTAGAGTGAGCCTCAAGTGGCCACTTGAGGAACTGCAGTTTTGTACACTTCCATGTTTGCTTAGATTTTCAGCCCTGCATATTATATATATATATATGTATATATATATATATATATGTATATATATGTATATATATATATATATATATATATAAAAGTCCTTTAAATGAGCTGAAAACATTTTCACTGAGGCAGAAAAGTGAATGATTCTCTTTGGACTCAAAGCCCAACTTTGTATATTTCACACTTGATGCGTTTGTCCTGTACATCCTGATCTTGTGATGAAAGCACAAGCTGACAGCTGACCGTGTGCACACTTTCCACCTCCGCTGAAACCCGTCACGAAGCTTGGCTCAGTGAGTTTCAGCAGCCGGTAGCGAGAGGTGTGGGCCTCTAGTTTATCCTGCTGACTGCAATCACCTGATAGCAGTGATGACTTACTAAACAAGGGAATGCCACCAAGCACCAGTGGAGATACCCAAACCACCTGATAACCCCAGTCACAAATGCACTTAAGAGTACAGTTACAATGGAGGATGCTTGTATTTTTTTTTTTTTTTTTTTTTTTTTTTTTGTCTGTCCCATTTGGTTCTTAAGCCGTCAGAATTGTTGTCTGAAGACCAACAAGGATACCAAATGGATTTATTTTGCCAAATGGATCATCATGGCATTGCCGTATTGGTCCATTTGATCAAACTTTGTTGTTATTATTTATTTTATTTTCAGTTGTTACAGATGGGACAGACATGACTGGGGGATAGGAAAGGGAGAAAGAAAGAGAGGAAGGAAAAGAAAAACAGAAGGGAAAAGGGACAGTGAGAAAGGGCACTTATAAAGACAAAGAGAAAGAGAAAAAAAAAAAATCTCTTGGATCACCTGTTGAGAGAAAAAGAAGAAAAGACAAGCAAAAAAAACCAAACAAAAACAAAGCAACATACTAAACACAACACCATCACGTTAATCTAGCTGAGTGTGAACAGCAGTAAATACTAAATATTGAAAGTTGTTGTGCAGCACGCAGGACCGACAGCGCACAATGTGCTTTGAAGTAGCAGCTAAGAAAGGTGTAGTTTATGTCTACGAACAGTGAACACCCGTGTGCACACCTGTGTGGATCAACACGCTTGTATACAAAAGGTTTCCCCATGTAACGGTCTGCTAGAGGGTGTGGAGGCCCATAGCCCCGTCCCCCAGGGCATGAAGCAGGCATGGAGGAGATCCAGGCTCCAGACATCCAGAGGACCCAGAGTGCGAGAGCCCAAGGAGCACCACCGGAGGGGCATCCGTGCCACCTTCCTGGGAAGGGCTGAGGAGATCCCCAGACGAGGGGTCACCCAGTAGCCACGGAGCAGAAGCCAGAGGGGGCTGCACTGGCGTGCCCGCCGGCTCTGCCGGCAGCCAGCTGTGCCAGAGTGAACCGAGTTGCAGGCCCCGAGGCCGGAGGCCCGAGGGCCCCCTTTGCCCCGGAAGAGGCCTGACCGAGCGACAGGCATCGGGCCCCGCCAAGTAGCCACCGGGAGTGAGCCGGTGCATACCTGAGCGCCCAGCCCCGGACACCAAGAACCACCAATGCACCAACCCCTGAGGGCATCAGCTACCAGCAGGGAGTGTGGTGAGGGGAGATAGGCCTCCACCACATGCTTGTATTAAACATGGTCAAGTGTTCAAATACTGAGCTCAGTTTGTGAGTCACAGGCTCAGGCTTCAAACAAAGTCAGTTTCAGACAGTTTTTTTTCTACTCTTGGCTCCAAATGAGCAGTTAGCCCTAACACAGTCATCACAGAAGCCCCACCCACCTGCTGTTTAATCTCTGTTTGTAAAGCGGGACCAGTCAGGATGAAGTTTTCATAAAGGAAGGAGCTGGTTTCAGACAGTGGCTTTGTGTAAGATAAATAAGGCTTATTTTGAACTATAAATCATATAAAGCAGCTCTAGTAGAGGCCACTTAAAGCTTAAACTGTGATTTAACATCTAGTTTATGATGAAAATCTTGGCTTACATGCCTGGTTTGTGCACCTGCTTTGTTATATTCTTAACTCGCACTACCTGCCATCCACCCACACACCTCACAGATCACGTCCTTCCTTTTCACATGCATTTCCTTCAGCGTCAAACACCGCCCCGTCTCTGAGATAAGACAGACAGCGCGGCGCAGAACGAACATGACACCCGCCCCGCCGCATTCACAGCAGATCAACCCTGTTTCCTCTGCTCAGTCTCCCGAGCTCAGACGCTGTGTAAACCCTCCGTGTGCACCCGCTCTTTCCTCTAGCGTCGCAGCGGCGGTGGCGTGCATGCATGCAAAGACACGACCTGTCAGGGCCGGGAGAGGATCAATCACAGCTTGAGCTGACATGTTATGGAGCCCTGCGCTTTGAACTGCATTGTGGGAGGCGGACGTTTAGCCCGTGTTTTCATCACTGTTATCACGGCTCTTCCATACAGGTGGTTTAATCCATTGTACATTGTTTGCTGCTAAGCACATAATGAAAGAGGGAGAAGCGCTGTCTCCTGTATTTTGGTTTCCTCTTTCCCTCGCGGTACTGTACACCACTATCAAGTGCGTTTAATCTGTCCTCTTAAACACCACATAGTGGTTCAGCTTTTTCCCTGCAGAAGTTACTTACTTTGACATAAACACATGCATCCTGATGCATAAAAGATGCATAAATATAAACCATCTCTCTAGTATTGTCATCGAGGCTTATGGGAGAGCTAAACATTTCAATCGTTCTTAGCCACAACTGTACACAGAGTGGCCAGGAGGGATGCATAAATGTTTGGATGAGAGCAGAGCTGCCATGCATTTATGTATTAGCGTCTGCACTCCCGCTGTGTTAAGAGCCCTGATACGCACGCAATCCCCATGGCCCACATAGGGCACCCTCTTCAGAGGGATCCTGACTCCGGACCGGTCATTCCCATCCTTAATCCTTCTACAACTGTGTTATGTAACCTTCTCTGTACCGATCCCCCCCCAAAAATCAACCCAGTCTCAAACCCTAGTGCGGGACAATGGGCTTACCGATGCGTTTGATAAGTTACAACATCCAAGCCAGCCTGACAGGAAAACAGAGTTACAACTGCCAAAAGAGTAAAGTCGAGATGGGGTGTGAAATGGATTTGCACAACTCTAATTTCTCATGTTCTGCATGGGTTCCCTGACATTCTCATGGAGAAAATGAACTTGAGAAAGTCCCACTTCATTATGTGTAATTAAAACGTCATGTGCCAACAAAGGCAACGTATCATTAAAGCATCATTTCCTTAAGACTTTAATGCAAGAATTCCTTTCTGCAGTCGAACCTGAAATGCCGAGATGGCATCAAAATCAGCGTCGGTGTAAACACTTTCATCTGCACAGGCATCTGAGGGGGTGGGGCTCGCACATCTGTGACCGTTCAATTGGTCCCAATGCATTAGGCAGGTTCAATCAATCACCACGAAGCGCTGCGGTGGATGGCGAGGAGTGGCCTGACCCGCGGCGATCCCCTGTTTCCCAGCCACAGCTGGTTCCTGACCTCCTGTCGCTCGTCACGGACCCCCGTCTGCAGTGAAGGGCAGCGGAAAAACATGAGCCACATGTCAGCACCTCACACACCCAGCCATCCAGCCAGCCAGGCAGCCAGACAACCCGGCACAATGAGCCTTACCTCACCACCGAAGACCATCAATTATTGACGAGGTGAAATGTGATGAGGTTCTGCTGTGAGCACACAAAGAGCACACGCCTTTTCAGGCTGCCATGTGGCCTAATAACATCTTTATTTTCCAAAAAGACAACGTTTCTAATCAGCAACATATTCCTTGTTTGATGTTGTGGAGCAATAATCTACATTAGATACTCAGAAACACTGTTAGTCTGGCCAAGTATGTATGATAAATGCCTCCCTGTGATGTGAATCTGGATAACAGCGTGCTTGACAAACACTAAGAATGTGGGTCATCTCAACACCCATACATAACTTTATCATGACTCATACTTAGTTTTAATTTAAGGAGCTGCGTACTGGACTTTGTTTGGACACGTGTGCGCTACACTGAGCAATGTAGTTAGGCGAGTTGAGATGATCACGATTCGCGAGATTAATCCAAAGTCAACAACATGTTGAGCGCTCCGAGTTGTTTATGCTTTTCCCTCCGAGATAACATCTAGCCCTCGGTACTTCACAGGAGTCTGACAGAACGCAGCGGGTAGCTTTGTTTTCTTTTTTTTCCCCTCCGACTCTAAGAATTGACATAATCTTGGAGCGTGTGATTGAAGGCGGCAATCTCTGTGAACTAGACTGTGTGAAATTTTTTTTTGCCTTTCCCACTTAAAAGAACTTCAGGGAAATCTTCAAAACCCCCAAAAGTCATTGCTTCTTTTATCCTATTAAGTGTCTATGTAGAAAAATTGGCACAATCAGTGGATAAGTTCTTGAGTTGTGGTCTAAAATGTGGCTTTTGGAGACACTTTGACAAGCAAAATCTTATTAATTCTTCCATGTGTTCAATGGATGTCCTTCAAGAAGTCTCCTAGTCTTCCATGTTCAAGACAGTAGAGTCAAGTCGTGTTAAACAGACCACACTCCTACCTAAAGTAATAGGAAGAGTTTCAGCTTTGATTTCAGTGGACATAAAGGACATAAAACCTGCGCTTAGATATTCATCAGGACAAACAGCTTTTACAAAAAGCCTAACATTTTTCATATATCTCAATCAATCAATCAAAATTGTCAAAGTGATTAATGTCTCTTGTCTCATATTGCCAGAACTCTTTCAAATGCTAATTCCCACTACAGATACAGTGAGTCAAGAAAAACTGCAAGCACTCCTAAAGAGCAGATATGCCAGCCACTACTCTGTTCAGACTGTTTGCCGAACTGGCAGATAAGTTTCTGAGTTTGGCTGTTTCTAAAGAAGGCGACTGGGTCTTTGGGGACAGGCGAGACGCTACCAAGTGGAAAGCTGACTGCGCCGGGGTTTAAAATACAGTGCAACTTTTGTAAATCACCCACAAAACTAAACAACACATATCAGCGCTCTCACACGCTATTTTGCCCCTCTGGCCGTAAGAGTGTTTAGGCATAGGAAAAAAGTGGTGGTATGAATGTGTGCTTGAATGAATGAATCTTGTAGTTAGAAAGCACTTTGAGTGCTTAAACAGAGTATAAAAGCGCTCCATAAGTACCAGTCCATTCATCACCATCGTTGGTGTTGCTGAAATATGTGGAAATATGCCATCTGTTTTCATCTGATTACATTTGTGAAATTTTGATGGTGTTTTTAGGGTGTTTAAGACAGTATCACAAATATGTATGGGGTGGAATAGCTTAATGCCTCTGGCTGCCACCTGCAGAGGCATGAAACTCTTCAAAGAATTCTGCAAAAATCTTCAAAATCAGAGTGAAGACGGTGATTTAAATGCACTGTTTAGTGGGCCAGAACATCTCCAAAACTTATGAAGTAACAAAGATCAGACATAAGGAATCCTCTGAGAGGAATGCATTTGCCAAGCGTGGATTACCCCTGCCTGGCTGTCTGTCTGTCTCCCTAAATGTTTTCTTATTCTGCGAGCAGGGCCTGACCTCAATTGTTTCCAAGCCACAGATGCATTCCTGTCCAGACGAAACGAAACATTGCGGATGAGCAGATGTGCTTTAAAAATGGCCGCAGCACCCGCCCGCCTCCCTGCCTTTCTTGTCTGTCGGGAGGGTTTACTCACCAGCGTGGCTCATGAAGAATGAGGATGGGGCTAGACATGATCACACGGAGGGGCAATCTTAAACACATGGCTGAGCACACATGTACAAACACACTTGCAAAGATATGCAAAGACATGCACACACACACATTTACAGACAACTTTGAATCTTTCATGTGCAATTCATAAATGAGAGATGACTCCAAACTGGAAAGGTGCTGTCGCTGTACCTTAGCAAACACAGTTGAGGGCATACGTGGAAATGGGGCAAGAGAAGGAAAACAGAGCTTATCAAAAAGCATTCCCAGCCACGTACTCACACTCCAACAGGTTGTAATCTTGTGTTTGCTTAAAATTTTCCCCAGTGATGGCTGTCTAACTTATGTCGCACCCTCTGACACATAATTGAGTTTAAGTGAGGCACATTTCACAAAAGACTGCAATTACCTCATGATATAGGAGTTCTCCTGTTTTTTGTGAAGCGGAATCGGACAAGATAAACAAAACCTGTTTTTTATTTTTTCTTCCCTGGGAAATTATTATATTTCTCCAGAGATGAACACAAAACATCTCTGCAGATCTATACAGGCTCTGTACGCTTGAGATGAAGCCCAACTGTGTCTAAAGGCCAAGAATGTCTCAGCGTGTGCCAAGACGCCACGCTTAAAGGCAGCAATAAAAGCCTGCTATCATAGACAGAAGCAGGATGAAATGAATTGTAAAATTGGTGATGTGGTGAAGAGTGAGGACAATCAAGAGACTAAGACGGCTATTTTACTTGCTCACCTGACCGAAGTGGTATGAAATAGGTGGGTTTGTGTTGGAAAGGTACAGAAACATTTGTGACACTAAGAGGGCGACGTGTGGGAGGATTTTAGGCGCTGTTTGATCTTCTAATAAGTGCTTCTTTTGAGGCATGCTGATGTCTTTGTCTGGGTATTTACAGGTGACCTGGGTGGAAAATGAGATGGTGCTGAGCAATCTGCTATTAAGCTGAACCTGATCAGTTACTGTGATAGTCTTTCCATCAACATTGAGTTTTTACAAGACTCTCAAATGTTTTTCCATCCTTTTAGACATGGTATGTGTTGCTGAGACCTTCATCGGTCTGTTTAAGTGACACTGTCATTCAGATATAGGTCATGTGACGTAAATTGTTCTTTAAAGACGTCTTTAAGAGTACAAACATATACCTTGTATTCATTAAAAGTTCATAGGATGAGATGCCATTATATTAACAGAAAGGAACAACTTGCTTCATTGCTGGAAAGTTTTCACTTCCAGTCAGTTTTCACTCAAATTATTGAAGTCAAAAGTCTCTCTAATCCTCCTCCAATGAGCAGCCATTTCAGCTTTCAAAAGCTGATTGAAGTTTCTGGTCAGTTCACGCAAAATATTTACCATATGTGCAACGTTGGACACAGTATACAGGATTTTTATATATGTCTGTCCACTAACATGACTTGTATCTAGTTAAAAGTGATGATAAAGAGTTACTATGACCTTGTTTGTTCTACTCAATGAACCTGCAGTTTTCTTTCAAATTACAATAAAGAAGTCTTAATATGTGAGTAACTGTCTCAACCTTCAAACTCAATTTCACCTAGGCGACCTGTCCAAGGCGTGCCTCGCCTCTCACACCATGACTGCTGGGCTCAAGTCCTCAAGGAAATGAATGGATGTACAAGGGTGGACAGCAGCCTGCAATGTTTTTACACTTGTTCCTTGTTTAATGGGATAATTAAGGCTTCCTAGAAGTGACTTACTACCCTTAAAACGTTTATGGAAAGGTGACCAAAGTGCTCCTTTAAACATGATACATGTTTGGAAGGAGATAGTAATAGAAAGGAGAATCTGAAAAGGACTTTTTTTGGCAGATACAGAAGCATGTTCAAACATCTGCTTATTTGATCATGTTAGATGCCAAAAAATATCTCCGTGAACCCTTAGTTTGTTCTCAAATTATTGTAAGAAAGTCTTAAAAAAGCGATTATGATCTAGGCCACGGTACATGCAACATATACGTACGTGGTTGGAGCGTAACGGGCTGACAACAAGTCCAGGGGGCACCGCACCTCTCACTCCATGACAGCTGAGGTAGGCTCCCCTGTGACCCATGAACTGGATGTTATGGATGGAAAGTAGATCTCACAGTAGCAGGTAGCCATAGTTTTGCACATGGCTATCCGCTACTGTGAGATGTACTTTGTTGAAAGTGACAAGTAAAGGTTACTAGAACTCAGTAGTATTGCATCTTCAATGGAAAAGTGAGCATGGTGCATATTTAGGCACAAAGCAACATTTTCAGAAGACTTCAGATTAATATAATCATTAAGGACGCACGAACATGTTCAAGCCTTTGCTGATTTGAACTTACTGGTTGCTGCCTGCTAAATGGCTCTACAACCCCCTTTTTTTCCAATAAAATTACCATCAGAAGGTTTTAATAACTCCCACTCCAGTGAGCCTTTCCACACAGGCTTCTCAGCTTTAAAAGTCCAGTAACCCTGAACAGTGCATTACTGCCAGAAGATGCAAATGCTAATGTAGCACCCTTTGCATGTTCAGTCCTATATATGCACCCACATACATATAACCAAGTCACACATTTCATCCATTGTTCTGTATTTCACACCCCGGCTAGCCTGCATTGAGGTAACTGGGAAACAGAGACTCATGTGTACTACTGTACTACAATGCTAGAAGGTTCTGCTGACTCATGGAGACCATGCAGAGGCTACAGGGTATTTTACAACAGCTGTCAACACATCGTTTTCAGAGAAGCAGGCAAACAGTAGCCCTTTACAGAAGCGGACAAGCGGCCACTGCATATACAATAAAGACAAAGGTGCTGCAAACAGACGCATTCGAGCCAAGGGTCAGCCATCTCTACTGCCACCCACCTCTGCGGGCACACATATGTGTCCTCAGTGTTCCTGGGCAGCTGTTGCAAAAGCCATGGCATTAATATAACTATTCTCCATGTGTACTGTTTTTCATGCATTTAGTTGCATCGCTTTACTTAGAGTCACTTTGCACTGTAGCTTCCATCTTTAAGTATGTCTGGTCCCAGTAATTCTCTTTTACGTGTTCACAAAATTGCCATAGCGCTCCTGTTCTTGCCCTCTGGCATGTTGGTAACCAAGCAGTTAAAAGCGTCTGCACGCTGCCGTAATTCACTCTAAGTAAAGACTGTCACCAAACGGCTAAAATACAACAAGAGAAGTGTTGGGAAAAGAGTTTTACAGCTTCAAAAGGTGAAATTCTCCAGCAGCCTCTCTCCATTTCCTTTCCAGCTGCGCCAACACCTTCAGCCTCTGGACACGGTCCCGCATGTTTCTCCCACTATTATCCGACAATTTACAGCCAAGATAGAGGGGAGCTGAAGTTTGTTGACATTCCCCGCCCCCGCGCAACCTCAAATACGACACTGACCCCCTTTTCCAACCTCATAAACGGCTCGCTCCGTTGAAAGCGTCACCGTGACGAGGAGAGGAATATGAAACAAGTGGGAGCGCTGGCAAATCAGGCTTAGACCGCTTTGAGCGAGAAAACTTGTGAGGTGCGTGCACGCACTGTGAAAGTGTGTCAGCCTGTGTAAAATAAACAAGGACAACACCATATTATCTTGTAAACTGTTGGCATGCAGTGCTATGACCTAAAAAACAAATCCAATTTGGGGATTTGCCCCCCCCCCCTTCCAAGACTAAGACTTATCAATAAAAGCTCTTACAAAGGAAAAAATTTGCAAGCCAAGATGCTTTCAGAGGCAATATTTTAAGCCAGTTCTGACTGGAAAACAGGCAGTTTAAATGCAAAAAAAAAAAACCCTACCCAGAAGTTTTCGCACCTTTTTGAACTCACATGGAGCAAGTTCATCTGTTTAGAAACCACAAAAATGCCCCAGCTCTAATGACATCACTTAACAGTCAGCGAGGGTGTCTGGGCAATGCTTTGTCTCCAGGCAAAACAGTCAGTTCATGCAATAGGCCATTGATAGCTAGCAAATAAAAGCCTTTTATTGGTTATAAATTGTGTCGGACCATTAAACTTTATATTTTTCCCAAGTGACATTGCTCTAACTTGAGCCAACGGGGAGAGAGAGGAGGAAAGAGGAAGAAAAAAAGACATCTGATAGTCCAATTGTTCTGCATTTCCAACTTGTTAACATCCAAAGCATGAGACTTCAGTTGGAATTAAATGTGTTCTGGCTGTTTGCATCCAAAAAAATAGCTGCTTTGCAAAATGTCAGGATTCTTTACCAAGATTTTTTTTTTTTTCAGATGATGTATTGGCAAAAACAGGTTTGTATTAGCCTGACGAAGCTCTGCATACTGTTTTTAGGGTTCCTATGTGCAGTTCGAGGGGGATAGGGGGGAGGAATGCATTCAAAGCAGCCTTAATTGAGCTGGATGGCCTGCAGTCACAGAAGCAGAGTGTCTCAACAAGACTCAAGCGGGCGAGATCCTGAGATGTGCCTCACACGTACACATCATTAAACTGGCTTACGGCTCCACGGTGCCGATCAGTGCTGCAAAGACTCTGGGAATTATATGGGAAAGTTTGTCTGGAAGGAGCCCTCAACCCCCTCCCTACTTCAAAATGAAAGTCCTCTGGCTGTCAATGAAGGGGAAGTGCTCCCATGCTGAGGCCCACTGGGCCAGCCATTGAACAGAGGGACATTCCTCAGTAATTCTGTTTGACCTGAGCCCGGAGTGGTAGCTGAGGGTCACCGAATACAGAGTGCCACATACGGGGAGGAGACCAAAGGGGAGGAGGAAAAGTTGGGAAAATCGGATGCACAGGAGTGAGAGTGAGGCAGACTGGTGGAAAGAAAATACAGTCGTCTTTTCCCAGCCTTTGTTTGACAAGTAAACACTCAGGTTATGCCATCTGTCAAGACTGTCCTCCAACAGCAACCCCATAGGCTGTTTCAGAAGCTGTCAACGTGACCTGAAAATACGTTCAAGATGCAAACAACCTCTGGTGGTGCTTTCAAAGAAGTGCCAGGTCAAAGTGGTCGAAAGTGCTTGGTATGAAAGCTGCTGGACATCTTTGAGGTTCTTGAAGATTTTGAGGAATCCAGATATTTAACCTGCAGCTGGAGGCTGTTGTAGTAGATGCATCGACTTCAGATAAGCAACAAACACTTTATTTCAACCCAAACCATGATTTTCTTCTATTAATAACCAATAATAGCCTCTGAAAACACCCCAAACTGAAAAATGGGCCCACACAGGACTCAAGACTCAGTTTCCTGGTTAAAAGTTGTCTGGTTTTGGCATCTGTGGTACACTCTGTTGTTCTGTTTACAGAAATCAAATAAATTCTGCCCACATGTGAAGCTGTAAAGGTGCATCAGTCCTTTTCAATCTGGTAGCAAAAACTGGAAAACAGCCCAAAATCTGCAGCGTGGTGGGACTACTGCTGCACTACAAACAGGGCAAAGAAACCATAGATTTTTTCAGAGCTAACTATGCAAATAATACTCAAATATAGCAAACTCTAACACGCTTGTCCATTATATTGTAGGGCTGACTGTTTTCCCCTTCAGTGGGGATGGTTGTCACGTTCCAGGGAGGCTTATCTGGGTCGTTTAGGCTCAGCATCCACCATCCAAACCACTACAGCACTCACTGTTTACTCCAACCAACAAACTTATGGCAAAACTTCCACCAGCACGTGATGAACTCCTTTTGACCGTTAAATCAATGCTGGTTAAATGTAGGACACACGATGCAGTAATGAAGTATGTGTGTCATAAAAGAGCATGGCACCGGGGGCAAACGGGGGGCGGATGATAATAATGGTTGCACTGTGGCATGGCTGGGATGGAGAGAATTACAGTTTTAATTCTATAAAATCAAATCCCTCCACTTGGCAATCCTCTTATCCAGTAATCCCCAGGTAGGTTTCAGAGAGGGCAGCAGGCTCAAACTGCCCACTGTGGCAACACATCTGCCTCCCCCGTGGTCGGTGGGGTTGATATCAACGACTGCTCCTGTGCTTCCTGATAAACGCTCTAAACTGAAACCGGACCAAACAGCTGATACATGTCCACCCTAAATTTGTCTCCTTTTCCATCCTTTCCAATAACTTCTTCTTGGTGGCCTTCTGAGAACCAGCCAGCAGCAGGATTTAGGGGTAAATAAATCAAGGTTGGTTCGCGTAGGTGCTTCTGACTTGTGCAATACTGGTACTACCTTTTCTGCGGTGGAAACTGGGCGTCAGGAACGTGTTGGTGCAAAAGAAATCATAAACAAATGGAAGATAACATGGTGTGTGTGTGTGTGTGTGTGTGTGTGTGTGTGTGTGTGTGTGTGTGTGTGTGCGTGCGTGTGTGTGTCGGGGGGGGGGGGATCAGAGCCAAGTATGAAGCAGAGATTTTAGGGCTTTGTTTGGCAGCTCATTGCTGAATACCTCAGTATATACCTAAGTGCCTCATAGACTGGGGTACTGCTGCAACTATAATGTGCTTTAAGTTAACACCTTTTAATCTGCTGTTGGTTACCCTTCACATAGATTGCCTACATTCATTGGCATTCCCAGCTGTAAAGCATCCACTCCATGCCAGATGCTATTTTTTGCTCTTGTGATGGGAAGCACCAGTTCCCAGGGCAAAAAAAGCTCTCTTTAACTCAAACTCAAAAAAAGACAGAATGGCATTTCTCTCTGGCGCTTTGACAACACCAGCAAGAGAGTGATGATACCTCCCATGCTCTCCCATGCTCTCATTTCTCTATTCCCCAGCAGTTCTGTTTATTGAGATAACAAAGTCAGCCCAAAAACATAAAGCCACCCCGGCATCCCTGCGATGGTTGCAGGCACCAAGCACTGAGCATCTATCTGTCTGCTGCAAATTAGGCTGCCTATAAGGGAAGACCCCCTACTGACCTGCCGTGACTTTGACACTGCAGGTCTTAACGCCACATCACTGGGAAAGAGTATATATACACCCATATTCCATATTATTGTCCACCACCTCAACCAGTTCAGCTCATTTCAGTGTGGGATTAGTGGGCTGGATAGGAAATCTTAATCTGCCTGAGCGAGCGAGACAGAGAGAGTAAGTGTATAAGGAAAGAATTGAAGCCTATGCATTCCTGCACATATAAATCCCTGCAAAGCCGGGCTTCTTTACCTCCACTTTGTCTGTTTCCTGGTGTTATCAGTCAGAAACAAAGTGGGTTGTTTTTTCTATGCAGCACCCCTGACCCCATGCTGTTGCCACTAGCAACAGGACATGCGATTCCCCTCGCAAATCAGTGCAAATCGCACATGTGTGCAGTCCTGCTATATGAAACATGTCCCCCTCTGGGGAATTACTTGGAAATATTGCAGCTCGGGACAAAGTAAGGAAGCCTAACCGAGGATATGCCGGGGAAAGCTCTGGTAACGGTGAATCTGCCGGCATGCATGTGATGCGCATCTTAAATCCCCAAATAAGCCAAGTGTACTTCAGTCACAATCAAATCTTACAAGAAAACAAGGTTTCTTTCTTTCTTTTTTTGCCATGTCATGAGCGGCTGACGCCGGCTCGCTCCTTACCCTGGTGGAGACGCAGCATCCTGGTGCATTCAGAGGACACGCATGGTAATCCACCGGCACGCTTTCCTCCTGCTCCGCAGCTGCTGTCCGACTGATCCCGCAGATGACAAAGTTTACATCCACAAACAGAGCGCTGCCGGCTCTGCCCCGGACTGCCTTTCCCTCTTCCTCGCTCTCAAAGTCCTTGCTTCCCCCCCCCCCCTCCTTTTTCCCCTACTCTGCTGCCTCCCTCACTCTGCCGGCGTGCACCGACTTCTCCCGATACACCGCTTTCCCTTCTCCTGCTACATGCACGCTTCCCTCAGCGCTCCGAGGCTCCTCTTTACACACACGCACAAACACACCGAGTGTTTTGTGCCTCCGATCTGCCGCCCACCACCCCGCCTCCCGGCTTTATCTTTCCTCCGAATATTTCTCTCCTCAGTCTGTCTCCGCTTCTATCTCTTTCTCTCTCATGCTGTCTGTCTCCGAGCCTCCCTCTCCCTCTCTCTCTCTCTCTATGACTGCCTCCCTCCTCCTCTTCCTCGGGCTTACAGGACGTTTAACATGTGTTCAGGGAGACGGCTGCTCCGCTGCCTCTCTGAAGGTGGATCTTCCTCAGGGGGAAAGAGAGGGCTGGGAGGCTGGGGTGAGGGTTTTTCAGGGAGAAGGAGGAGTTTTCTTTTTTTGGAGGAGGGGGGGTGACAACAGTGTTGTAGGTTTGGGGGGGGGGGGGGGGGGTTCCTCAAACATGAACGGGCAAGCGGCAGCCGGCTTGTGATGTTCCACTAAGTGGACTCCTTTCAGAGCAAAAGGGAGGGAGAAAGAAGAGATCACACATGCAAAAATGTGGTAAAGTTGCAACTTTCAGGTAGTCACTCTGTCTCCCTGCACACCTGGTCGATCCTTTCCTGAGGCTGGCACCCTTGTTTGATCATACAGAAAGTTGCAAAAATGGGAAAATAGTCAAATGGGAGCTCTGTGGGGAGATCAGGGGGGTGTCAGTCCCCGTTAAATGATCTGACAAGCACCTACTCTGAGGCCTAAGCCGGCCAAATTGAGCCCTTGTAAAAAAAAAAAGAGAGAGAAATGTGGACGGGGAAAACACCGCGACACAAAGAGACAAGCGCGCTGACAAAAGACAGATAGAGACAACCGAGGAAGAGATCAAGAGCAAGGAAAAGACGGAAAGCGAAGGAGGAGGCGAGGAGGAGGAGAAAAAAAAAGGAAAAAGAAAGAAGTGCTTGGGTCTGCTGGGCCGAGTGACTCCGGCCCATCTGCCACAATCACAATCAGTCTCAGCTGAATGGCTGTGACTAACTGCAGCATGAAGCCCGCAGCCTCAACCCAGGCAGGACGGAGATGAGAAGAAGTGGGGGGGATGAAGAGGCAAAAGTGGGGATGAAGAGGAGGGTGATGGGGGGGGTTCTATTGTCTGCTCCCCAATAGGACCAGTGCAGGAGGAGGCGGGCACCGACGGGTGAAAGGGGAGAATTAAAAGGGTCCCGGTGACAGGAGTGCTCAGTTAAAGAGGGTAAAGAAAGGACAGGGGTGACTTAGAGCTGGGGCCATCGCTGCCACTGTGCTCTACAGCCACTGTCAGCGATGTCCTCAGCAAACAATCACACGAAGCAAAATGAGTCTGCAGGAGGGTGATGGAGCGACTTGCTCACGTCAAGATAAGAGAAGGTAGATAAAGCCCCCCAAAAAAGTGGCACTCGTTATCAGATGTCTCCTAAAGCCGGCAGCGGCATTGCCATTTGTCATCATAAAACTCGGAGAGATATATGATGCCCGATGATTGCGCTCGTGACCAAAGTGTCACGCAGAGCGGGGTAATTGTGTTTATCATAAGCGCAGCTGTCTCGTGAGGGGAAATCTGAATGTGGAGCGAGCGAGATTTGATTTTACGAGCAGGTGGTGACCAATTACACACCATTGTCCCATTTGGGTTAAAAAAAATAAAGACAGATGAATGAATGGCTGAGTCAGCATTAACACAAGGACGCGCACAGTAATCAAGAAATATTGAACGTGCCGTTGGCTTTAATTTGATCGACCGGAGCGCCGAAACACCGAGTAGCGCTGAGCAGTGCAACAGATGTGAGGCTCACTGCTTTTTCCTGCAGGAAATAAGCGATGCTTGTTTGCTTAGCCTTGTTTACTTCCATTTAACTACATAATGATGGTACCATAAGTGCATATCTGCATGTTTGTGTATGTGTGTGTGTGTGTGTGTGCATGGGCTGACAACTGTAATTGCATAAGTAATGAATGGGTTTGTCAAAGCATGTGAAGTTAAAGTCAGTACATTTTAGGTATACACTGGTGGATGTGCATGGGTGCATATTTGTCTTCAGCTGCCCCTCATTTCTTTATATTTTTGCTTCCAAGCTAGACCTTTTTTTCACTCCTCTTGAGCAAAACTTCTCCAAGTTTTCTTTCATTGTTTGTTTGGACATTGGTTTCTTTTTCAATGATTTTCAGTCCAGTCCTTGTACTGAAGCATTTTTTTTGTCAAGCCACGTAACACTGACCCATGAATCATCAAAAGAAACATAACTGAAGGGATGAACCAGTGTTGTGACTACACATAAAAGACAACTCAGCAAAGAACCGGTTTTAAATGGTATCTTTAGCCACTCTGTTTCTAGCAACCTGTCACAGAAACACATCATTTTCTTTTCATTTCTAAAGATGAATCAGCTGATCATCTACTGAAGCCTCATCAGAAATTGTCTCAGTGGAAGGAAGAAAGCTGCCTAAGAGAGTTCAGAGTGTGCTGAACTGCCTTGTGTGTGCATTTACATGTATGTTTGCACATATTTCAGTAAATCACTGCATCTATTTCTCATTTACAAAGCAAAATATCAAGAAACATGGGGTGATTCAAGACTTTTGCACACTACTATATAGACTACAGCCTGACTGTACACGTGCACAACGTCTGGGACTGAAAAATGAAGCCATGTCTGAAAGAGTCAATCTCTGTAGACTCTAATATTAAAATACCAGCTTTACTGTAAGCACATATTTATAGCCCAGCACAACAAAACCCTTTTTTCCCCCCATTATTAGGGCTGAAAGTTGTGTGTGGCATAATGACAGGTGATTCTAGCTAGCCAGGCCTATAGATGTCTACCCACTTCTTACTAAACTGGATCTCGTGACTGTATTTGTGCTGTTAGAGCCTTTTGGACTCTTATTTATGTAGTAACAACTGTACTGACAGCCTAAGAATTCTTTGTGCCAGTGTTGCTGGGTGAAATTCTTTTCTTTTATCTGTGTGATACTCAGCACTAATTAGCAGCTATCTGCGTCTGTGCTATGCACTTATGCACCCTGCTAACCAAGCCTGTGAGCGTGAGCTGAAATCGTCACTTCACTAATTAATAGGTAAAGTCAGGGTGGCGACACCCATCCTTTATTTACAGTTTATTGTGTGCGTGTCTTCATGCAATACGTGCAAATTATAATCCATATGTTGTCACAGTGATAATTAAGTCCACTAACACCATTGTGTAAGTGTGTGCACATGATGTTTGCAAAATTCATATGCGTATATGAACGCGCGCAAGTGTGTGTGTGTGTGTGTGTGTGTGCTGAGTGATCTGCTGAGCTCATTAAGGCGCTGCTTATTGCTCTGCCAGGGGTGTCAGTGACAGATTCCACTGTTTGGAAACACTCGGCCGCCCACACAGCCAGCCTGGCTCCACCACTGTCACACACACACACACACACTCGGGCTAGGTTAGCATTCCACAGGGAGGAGGGGTACAGGGAAGGAGACAGGCCGGTGCTGGGACAGTGGCCGGAGGGCCAGCGGGTCGATATGGATTTGTAATAGGGTGCAGGGTGGTCTGAGGTATGCTGGCTGTGGCTGCATGCAGCGTGAGTGTCAGCACCTCTGAGGTCCTTTCGGGTTAGAAGGACGCTCGTGCTCGTAGTAGTAGTGTGTGTGCAGCGGTTGAAGAAGTATTTCGAACGTTTACTGAAGTGAAAGTAGCAATTCAGCCATGCAAAAATACTCTATTACAAGTCTGTCACGATGTGTAAACTGCATTTTTGCAAGTGAGTTCAAAACAAATTTCCCATTTAGAGAGTTCAAGCTGAAATCAAAGCAGTAACCTTGTTAAATGGATTGTGCACATTTATCTGGCACAAAATAAAGTTTTTGGCTCAATTTACCACCCAAAAGAAAAAAAAAAATTATTTAAAATGAGACAACAGCGAACACCGATTCCTGGACTGGCCTGTAAAATATAAACACATCACGTAAAACGAACGCACAGCTTGCTTTGCCGTCGCACTGGATATGCCTCGCATTTCATCAGAGCGATATCTTGAGGCTAGAGAGGGTTTGAAAGTGCTCATTATGGAGAACAGTTCCTTCCAGTGTTAAATAATTGATGCATTACTTTGTGGGCAGCATGATAATGCTGACCCAGATGGAGCTAAATACAACAGATAGTTTTTAAAGCACTGCAGCTGGCGATATTCCAACTGTAGTGAAGCGTAGGTGCACTCAGGTGTAGTACAGGGCCCTGAAATGTTTAGAAAAGTAAGAGTAAGTGCACCACACAAACGCACAAACATCCTGTCGGCCCGCTGCTCTGGCCGTCAGCCACACTTTCCCTCCGTGACATTAATCCCCTGCAGCTTGATCACAGATGAGCGACCAGGGGCGACCGGCATGCGTCACTTGAGCTCATTACCAGACCGGTCGATTCTACCGTCTAGGTGTGTGTTCCCAGTCAGGCTTTAATCGCACACTGGATTAGCCCAAACGTTTGGGCTTGAGAGTTGTTTCCGAGAGCGGCCATCTAAAATGTCTGAGCAAGCAAGAGGTGCAAAGTCATTTGGAAACACGTCGGTGGTGCTAGGCGTGGATATTTAGCTGTCAACATGGACGGGAATCTTTTGGGAAGAGGTTCAGGGAGTGTTTTGTGCACAATGATGGGTAAAGGAAATGCCATTCTGCAGACAGGCAGGCCAGTTTGTTTACCCAACACTAGCCTGCCCTGGATCTGCACAAGACAGATGCAAATCACACGGCAGGGTTCCCTCCGGAGACTCCCTGGATGTTAGTGAGCGTCTACACGTGTGATATTTCACTTCTTGGTTGCAAGATGAAGTGTGTAATACAATGAAAACCCACAACGCAGTCCTCGGTCATGTTTCATTAGATCGGGGAAGGGGGTTGATGAGGGGGGGCGGAACGATGCCAGTCCGGTGAGACATCATCAAGCGCACCGAGATTTTCCTCTCTGGAAGATCTCAGGAAATGTTTAAAGTCATTAGGAGTGGAATGAGCTGGATTAACGCTGATGGCGGTATCTTTAATTAAACTTAAGTAAATCTTTTTTTAAGACAAAGAGCATTCCTTGTGTGATTACGATTCACAAATGGGGGGCTATTATGGGGTAATCTTAGTTTTATCCTCCTCTAATCAAAGGGACAGTTAGATCTTGCAGCAGAAAGAAAGCAGCAAATTCAGAATACACAACACTTAATGCATCCTCTAATTCTTATGTAATCAGAAGCTCGATTAGGTACTGGTTTAGAGATGGTCAAATGCAGGCCAAAATTAGATACGCTGATATTTAAATGGTGCTTTTGTACTCCAGCCGAGCCCTCAGAACGCTTTTCCCCTACAAGCCACATTCAACCATTCACACGAGCATTCATTCACCGCTTCATTTTATGCCTTTCAAGTGCTTTTTACCCATCAAGCACACCAATGGATCCATCGGGAGACTGTGGAGTTCAGTGTCTGACTCACATATGCAAGATGAGGATTGAACCTCTGACCAGCTCTACTTTCAGAGCCGAAAAGTGAAAACTGTGAACTCATTAAACCAGACGGGGAGTCTCTAAATTGATGTGCTATTGGTCTTTACATGTAATACATTTAACAAGGCTTTGCAATCCTTGTGATCTAAAGCAACCATCAGCCTCTCCACCCACCAAGAGGTTAACAGAAGCTAACATTCACTTTTTCACTGTGTTTATACACTGTACTTTCTGGTTACAGCCCCAGGCCCTCTTGCAGCAGTGCTGCAGGAGCTCGTCTCTGGAGATAGGGAAGATTATCCCAAAATGCAGGACACTTGGGTGGGGTTCTACAGGACTATTAAAACCCCACCTTCCTGCATCTGTAACTGCTTTCTCCACCCCATGTTCATCATGATCCACGCAGCGCCTTACACCACTGACAGAGACTTAAGCACATCATGTTTTTGTGTTAATTCTTGTTAAGATGGACAGTTATTGTCTTCTTCATGGCTATGATTTAATGTTCAGCAGCATATGTTGTGGCCCTTGTGGTATCCACTTGTTTTTAGTGGTTTCTATTGTTGTTTTCTAACCACTCACATTTCTCTCTCCCGCCTCTGTTTTCATGTTTCAGCGTCAATTTTTTGTCTTTTGGTTACTTCCTGTTTGAGTTTAAATGTTAGTTTTACTTCTTTCCCCTCCTTTGGGATTGTTTGCCCCACCTAAATTTGTTTCCACCTGTCTCTCTAAAATCAGTTCTATGTGTTTGTGCAGTCCTGTGAAAAAGTCCACCTCATGATTCAGTATCTTACAGAACCACCTTTAGCAGAAATAACTGAAGTAATTATTCTGTGTCTCACTTTATCAGTCTCTCAACTCATTGTGGAGGAATTCTGGCCCACTCTTCTTTCATTGAGGTTTATGCACAGCTCTTTTAAGGTCCCACCACAGCATGTTAATCAGGTTGAGGTCTGGACTTTGACTGGACCATTGTAACACCTTGAATCTTTTCTTTTTCAGTCATTCTGTATTTGTTGTCCTGTCACAGCACCCATTTTGGGCCAATCTTTATCCGTCGGACAGATAAAGTCACTTTTGACTCTAGAATACTTTGGTATACAGAGAAGTTCATGGTCACCTCAGTGACTCCAAAGTGTCCAGGTCCTGTAGCTGTAAGAAAGGCCTAAATCATCACCCCTCCATCACCATGCTGACAGCTGATATGAGGCGTTTGGCTTTGTGCTTTATGACCACACATTTTCAATTTGGTCCAAATGATTTTCTTCCTGAAGTCTTGTGTTATGTTCAGATGCAACTTTGCAAACCTAAGCTGTGCTGCCATGTTCGTCTTTAGGCACTTTTGTTCTTTCTCCTGAAAAACCCTAAAAACCATACTTGTTCAGTCTTCTTCTAATTGTACTGTCATGAACTTTAACATTTAACATACTAGTTGAGGCCTGTAGAGTCTGATTTGAGCTCTTGGGTTTGTTTATCCATCCCATCTACCCACCTGCTCCACTTAGGATCTGACTCCAAAGTTCTGTTTAAAACTGACCAGTACATTGTCCTGAAACATTATTCCACATTTACTTTAAGAAACATTCAATTTTACAACTTATCACTTCATCAGAGACTCACAGGACACCCACTTTCAGGACTGCAGTGTTTTGATTTTCACACATTTTCACCCTTTCCTGTTTCCTCAACGACATGAGGATGTTTTCCAGAAAGCCCCGAGCTGGGGGTAAATAGCATGGTTGCAACCACTGTGACTGCCACCACACAGGTTGTGTCAACAATGAAAACCACACGGGCTCTATCAATCTGCTCATCTTAAAGCGAGGATGTTTACTGGAGTGCTTCGCAGCACATGTTTTAGTCAAAATAACGGCACACTTTCAGGAGCATAAAAGGAGTCATAACATATTCACCCTAGAGCTGATCTTGAAAAAAATCTATTCACTGTACGGTGAAGAACTCAACTAAAGTTTACAGACCTGAACATTGTGGAGAACAGTCAATTCAGCTGAAATCAGATAAAGTAATATACTAATGTGTAGAAGTGTTTCTTTACAGTACAATACATTTAAATTGAGTTTCTGAGAACCCGGTGAAACACCAGCAGTAATTAGGCATTACACAAAATCCCACAGGCAAAATGTCTCTTAAGTGCACCTAATTGCTTTTAGGAATGCAGATAATACCCCATTCAGTGGAAATGCCAAGAATAGGTGTCACAAGTCCTTTAAAACGCTGCATATCCATGTTGTGAAACCACTAGAAAATGGTTTACTGAAACACTGCATGTACAGGGAAAGGACAGATTCATTAGGTTAAGCTATTTTCAGAAAAACAGCCAGTACACTTCGGCTCTGCAGTGTACTTAACCTTGAAACCAATCAGAAAACATCAGAAACATGAAGGCTTAAGGTGAATGATATGGGAGGAAGCATATTACTGGCAAGTCCTCATATGCAATGAACAGGGGAATGCCGCTATGAAAACGACCTTGAAGACGCTTCGGTAAAAAGCCTCATTAAACCATTCGATTAACCTTTTCCTCTCTTGAGCTCCATAAAACTGATGCATGTATTTTACCAGGGCCTGGACTGTGTGCATGGATTAGGGCTGGACTGTTTTGGTGTGGGGGGATGGGGAAGATCGTCCCAGCTAGACAGAGTTAGTGAGTTTCTGAGAAGATAACCTAGCACGTGTTGACTTATGTCACAGAGCGGCGGTGTCACCTCCCTAACTTCAGGCTTCAGTGAGGTTATCATTGTGTTCACAGTAAAGTGAGGTCAAGATAAACAAGAAGCTTTTCTGTCGACTTGCTACTTACTTCAAGCAAACAAATTCTCACACATGTTAACAACTTACTGCTAACTACAACAAATTTGGATATTATTTCTTTGGACATTGGCTACATTTTTTTTCTCATTCATTCTCATTTTCAGTCAAGTCCTTGTACACAACCATTTTCAGAGGAATGTTTTGTTTGTTAAGCCACTTAACTCTGACCTATGAATCATTTTAGAAGTAAAAAAGAAATCAATGTTGTGTCTACACTTGACAGACAACTTAGCAAAGAAGCAATTTAAATTGCATCTTTAGGCACTTTGTTACTAGCAGCCTGTCACAAAAAAACATCTTTTGTTTATATTTCTTTGGTTGACTCTGTCATACCAAAGTATGACAGACATAAAATAATATTTTTGCATCAATATGGTGAATCTCAAAGAGCTGTTAACTGAAAACTTGGCATATTTCAGCCTGGTGTGTAGTATGTCCTTAAAAAATCTGAGGAAACTTGGACCTGAGAGATGCATGTAGACCTTCAGCTGATGAATGAAGCCTCATCAGAAATGGTCTGGGTGGAAGGGTGGCTGTCAAGAAGCCATTCTTAAAGAAGGGAATAGGGAGAAAAAGCTGAGGTATGAAAATTACAGAAGAACTGGACTGAAAATGAGTGGAAACAAGTCTGATGGAGGTTAGGAGACAGGTAAAAAAGTGTCTACAGCCATCTGTAAAACACGGCGGAATTTCTGTTATGGTTTGATATGCATTTCATCCAGTGTTGTTGGAGATCTTGTCAAAATTGATGATTTATGAACACAGAAAGGTACCATCAGACTTTAATCCACCATGCAGTAACATCTTGGAAGAGTCTAATTGGCGCAATTTAATTTTTTTAGCATGATAACAACCCAAACACACTGTCAAGAAAAACACACAGTGGAGCACTATCAGTCATGGATTGGCCTCCCTAGAGCCGGGACCTCAACATCATTGAAGCAGTGTGGGATCATGTTGACAGAGAACAGAACAAAAGGCAGAAACATCCAAAGAAGAGCTTTGAATGTCCTTCAAGAAGCCTGGAGAACTATTCCTGAAGACTACTTAAAGACATGACAAGAAAGCTGCTTAAGAGAGTTCAGACTGTGCTGAAGAATAAAGGTATTGACTTTCAAATATTGACTTTCAAGCTCATTCGAATTATATAAACTGTTTTGCCTTTTATACTGTATTTACATGTGTTTTCACAGGTTTCAATAAATCGCTGCACCTATCCAGATATGAAGGGATTCGCTCATCACACTGATGGCTAGTAGATGTTCCATGGTTTCATTTCATTGTTTGTGGTAATCAGTTGTTGCTCGTCTATTACGGTTTGTACGCACCTTTAGTAGGTCATTACCTTTGACTATAATCAGTGATAAGCAGCAAGATAAATCTAGTGGCTTTGTGAACTGCATGTAACCTCTGGTCACAAAGCAGAGCAAAGAACACACGGTACACAATAAATTCAGCTCTGTAGTATCAGATTTACACTACAAGGGTGTATTTTAGCAAAAACAATCATAAACCAAACCAAGCATCTCTGGTGCCTAAAACTAACCGAACAAATGGGTGAAAATTAAGCAAATATTATAACAAAGGGAAAGCTAAATCGAAAGGAAAAGTCACAGTTACAGCTTCTGAATTGGATTTTTTTAAACCACACTTAACTCATCATATCTTCCTTTCAGCAGAGTGAAACCACGCAATCACGGTTATGTTATTGGCGGCCACCTACTGATAATTTATACTGGACTGCTAACAACTCGTACTGGCCATCAAGTAGGAAAATAATATGCAAAACCAGATAATTATACATGAAAAGCAGAGACTTTTGTCATTTTACCACTGGCTGTTCATGGTTTACACTCCACAAGGTTTAATCGAGCATTTTATTAAAAAATAACAAAGTCTTGAGGAAAAATACCAACTAATTTAAAAAGGCAAATTCCAGCCGCGCATGAAGGTTTAAATGAGGGTTTCACAGACTGATTTATTTGCCCACTAACTGCTCCTTTAAGATATTTTGGAGTCTGGACTCCTGGGTCGTAAAGTGACCTCTAATGGATGGATTAGGTTCAGTCATTTACTTCAGAGGGCGCACAAATATACTTTGGGAGCGTATTAGATCTCTTTAAGGCTTAGCGTGATCAAATTATTGCATTAGACCGGTCAACTTATCCAATTAAAGTTGTAAAATGCATGGCTCTCGCCCAAGCGAGACGGCAGATCCTCGGGGCGTCGAAGGGGTTTGCGGGAGGCTGAACCCTATCCACCTCCTCATCGGCAGAGCAGGCCTCGCCACATACTTCAGCTGAGGATTACAGCCTTTCATCTTGCTCAGACCGCCGGCAGCACACAGGCGTCTTTGAGGCCAGATATGGCTTGTAGCAACATCAGCAAGGTCCAGATTTGCAAAGCTGTTTCCCAGCTTTGTGCTCCTGTGGTCTTTCTTTCTCTGGCATGTTTACAGGCTCACTCATTTAGCTCTTTCTCTCACTTAACGCCGCCATCCTCGGTTAAAGGCGAAGGCGCTTTGTACGAGCAATGCCCTTAAAAAGGACAAACTTTAAGAAAATTCAGAGTCTCTCAGAAAACTTTTAATAGCTCAAACAATTTTGAGAATTTGCAGTTCAAGAAAAGACTTTCTTGACTTTCCAGTCAGTCTTTGATAGTTGGTCTTAAAGCTCAAACATTGTATGATCAAGCAAGGACAAATAGGCAGAAATGTTGAGCTGCTTCTCAGAGAAAAAATGGACCAATTTCAATTCCACCCACAGGCGAATTCACTTACACAAAGCAAGTCCTATTAGCTATAATCCCCCACCTAAGAGCACATCTGATCTGACCTCCGCTTTCTATCTCTGCCGTCTTCGAAGCGGGGCTGCTCTATGAACATGACAAATAGCTTATTGATCAGCAGATGTCGTCGTTAATGTCCTTTCGACTTGGGCTGCAGCTGCAGTTGCCTGCTCCCTGCAACCTGTCCTAAGCCCCGAGCATCTCCAGCTGAGTCCCCTGCCTCCCTCCCTGCTCCCTCATCACAACTCCCCACTTCCCAGTTGCTATGAGCGAGCCTCCCCCCCTCAGTCCTACCCCACACCGCCTGCCAGCCACCCTCCTCATCCCTCCTTGTCCTCCAAGGTGTGGAAAGGGTCACAGACAAATGCCATCTGCTCCAGCAGGCAGAAAATGGCAGGTGAGACCAGCTCTGGGCCATGTGACCCCTTACACTGGCCAGCTATGGCTACTGAAAACAAGGTCAGGGGAAGATTTGTGGAAAAACAAAAAAACCCCAGCTCAGCACATTGACAAATCAACAGTGGGAAAGTAGAGATGGAAAGAGGAAAAAAAACTAATCTGCATTGTTTTAATCCACGGGGAAGATTACACAGTCACGGTGCCTTGACACAGCAGCTTGTCAAAAAGAGGTCATGCAAACTCACTCCCCGCCCGTCATGCTTTTTAGCGCTGCAGAGCATCCATATGTTCCCCACCACCACCACATGTCTGTCACTCAGCAACGACTTTAATAAACTCTTTTTCCTCAACACATCCAACCTGCTCTGACTCAACTGTGTGTCAGCGGCATATCAAGGCCACCACTAATGAGAGTGTAAACCTTTAAAAAGACATTTCATCATGTTTAATGAGTGCCCTGCAAACAAACGATGAATAACTGGAAACCCTGGGTTTGGTGTCCAACTGTACAACGTGTCTGATGTTTCCAAATTTGGATTTGCTCCATCTGATGTTGACACTGTGCCGTGGAGCTTTTGTTTCCGTCTGTCAAGGACGTGGTCACATTGAATAGATCGAGCGGGAGAGGCCGGCCAGCATCCCACTGGGGCTTTGTGCTCCATCGAGCAATGATGCTGCGACTGAGTGCAAGAGATGGCAATTGTGTATCTGCATGTGAACTCATGGGGCTTTCGGCTGACGAGGATATAGCAGGTGTTTCTGACACTCAAAATGATCTTTAATTAGATTCAGATAATTAAAAATCCATGTTTTTCATTAATTTACACTTACCACCTGTAGCTCTGCAACATTTGGAGCTTGTTTTGGTACAGATGACACCCACTTGGCAAACATCAGTGAAAACTCCAGCTTTTGCACAACACACCACATCCATGTTTTCTTTTAATTTATAACAATGCAAAAGTCTCGATCCACCACTCATTTCTTTCATATTTTGCTTCCAATGAGCCAGATTTTCTTGATATGTATTCAAGCGCTCTTGGGCAATAGCTCTCCAGGCTTTCTGGAGGTCTTTCAAAGGTTTTGTTGGACATTGGCTACTTTTTCACTCACTTTTAGTCCAGTCCTTGTACCTGGCCATTTTCAGAGGATTATTTATCATTTCTTAAGCCACTTAACGCTGACCTATGAATCATTCAAGCATAAAACACTCAAGGGATGAACCTATCTTGTGTCTAAATATAAAATTCCAAAGATAGCACAGTTTGACAGACATAAAATAGTATTTCTGCACCAAGGTGATTTCCAAAGAGCTATTAGCTAAAAACTTGGCATATCTCAGCATGGTGTGCAGTGTGTCCTTAAAAAAATTGAGGAAACTGGACAAAAGAAGTTTCACGTATTTCCCATTTGATCAAAATATAAAGTAAGACCAAGATGTGCATATTTAGCAATTAAATGAAACATTTTAGTATCTGCCTTCTAACGTAAAAAAAAAAAAAAAAAAAAAAATTGAAATTAGGACAGAGATAAGCCATAATTGTCTAATCGGTGTACTTTGCCAGTGTGAAACTACCCCATAATATGGTACAATGAGAGCCATGAATGTAGTAGGTCACTGGGTCATAAAGGAAGGATGCAAAGAACTAGAGGAATGTACGGACTTCTCTTTCTCCTCTTGACTGATTGATGGGCCCCATATTCTTAGGGGTGGAGGGAGACATCTACAGCATCGTGAGATGCTGCCTAATAAGGGGAAGGAGGCGGTTTTTTTGTTTTTTTTAAAAAAAAAAGTCGAGGTCTATGTTTTAGCTGAACAAAAGCCTTTGTGAAATCATTCATCAATGTCGCCGCTCTGAATCGAACAACACTGGAAAAGAAATGAGAACAAATCCTGGCTGGTGGTATGTTGTTTCTAAAAACTGAGCTTCAAAGACGAGGAATTTTCAAAGTACGGAGTTCCACTGGTTTGTTTACAACATCTAGAGGCTTGCAACAATGCAGAGCCCCTCACAGTTGAATCTCTCACTAGAGCCCATGGAAGACAAAAGCAATCTTTGTAAACAGCACTTCTTCTCAAGACACCAGCATTACGTGAAAAACTTGAGCCTTTATCCATGATTCTTTCAATCAAGATACTGAGTTGAAAGATGTACTTCAAATGGCAAACACTACTTTGAGTTATGAGTGAGTTTATATCTTTGAACCTCAAGGAAACAAATGTCAGTTCTACAAGGCAGGGGTACATTGGGGGATACTTAGAGAATAGGTTGTCCTTTTTAAAACATACCAAACTGACCGTTAGTGGTTTTGTTTTGTTTCTCAGGTTTTGTCTACTTCTACTGACTGAGTGTTTTACACAATGGCACAATGGCTAGAAAAACATTGTAGAAGACCAAGTTTGATGCCTTGCGGAGATAAGAGCAAAAGGAAGAGACACTGGCCAAAGGCTAAGACACAATGCTTACATGTCAACGCTTAAGCACTTCAAAGTACAATGCCATGTAGCATTAAATCATTTAAAGGTATAATTTACGCAATCAGAAACAAGGTACTAACCTTGTTTTTAAGCCAGTTTGGACAACCTTAGAACGATCAGGTTGGAATACACTCCAAAGAGTTTTTTTTCTTCTCACATGGGGTACAAAACAGTAAATGGGAAGCTGGACAGAAGCTGGAGAGATAGAGCTTTGAAAAGGGAGCACCATGAAGACAGCCCACTGACATTTATCCACTGTATTCTCACCTGTGGGCAATCAGACATCACATGGACTCCATAGTAGGGCGCTGGCAGGTTAATGACCAGTTAATGCCCAATCTACACTACACTGGGCATTTGTGTTTCACATGCAGCTTTCAGGGTAATCGGGGTACTCCAATCAGTTGCAGTTGTACAAGTTCAAGGCTTTTGAAACCATTTGGTCCTCAGATCAGTTTGCACAGGTCATCTAAGTGGCTATTAGGTCACTCTGGCTCTCACACGAGATGTCTTAGAAAGTTGGGTGGGGATGACTTAGATGAGAGGGTCATTCCTTTACACATCACTTCCTTTATTAAGGGGCTGTCCTGGCCGAGTAAAGGGGATGGTCAGTGGTCATTTAACCCCCCGCAGCCACCCATCCTGAGACCCTTATTCCCCTTTCCCCTCTGTCCAACCCCCAGCCCCTCTTTGCTCACTCAGGGGGAAAATTACTTTGAGCCGGGGGAATACAGCTCCATTGAGATGGAGAAAGGGTTGTACAAAAGAGGGTGAAGTTTAAAAATTGTCTCTCTTTTCTATGGGGGCTGTGCATTGCTGGAAGGGAAAGGATGATAGCAGCATTGAGGGGACAAGGTCATTAGATTGGCATCTCCATAAGCTCTTCATTTCCATTGTCTGTGCAAATCTGCTCCAAAGGACCTCCATGAGAAATGCCCCCAGTCAACCCCCAAACCAGTCTCCCCCTTTGTCTGCCACTTTTAGTGTGCTTCCAACACAAAAAGCATTTCTCAAGAACTGTGCACAAAGCTTGTCTCAAGCTCAAAACCAAACAACATTGTTCTGCAGCCTCTGGTTGGCAATGAATTGCAGGCAGCTGCTGATATCTTCAGGCAGAACCTCTTACCTTCGGACGTTTCGGCGCTCCTCCTCAAGCTGCTTGAGAAGTTCATCAATGCATTTGTTGGCGTCCATGTATTCCTGCCGAGAGACAGAAAACTTTATGTGAAAATGCTCAAAGAGTCAAATGCTAACACTGATTAAAGGAATACATGCAAAATCACGCCCTGACTGCATCCTCGTGTTGCTTTCATAAATGTCAAAGAACGTCAAGACAGGAGTGCTTTTTAAAAGGTGTGATAATTCAGTTTAGCCTCTTATCCCCTCTCCATGTGTAATTCCAGAAGTACCTCTGGGTAACTTCTAACGGCTGGCCCAGAAGCAAGTCCGGCAGTGTAATGTCAGCTGGGAATAGCCCACACTCACAAAATGTGCGCTACTGAGTTACAGCACACACAAAATGAGCTAAGGCTGAGAGCAGAATGGAAGAAACAGATGTTAGGATTTCTTGGCTTTGGCCTAATGATTTGCTTCTTAGTGGTCTGACATCATATAGCAGAAGGGGGCTGTAACTGTGAGAAATAGGCCACATACAGCGGGCACCATACTTCAAACATCTGGGTTTTCAGATACTCAGTGTCTACCTGCAGTACACAGCAGAGGACACACTGTGCTGTCAGATCAGTGCGGTGGAGGTTTAAGACTAATTAATTAGATATTAGCTTGACAGCTCACGATGCGTCTCATGGGTAAATGGTTATCTCTGTGGGACAGATGCTCTCCATTGATTTCCAGACACTCCCGTCATGTGCTGTGAGTGTAATTGAATAATGGGGATTCCCAAGAAGTCCCTAAGCCAGAAATCTCAGTCTAGGAGGGGAAAAATGGTTGTAGTATCTGCAAACCATCCTTTTTTTTATGTCATGTATGTTGATTGTGAAATATAAACCCTTTTATTTTTGCTTTTACCGCAACTACGGCGCCTTGGCCTGCATCTGAACATAACTCCCTTTGCAGCTATTGTAATCTCAGTTCTCTAATTAGTCACTACCAAAATAAATCCCTTCAGTAAAGCACAAAGTCACTGTTTTAGACCATCATCCAAGGA
Source organism: Oreochromis niloticus (assembly GCF_001858045.2). Taxonomy (NCBI): domain Eukaryota; kingdom Metazoa; phylum Chordata; class Actinopteri; order Cichliformes; family Cichlidae; genus Oreochromis; species Oreochromis niloticus. The sequence continues at coordinate 21,859,963 of NC_031986.2, forward strand.
GAAAAATGAAAAACAAACACCGTGTCTGCAGTTTCCAAACTTTGTGGGAAAACCCTTGATGATAAAATACAGCAGAGTGTCCACACGAGACAAGTTTGGTCAATATGGAAATTTTTCTTGTTGTAGTGATACACTATATCATAACAATACACGTTTCTGGGAAACACATTGGGAAATCCCGCATAATCAGCCAAAAACAGCAACACAGCCTCAAAAATGACCAATTATTTGACAAATGGTCTAATATTGCATTAATGGTCAAAACCAAGATAACCCCAGCACCAACAATGCAATTGACCACTAACACTGTTGCGATAACACAGCATGTTGACTTAAGGGCTTTCTGCCATTATAATATACTTCACGTGATTATGATTTAATCTTTTTTACATTTTTTTCTTGCCATAATAGCAAGTACCCTACTGTGCAAAAGTCTTAAGCCATCCCTCATTTCTTCATAACTTTCTTCCTTGAAATGCTTTTCAGTGGTCTTCAGCTCCATGTTTTTTCTGAAGGTATTTTCAACTTTTTCTTTGGACATTGGCTGCTTTTTACCTTGTTTTCAGGAGTCTTTGTACCTGGTATTTCAGAAGAATATTTAAAAAATTCAATTCTATTTTATTTTATTCATATAGCACCAACTGACAACAACAGTGGCCAGTGGTAAGGCAAAGACCCTACAATAATACAAAAATATTGCACAATACTGTTGCTTGGTGCTCAGGCCTAAGCAAAAGTAAAAGGTAAAACAGATCATTTACAAAAGCAGAAACAATAAATCAGCTCAATATTCCCTTTTGGTTTCACATAAGGCACAAACCCAGTCTCCTGGGTAAAAGTTTTGAGCTTCACTCATTGCCATGACTACATGGATGGTGCCGATCTTTATGCTATTACTTCTACTTATAAGCATTGTTTTTATGTCTTTTCCCCGATTCACGGGGAAGCTATGACATTACAACAACATGACTGGTGAGTAGCAATGATGGTCCCTGAACACTTCATATGATACTGTGGAAAAACACATACACAATGATATCAGATACAACTATTTGGCACAAGCTTTGGGCTTTCAACGCCGTTATTGATTTTGCAGACATGAAACATTGAGCTATTTCACAGCCTGTAACACAGCACTTTTAATAATTTGCATTGAGCAATATGAGGACAGAATGATTCTGACCTCCCTGTGAACCACATTTGGGGCCTGAACAGACCTAAAGTACTTCTGTTATCACTACATGGGCTTTTTTAAGCTGTGGCCTTGAGAGCAAATTCACCAGATGTTCAGAGACTGCTGATCTAAATACAGTAAGCACAGTTGTTTTGTCTGCTGCTTCTTAAGCAATTATTGGACCTAATCTCGCATCTGAGACCGCCACTCAAAGACAGCCATCACCAGCAGCTTGCACCAGTGCCAGGAGAACATGGCAAAGGCCCAGGTGTCCTGCCGAGTTGGCATTCAAGGGCACGCTGGTGACCATTAGGCAAATAGGGCCAAAGCACGACAACAGATCGATGCTTAACAGTGTGGTGGCACATTTTCCAATTTCTGTCACGCAAAAAAAAAAATGACAACAAAAGACATTAACTCAGTTTCCATCCATCATCCCTTTCATCACTGGAATCATCCATTTTTACTTAATCAGCATGACAAATCTTTCATGTTTGGAAAGCAACCAATTACAGTGTCTAACAACACTGCCCTAAAGCCATCTGTCAGTCTCAGAGTGTCACAGAACGGAGCCAGAATGGCACTCAGACCCAAGGCCATTAGTGCGCAGTGCTAAGTTCCCAAAGTTAAATTTACTGTTGGCTCCAGGAGTAGTTAATCAATAGTGCAAACCAAGGCAAATGATTGTTCATGTTTGTGTTCTCTGAATTCATCCTGACCACATGGGTGGACGGAGAGAAGCCTGTAGCTGTGAAATGTGTTCTGCAGAAGAAACAAAGTACACTGTAACAGAAAGATCTCATGCTTTGTTAGGAGGTATACTAGCTAGTAGTATGGATAAACAGTTGAAACTGCCAATATATTATGAATAAAAAGGTGTAACTTGTGTATGGTAGAAAAGTTAAAACAGCAAGGTGAAAGCACAGATACATATATCAGCAAAAACCTTAAAGAAGCAATTGCTGCTGCCTTCTAGGAAGTGTTATGAGGCCATTTCCAAATAATTTGCCCATAATTCTGCAGTGAGAAAGATTATTTACAAGTGGAAAACATTCAAGACAGCTGCCAGTCTTCCCAGGAGTGGAGGCCCCAGCAAATTCACCCTAAGGTGAATTAGGTTTGCAAAGTTGCACCTGACAAAATCACAAGACCTGTGCAGCAATGTGCTTTAGAAGGACAAGACCAAAGTGGAGATGTTTGACCATAATGCACAAAACACAACACATCAACACATCAGCACAATCACCTCATGTTAGCTGTCAGCACGGTGGGAGAGGGTCATGATTTGGGCTTGTTTTGCAACGACAGGACCGGGGCACCTTGTAATCATCAAGTCCACCATGAGCTCCTCTGTATAGCAAAGTATTCTACAGTCAAATGTGAGGACTGTCTGACGGATAAAGCTTCGCCCAATTTATGTCATGAAACAGGTCAATGATTCCAAGCACAGCAGCAAATCTACAACAGAATGGCTGAAAAACGGAAGAATCAAACTGCTGCAATGGGCCAGTCAAAGTCCAGAATTCAACCTGATTGAAATGCTGAGTTGGGACCTTAAGAGAATTGTGCATAAAGTCTCAAGGAACTGCAGCAACGCTGTAAAGAAGAGTGGGCCAGAATTCCTCCACAATGATGTGAGAGACTGATAAAGTCATTTAGACCTGAATTACTTCAAGTTACTGTTGCTAAAGGTAGTTCTACACGCTACTGAATCATGAGATGTGATTGGTTTTCACAAACTACTTCTGCATGTTGGTATGATAATATATCATCACCTGATTTTAAACCTTGTAAAGACCAGATTATTTTTCAATATGTTCTGGTATGAAAAAGGGTATACCTACCATAACTGTAGTAAACTCTAACTGAAAGTTACCTAGATCCAATTAAAACTGACTTCAAGTGAACACATTTGAGCATGAGTGGCCCTGAAGATGAAGAAGTTCAAATATGAACCACTGGTCTAAAGAAAACAAGCACATTCTGAACGTTCAACAAACCAACATCTGCCAATTCATCAACTAAAATGTGTGACTTTTTCTCAAGCGGCCAAGAAACCCTTTTGGGTAGAACATCTGTCTCTGAAACACCATTAGCAACACAATCCCATAATGATTATGACTGCTCCACAAAGGGGAACCTTCTTCGCAAAAAGCCCTGTGTCAGGGGAAATATTTACAGGCCACATCAAAGTCATGTAAAGCTGGCTAAGTCAGTGCTGTCATCACGTAGCCCTCGTCCTAATGACAGGGCACTGAAATAATCCTCAGCACACATGAAGGAATGTAGAGAATGCAGCATGCTTGTTGTCATGTGAAATAGGAGGGTATTTAAAGTGGAGATTTAAAGCATGACTCATGTATGTAATGCCGCGTGTTATATCTTCAGCCAGGCATTACTCCTGACGGTTTTACGGCGTGAGTGAAAGCTGCACCGTTCCCACGAGGCCCAGGTACTCACGTGTAGACTGGAGAGGGAAAAAAAACAGAATTTACTGACCTGAGACTTTATCAGAGGCATATTTCTCAGGACCAGTGCTCTGGTGAATGCAATTCCTTACAGTGCTTAAAATGTCCTAAGAGCTGTAAGCTCATAAGGAGTACGTAAGCACCTCCAAAGTATACTAAATCATGAAGAGGCTTTTACAAAAGTCCCAATATACTTCACCTGACAGCAAGATGTGCACTTACAGAGCAACAGACCTTCAGGAGACGTTGCGGTAAATTAAACTGAATTAGGTGAGATTTGTTGGACTGCTGCATGTAAATCTAATTTTACAGGTAACAGATTTCACTAAAAATTGTTTCTGCTACTCAGTGTTTTAAGATGACAATTGGACTTGAAGCTGCTGAACAAGGTGAAGCCTCTTTTCAAAGCAAATGTCTAAATGTTATTTTATTTCCTTATTGTAGGTATAACGTAGAATGGGGTTAAAACCTGAGCCATTCATTCAAAGTGGCCTCTTTTAGGATCTTGTCACCATCGATGAGGCATGAGCGGTCACTGATGAGTACTTCCTTTTGTCCTTTCTCTGGCAACTTGGTCCCACGTTCCTGCAGTGTGGACATATAAAAAGCTTGCACAAGTCACTAAGACTTCATATGCCATGGAGTTTGTGGTCACTAGGTCTACACCCAGCTGAACACCTATGGAAGATTTTGGACTAATTAAGGAAATACATGAAGGGTATATCTTTTGCAAGAATGACGTCTGTCCCTCAGTAGAGTTCCAGAGACCTAAAAAGTCAAGAAGGACTGAAGCTATTCTGGCAAAGCTTGTTGGATCAACATCCTTTAAAGACTCTTTATGGTGTTTTATTCTTTATTTTGTCACCTTTATGTTGTAATTCATTTCCTGCACTTGAGGTTTTCTAAATAAGAAACCGTTTTAATTATAAATACACATTTTGCCTATTCTTCTTTGTGTGCAGAATGAAAGCTTTTTAAGGTGAATGAATGGAAGGATTGCCCATGGTACAGATGATATTGCACTTTAAAAGCCATTCATTAAAAGCCAGTGCTGTGCACAGTATTGATTTTATGCTGCTTAAATAAAAGCAGGGGCCGAGCTATTGTTAACCTGTCAGGTAATGTGTTTGCAGATGTTCGTGCTCTTCGACCGCTGCTTCTCAGTAATGTTTATCCAGCCGTGTTTACTCAAGTGTGTGAGAGCGTTTGATAAGCAGGCGCTCAGTAGCTGCCGAGGAAAGAGCTTCCCCTGACTCGCGCCATGGCTCGAGTCCCATATCCAGGCCCCCCTCCAACTGCTTGTGTGCCTTTATGAAATTTTTAAATGTAAGTGCCATCCCCCCACTGCCTTGGCACCAAGAAGCAGAGAGGGAACATATATATATATATATATATATATATATATATATATATATATATATATACATATATATATATATATGTGTGTGTGTGTGTGTGTGTATATATAAAGTGAAAAAACAACACACTTCTGACCACACAAACATGCAAACAGGCAGACTGTCTGAGACTCAAAGCCAGTGCAATCTGTTTAAGATTAATGGTCCAGATTTCTCAGTAATAAAACATCAGATGCATTATTCATCCATATGAGCCTCGCAAGCACACTCTGCTCTTTCACACATTTTTGGAGATTAGGAGGGATGGAACCACATCCCCGATGAGCGTCTGCTTCTTATATCGGCCGCTTTGGAGTCCACTGGAAAAAATAAATAAACTTTAAGCTAGATAAAACTCTGACCTGGTTGCCGCAGAGGTCAGGATACGTTCCTTTAAGTCCTCGCTGATGTAAGTTCCTTCCACCACCTTGATGTGTCTGCAGATGAGAACCTCCGCCTGGCTTGACTGATAAGACACCTTGTAGAGGTCTGCAGCCTCTGGGAATAACACCCAGACAAGGTCACAACCTCGAGCCTCCCTAACCCTGCATCCCAACCCATCCCGCCAACCTATCTCTGCTTTCCAGGAGTGGTTTTTTTTTTGCAGACTGATGACATGCCAGCAAGGCCTGTGGGACTGAAAAAGCATCTGAAAAGCCTGAAAAGCTGCAGGTTTGACAGAAAGTAACAGTCCCACATGGGCTACTGCAAGTCAAAGGTTATGCCAACAGAATTTGAGATTTCGTTCTGGGCGTTTTGTTTTGGGGGGTTTTTCACCGTACACTTGAGAATGAGTTATGACAGTGACTTCTCAAGGTGTGGGAGATATACTACATCTGATAGGGCTGTTAGTCTGGGCTTCCTGCCAAACACACAGATGCATCTGCTGCCGAATACACCTGCCATCCAATACTCCAAAGTTTATGTGAACGTCACCGGCAAAAGATGTAAACACTGCAAATTTAATTAGCGTCAATGAAAATGTATTCTCGTTTCCCCAGTATAATTTCTAATGACTGTGATCCTATCATATTATCCAGTAAGACTAAAGCCACTGCTGCTTGTATCAGGTTTAGTTCAGCCTTAGTTAAATTCATTAGTCTTATCAGGATGTTTCGGGGCTCTGTGGTGGTGATCCATCTCTCAGTGGTCTTTACTCACATCCCCAATGACCTGGCGTCATAATATCAGCTCAGCCATCAGGCTCTCATATCCTCAGACCCCGATATCTCCACTGATAGCCCTGCTGTTTATCGCCAGAGCGGGCAGCTTCTTGGGTTAATGCGTGTTATTATTCATGTGGGAAAAACATAGAGGTCTGCGTGCTGTCAGCTTGATCTGTCAGGGAGGTTTGCTGTCAGTGGCGGATGTGATCCCAGATATTTTCATCGGTCGCATAAAGGACAACCATTTCCTGCATCCAAATGATTTGATGAATTCATAGAGGAAATTGTTGATTCTTGAGAAGACACAATGGGCAGAGACAAGGTCACGACCTCTACTGCTTTGGGAGGTCGGCTCTTCTCTGTCCTCAGAGGCTATCATCTATCTTGGTTCAGTCAGAGACACTACAGAGAGCGAGGCACTCGAAGAATCCTTAATAGAAATCTATTGGAGAGTTCCTTAATGGCAGAAATGGTGGTTTTGCCCTCCTCGTTCCCAAAGAGCCAATCAAACTTACTGATCACGCTGCACCAATCACTCACTAATTCTAGTCTAATTTTAAGCACAGCAGTGAAATGAATAGACTTTACCGTTATTAGATATTTATAGCTGTTCATTTTGTGGCTCGTACTCGTTTGTGGATTTGTTCAGTTCTTTTCTTTCATGTTGTAATTACAACATGTTGGCAATCCGTCTGCATTCATAAAATTATTTGCAAACCTACGCTAATCAGTCAGATTGTGCTTGTTTGGTTTGGTTGGTTGGTTGCCTCCCACTAGGTGACTTGTGTAATGGTCTTGTGATTGAAAGTGATCACCCAAAGATTGAGGATGTTGCATGCCTAACCTGTGGGCATCCAGCTGCTCTATTTCCAAGCAAAAAAACGAAAAAACAAATCCGTGCGATTTTTGCCAGCTGCAAGGTGGTTGCTATCAGCCATTGTGAGTTACCACTTTGGATCTTTATGCTGACCATGTTTAGAGACAGAAGACACCATATTTGTAACTACTAAGATTGCAGCTAATGCTAGCTAGCTTGGTTAGCAACATGCATATCACTTTATGGGTGTACTGCTAGGTAGATAAAATAAGAAGAATTTCATGAAATGCAATTCATTACTGAAAATATGATGGAGAAGTGGAAGTCTGAATCGCAGATAGCCACCCACCTGTCAGTGCCCTAATTATGTGTAGGTTTCGGACTTAGTTTAACTTAAATGCGCAATTATTTTTTTTTGCATACAGTTGTGAAGAGGAGGAACTTAGCTACACAGAGTAACACCTTTATTTGTACCAGGCTATAAAAAAGGTTATTTTTGCTGTAAAGTTTATTTTATCATGGAAGTCTATGAGGCCTGACAGGTTCTTGGAAAAAGCCTCAGGTTACTGCATGTTTTTGCCAGATGACTGACCTATAACAGCTTATAACAGTAACAATCCCGGCTTTGAGTGTTCATTAGCAAATATTAAATTTTGAAATGAAAACTACAATAAAAAGCTCTTTCTGCCACGCAGTTAATGAACCATCACTCATTAAATGTTGCTGAATCTGAGTTGAGTGCTTACACTACGCCTGATTGTACCTAAACTGTAACGCTCACACAGTGGCCTCATTGAGTAGAGGACGTTCGTGTAACAAATGCCTCCAGTGAGCAGGATATTCTTCATCTGCCTACCTGCTCCAAACGGAGGAGTGTCAGGCACCAAGGATTACTTCAAGATACAAAAGGTAGCCTGTTCATCATCTAGAATTGGTTTCAGCAGTTTGGGTTATCTGATGTTCTTCCTCCAGCAGCACCTACGGCCGGGCCCAGCCCAAACATCAACACCTCGCCACCGTCAGGAATCCAAATCCCAACAGATTATCTTTCCAAACATTAAGATATGCTCCTTCTCTGCTCTTTGGGTTTGACAGAGTGTCCCATTCATGCCTGTTGGGAACAGTGGCCAAGCTGTTCATGCCACAAATCTCTCAGGGAGGGAGCTGAAAAGGTAGCTCAGACATCGATATTTGATCACTTCCACAGAGCTGCCTGTGTCGAAGAGCCTGTGGATGCGTGGCACACCCATGTGAAAATATACACGCATGTGGATTTAGGAGTTTATATGTGTTTTTGCTGAATCTGTGTGTAAATTTCAAAATAAAAGTCAAAAATGAAGCAGTTAAGCGTAAAGAGTACCAAGACATCATCATATAGTTTGTGCACATGAGTAAGGCTGTTCCTTGTTTGTATGTGGACATCGAAACCTTTGAAAAAATCAATAAATATATCAACAGGAATGAAGGCGTTCAAAGAAGCATTTTTCAGCCAAGAATTGTCCTCCAGCAAAGGCTGCTCTGACCAAACCTCACGGCTGAATTGGATTAAAGAGCTACTGAACTTTCTCTGCATTATATATTTTTCCATTTGTCACATAAATCCCCTTTCTCCGTTTGCTTTGTCTCTTTAATCCCTTTGTATGTTCTCTGCCAAAACACACATCAGGGAGGAGCGGTCGAGGAATGCTACCTTTCCAAATATAAACAAACACTTAGTGTATCCACACTGGTACCAGTGTTTCCAGACAGGATGGGAATCTAGGAAACAGGGAGGGGGGAGCCTGTTGTGTTGCCTGTGCCCAGATTTTACAAGCCTGGGGGTTCACTGGGTTTTTATTATCATCTGGGGGCCAATATTCAGCCAGGTGTACTCTGAGCAGGAGGGAGGATGGTGATGACAGAAATGAAAAGGAAACCTGGACCTGACAAGCCGCGGGAGCACCGGGGAAACCAGGGAGGCTGCTACACGAGAGAATGAGAAAGCAAGTGAGCGTCAAAGAGGATGAGAGAGACAAAAGGAACAAAGAAAGAAAGAAAAGGGATATTTAAAACTGCAACAGCTGCTGGGGAAAGACAGCTAAAACAGGGAGGCAACCATGTTTTGACATTGTGATTTTGACTTTACCTGAGGAGGTTTACTTTTTCTGTTGGGTGAGATCTAAAAGGTTCAGATAAAGTCGTGGACAGTATACAGTCAACACTGAAGTGCCTTTGCACCTGCACGCTCGTCTGTTGTCTGTTTGTTTTGAAAATGTGCACGTGAGGATGGATGACTCACTTACTGCACACAAAATCTACCAACAGGTACAAGTAAAGTAACCTGACCCTGAATGGACAGCGAAGGATGGCAGTGACCACATTCGCACAGGTCGCCTGGTGGGAGGCAAACACTCTGAGACAGATTGGTGAAGATTTGCAAATAATTGCTGCCTAATTTATAGCTGTAGCACTAAGCTATACTGATGCTACATGCTTTCAATTGGAAAAAGATATCCCGGCTACCTAACGCTTTTGTAGCTGGATTTTTCAGACCGATAAGCAGCTTTGGTGAAGCAGAGGTAAGTGACATGGCGCCATCGTCTTGACAACGAGCAAGCTACATCAGCGCTACCAAATCCCTCTGTATGTGAGCTGCCCAGGCAGAAGTAAAACAAAGTCAAAGCAGCGCTAAGTGACGAAGAAATGACCTCTTCCCAATGAGCAAACATGCATCTCCACTATATAGGAGCTACCAACACCCAAACACCACATACAGGCTACGTCAATAGTGCTGTGCTGGATGGAGCGTGATTTACTGGCTACGTTCCTCCATAATAGCGATAGAGAGAGCTGTTTGGGTAGGGATATCTGGTCCCATTGACATCATAGCGAGCCAAGAGTAGGACAAACTGTCTGAAACAGCTTATTTAGAGCCGTCTAAATCCTGAGCTTTTGGCTCACAGGGATTACTTGTATATACACTGACCTCATTGTTTGAAACTTAGCCATGTTTAATATGAGCTTCCACCATTGTAACGGTAAACACAAGACCAAAAAAATCAGGAGAAACATAATAATAATAATCCCCTTCAACTGAAGTTTCCCAAGACCAGAACTGTAGAGTTAAATTGCAGCAGCTAGCTACTATTAATTATGGCATACATATAAACAGAATACGTAAAACACTGTTGATTATGTCAGTGATTTAAGCCAAACATCAGTCAGTCCTGAGCCAAAGGATGAGTGACAACATTTTAGGAAAAAATAAGGGACAAAAAAAAGAAAAAACGAGCATGAGAGAAATCCTTTGGCAAGTGACAGAAGAAGGGGCAGATCAGAGCAGAGGGTTGATGCTAACCAGATGTTGGTTGGTTCGCAGGGGTAAGCTGGGCTTCTGTTTATGCAGGCTTTGACAGACAGGCACCACACCTAACCGAGCCACGCTGTAGCCGAACAGTTCTCCAAGAGGAGGAAGGCTCGATCCAGTCGCAGCAACGGCGCTCACTTCACGGGAAATTAGCTAGATTATAGATCTAGCAAAAGACCTCAAGAGGATCCATTTAGCACTATCCGCCTGGTACTTATTATACACTCTTTGGAGGCTTTGTTTGCACTCAATGCTTTTGGCTTGTTGCTGGTACTTTCTATATTTCAGTGTGTGTGTGTGTACAATTCTGATACAAAACCCACGAAGCAAGGTTCAGGAAAACATTACCTACTGTGCCAGAGTTCAGCTGAGAGGACAAGAGAGAACAGCATCTCAGGTAACAAATCAAAACCCGCAAACAGGACGAAATCCCTTCCAAGCGTGTGTTTTTGCAGGATATTTCTTGCCTGAGACACTCCGTCAGATTCCCTGACAGCTCACGTACATTAGCTCCGGGACTCAGCTTTATCACGGCCTCTCCTCTGTTTAATCCAGAGGCTGATTTATTGACGGGGCCTGTCTGTGCGCTGAGTCGGCCAGCCCAGGTGCCGGGCAGATGTCGAAGCGAGCTTGGAGGCGAAGAATTGCATTCCTGCTAGAGAAAGCATTAATGTCAGCCTCTGATTTTCGGGACTGGTAGGGGGGGAAGACAGATTGCCTCGGAGGCATGCATGGAAACCATAAGCGGAGAAATGGTAATGTGACAAGCGGTAGGCTCCTGTCATCCACAAACCCACCTGTGCCACTCATACTTATCAGATCCACATCCTCTATCTGGCCTGGCAGACACAGAGAGCGGGTCCAGATATAGTGCGGTGTTTCTTTTTTTTAACTCGGGGAGGAAAGCTGGAGCAGAAGAATAATAATGAGAAATGTGAAAGGAGATAGGATATGGCGACTTCTGACCTCTGCAGCAGGACTCTGTGCTATGATTATTACAGTGGTCATGAATTATTTCTGCGGTGATCTGGATGCTCAGTGCATCTTTCCAGACAGATCGTTGGGGCAGCGGCAGCCTCGGGGTTGACACAACAGGCTTGTTTGAATTCGAGGTCTAACCAGAAAGGAAACTGAGAGTGGTGGGGGGAAAATGAATGAGGACAGAATTCCCTAAACAGACAGGTGCCCGTGACCACAGAGAACCAATATGAGACTGCAGGTCTCCTCAGGCAGAGCTGTAAATAAGACTGTCCTCGGTGAAGTGGCCGTGTTGAATAACGTGTGTTTAGCCACGCTTTGTTTGGAGTATTCTTCGAGGCTTCAGAAATAGCAGTGACTTTAAAGGAGAGAACTGCAATGATAGTTTTGGGGGGGAGTGGACAGGCGGATGACTAACTAACAACTAAACAAATATGTTTAGTCACAAAGGGTGGGGTGTATCATCTAATGAGTGCATTTAGGCATTTAGGCTTGTTCATGATGACCTGCCAAAGTTCAAACTAAGCATCAGAATAGGGGAAGAAAGGTGATTTAAGTGCCAGAGGGGTGCTCCAACTATTTCACAAACTGCTGATCTGCCACGCAACCTTCAGTAGAGTTTACAGAGGATAGTCTGAAAAAGAGAAAATATCCAGTGAGCAGCAGTTCTCTGGGAGAAGATGTCTTGTTAACGCCAGAGGTCAGAGGACAATGGCCAGACTGCTTCAAGCTGATAGGAGGAGGAGGAGGAGCACTCCTGCCAGCTAAGAACAGGAAACTGAGACCACAATTCAGAACCACCAAAACTGGACAATAGAAAATTGGATGTTCTGGTCTGATGAGTCTCGATTTCTGCTCCAACGTTCAGATGGTACGGTCATCTGTGTGATACAGTCATACGGTGTTCCGGCTTTTTTGTTTTTTAACATAAAAACAATCCCTTGAGCCCAAAGGAAAAAATCGGAATACTGTGAAAAAATGTTGTTATTATTCCTTCCCTACAGGATTTAAAAAGCAAACACATCATTATGCTGTTTTGATGGAAACTGAAATTCTGACACTTTTAACTCGTCAGAGGAAAACCATGTAGGTCTTACAAATGTGTCTGCAATTTGCGGGTGACCATCATTTGTGAAACGTGACGCTGACTCTGTTTCTGATCTGCGGGTAAGTGCCGCCTCACCAAGCTTACGGGAAGATTTTTGGTCTTATATTTCAATTTCCACGTCAGTGCAGCAGTTTAAGCCTGAAGACATTATCTCCAGGCTACTGCATCCATTTCATGGGTTAATGTGAACAAAGACCTCTCACTGCAGCGGCTTACCGCACTCTGTCAAGTGATCTGACAGAAGACTGAGGGTCCAATAATTCAGCAGCATAAAATATTTAAATCGACCATCATTGACTTTTGAAAGGTATTATTGCGGCCCTTTTTCGGGAAGCTTTTTACAGTCAGAGCTCATCCAGGTTTGGAAGGAATTTCAATATGAATCTGGAGCCAACCACACGCTGTATTTACACAGTTAATGGCACTAAATCTTTGTTATCATCTCAAGTGGAGTCGTATTTTTAGCAGCCATTTTTTTGTTTTATTTCATCCAGATGGGAGCCGGGGAGGAATCTGACATCAGTGCTGTTTCTCATTAAGCCTCTCAGATGAGGTGACATCAGTAGACTTCTGCAGCAGGGCTGAAATACACTGGATTTCTCCTTGAAACAGGGGTGGGGTTAAAGGTCTATCTGATAAATAAATTACATTTCCATCACCACAAGAACTCATTTTTCAAACAGGAGCCCAAAATCAAATATTATTTGTTTGTGCTAAAATTAATTTCATATCCTCACAGCACTGAAACCCTTTGAGATATTTCCAGATATTTCGGAACGTGATAGTGTCGCTACTGTGGGAAAATCGCGCAGAGCAAGGACCTAAATTTCCTTTGCTTACACCAGCTATTTGCTCTTACAATAACAACGCTGTTCCATCATTATTATTTGTTTACTCAGCTAACCCTCTTTATCTGGGGCACCCCCCCCCCCCTTTTGGCGAATGCTCCAGCATTCTCTGAACCCTCTGGAAGCCATTTCTCAACCAGACCCTCCAATAGGCTGATTGAAAGTGAGGCACCAGCTTCATTCTGAGAGTTTACAATAGCACACCCATCAGATGCCCTCTGCCCCTAAAAGCATTACCTTCAGCATGAGTTGTTTACCATGGTACATAATACAGGACAGAGCACTCTGCATTGTTCCACTTGTAGGTCAAAAGTTGGGCTGATCATATTGGCTGTAGCATTAATGGGGGTGAGCAGACAAGATCCTTTCACTCGATGGTAGGGTAAACAACTCTCACTCCTATAATATCCTGTTGTGCAGAGGGGCTGGAAACATGGCCAAGAATGATTGGAGTCCCATGAAGCTGTAGCCCCAAAAATGCAACTTAATAGGTTTAAAGTCAAAGTTTTTGCAAAAATCTTGAAAACATGCTACATAAACCGGAAATATAGAGCTTTTGCCTTCAAAGTAAAAGTCAAGTCTTATAGTTGAAACCAACACAATTCCAAAGAGGTAAGTTTTTTACCTATTACGTTCAAGGTGTACCGTCACTGTTTCCGGTTTGCATCGCACTTTTCAGTTTCATTTCCACTTGTGGAGCAGTTGGTGAATGTTTGCAGACATCTTCCATGCAAAATGCGGGCAAACTGTGGCAACCTGCTAGTGACAAAAGCAATCGCAAGGAGTTTTTTGATGCAGCACCATATACCGCTCTGTGTCCGATTTCACCTAGCAACTTCCAGCAACCACTTGCTGAGCTAGCGACTGGTGGTTGCCAGGGGGCTACCAACCAATCTCTAGGCCTGTGAGACTGAGACCTTAAAGAACTGGTATTTAAATAGTGTTTTTCTAGTCTTATTGACCAGTCAAAGGACCTTTAAATTACAGGACACATTCACATTCACTGCAGTGCTTTAATGGAGGGCTTTAATACTATATGTAGTTTAGGGTTAGTATCTTGCTCAGGGACACTTCGACACACGGATTAGAGAGGCTGGGGATTGAACCATATAGCTTCCAAAGAGCAGAGAGTCCAGTTTATATCTGCCGTGATCAGCTGTTCACTGCTGAAATGTAATTTTAAATGTATTTGACATAAAAACTAAAATGAGGTATTCTTTTCATTACTCTTAGCCCTTTCATCTGGTTTAGATTAGTGTGGATATTTTTTACGGTCACAAATATGTCAGAACTCCTGTTTAAATAATTTGGTGATCAGTTAATTAAGAAAAAATGAATAAGCACAACTTCATAATTTGAAAGGCATGCTTGTTCACTCTGTCATAAATTTAGGTAAGAACATCTTTCATATCTCTTTGTTAAACAGCAAGCACCTAGTGAGCTTAGTTTAGAGTTAAGGATAGAAACTCCGTAGGGCTGTTCGATATAACGATATATATCGGATGACGATATAAAAACGCCTATCGTTTCATTTTACGCTATCGTTTGTTTCGTGGTGTCGCAAAATAAACTGTTTACGGCAATATTTTTTCATTATTTTGATGGTCACTGTAGTGGCTATATTAATTTCCTAAAGTTCTCTCTTTCTCTTATATTTAATATAAACACACTACAGACGGACAAGCGCTTGTTTTTATGCCTTGTCGTTAGCAACAACGATGGTAAAACCACCTCGTGTCCACTTGTTTATTTTCCACATAAACCTTTCACAATAAAGCTCAAGATCCTGTTGAGACTTTTCAAAATAAACTGAATCACGTGAAAGATGCAGAGTATTTACGGATGAGAAGCAAAAAAGAGCCGTCAGGTGCTAAAAAATAAACCTTAGACTCAAACGTTAGAACAGGCTTTTCTCCGCAGCACGCTGTGTAATAAATACTCACAAAGAAAACGGCCTCTGTTACAACCTATGTCTAAAAATGTATCGTTTCATGCATCAGTTAAAACACTCGACTCCAGGTACGCGACGCCCAGCTGGAAACACTTCACGCAAGTCGAGCTGCCCGACATTCACAGAATTTACAGAAAATGTTACATTTTTGTCATTTATATCGTTATCGGACGATAGATGTCTTAATATCGGGATATGAGATTTTGGTCATATCGCACAGCCCTAAAACTCCGTGTTTGGTTATCACTGATCTTTCACCATCTTTTATGAGGAGGAAATTGTTACTTTCCCTACTCTTGTGTTGCATATCAGGTGCCGATGACTGATCGTGGTGTTTGGGTAACGAGGCCTGAAAGGAGAGACTAAGTCAGTGTTCAAGTTAGTTCCAATGAGAAAAATTAGGAGCTTTCAGCATCAACCCATTTCACCATTTTAGCACATAAGAGGTCCATTTACCGTGAAACCTATCCTGAGATTATTCAGATGCTTTCCAGGTTACCAGTCCATGCTGGACTCGAGCCATGCAAGCAGTTGGGGAAGTGGGTCGGAAGAGAAAGGCTTAATAATGCACTAATTCAACCAGTTCGACTTGATTTTCACTGACCTCTCCTCAGTGTCTCAGGCAGGGATATGAGAGGGGAGGGGTGGGGAAGACAGAAAATCCAATCAGGGAATTCCTCCAAAATAAAAACCTGTTTCTGAGCGAATAAATTGAAGGAGGCAGGATTGTATTGCAAATTCAACAAAGGCCAAATACAGGATGCTTTGTTAGGCTGTAATCACACGAGGGCCATTTCCAGCAAATTCATGATAATCCCAGAGAATGAAGGTAATGGAATAATCATAAGGCTCTTGTTTGCGCTGCATAATTTTCCGCATGGAAATCTATTGGCTCCTACAGCTGTTGAGCCAGATGGATGCTGGGTTGCCGTGTGATAGCCCTCTGGTTAGCTCCCACAATAGCCCTTCATTGACCATGAGACCACACACAATGGCAATTGTTGACCACTGGAACCGCAGACAATCAGCCCTGAGGGTCAAACAGGTCCTCTGCGAAAGCATCCCTCATTCAATCCTGTTCACCTGAGGCTCGCTCCGCCTCATAAAACCCCAATCACTGCTCTGCTGTCTGGCCACGGGGAGGGAAAATCATTGAGTGCCATGAGCACATCACCATAAAGTTGACTTATGGACTCATGAAAGGTATACAGATCGTACGATATCTTTAGAAACTGGGCAACACTCAATAATGTCAGTGGCTCCAGCAGCCGGATGAGCCACACAGACAAACATTGCTGCATGCAGACGATATTGATTAATCCCGTTTCGCTCTGGTAGGAACGAGCTAGCTTTTAATGTTGGAGTTTAGCACTCAAAAACTGAACATCTTATAAATCAACCACTATAAAAGGATGTTCAGTTTTTTTAATACTTTATCTTTGATTATTTAGGAAATCAGCATTTAAAGGTTGGAACCAGGTTGGAAGGATGAAGCTAAACTAATTTAAGACAGAGACTTTTTGCAGTGTGTAATTGCATAATCTTCTAGCCAGTGACTTTCCTTTAAAATGGTGCGCCATCAAAGAAGCTTTCCCTCTAATCATTGTAATAACTCTGCCCTGCACCTCAATTGGATAGTTGGCATTTGAGATAATGTGCCGGCAGTGTCATGATAAGTGCTTTAAAGCCTCAAGAAAGCAATCGAGTACAGTGTTGAAATGCAGATTGCTTTAAAAAAAAGAAGTGGGCTTCCTTTCCAACCTGCAGTGTGATTAGCAAAGTTTATGGTCTGTATTGCCAAGGCAGGGAAAAGACTGAAACGGACTACCTATCGGCCCTGACAGGAGCCAACGATAGCAGAGCTGGCATGAAGGTCATTGCCTCTTGACTGGTGAAAGTGTAGCCGGCAGGCGAATGTGGTGAGCCGGACTGCACTCAGCTCCCTCTCTCCCTTCTCAGTGACTTTTAACAGAGTGGAGACAAGGCTAGCATCAGCCGCAAACGCTTCTGACAGTGTGCATTAGCCACGTCAGAGGAGACCGGGTTCCCTGCAAACAACACCTTATTATAACGCGACGCACTGCAGCAGTTTGAGGCAAAACAGGTCCCTCCGCTTTTGTTGCCTCCGCTCCGTCGCTTTGTTTGCATATGAGCGAGTTCCAGCGCAGGATATTGTGGAGAAACATTGCAGAGAATGGCTTATACAATGAAAATAACCATTGGCGATTTTTTGTAAAATACGTCAGAGAGAATTAAAAACATTTTACAACAAGAAGCAGCACAAACCAGAAAGCCTCCTGTTATCAGACTTTAAACTCCAACCAGGGGTTTCCAACCTTTTCTTTTCCTCTAACGTACCCCCTGCAGCGATTACAGGAATGGCTTTCTATTTTTGACTTCCTCATCTGAAAGTTACAGAGTTTTTGAGTGGGTTTTGGTTAGATAACTTCATGGTACAGTAGGTTATTGTTTTAGTTTACCAAGTAGCAAAAAAAATCATTGTGTAGGTTAATCAGCATCAATTCATCAACTAATCAGTTAACAATTTCAAAGACATTGGTTGGAAAATAAAATATTTAAAATACTGAACCTTCTTCTTCATAGCTTCTGCAGCTTTTGGGCCAAATCCTGATTGTTGGTGATAATTCCTGCCCTATCGGTTCTTGACATTGAGAGTCTGGAGCTTCTGCATACCCATCTGATTTTTAAAGACTGACCAATACAACAAACATCCTCAGAGACCAGCTTCTTCTAAAGTTTCAGGGGTAGTTTGGTGACAATCTGTGCATTTTCCAGCACACAAAGTGGCTCTGAGAGTATCAAATTAACATTTTGGATCTATGGACAGGACGGTGGAGCGGTCCTGAGAAGGTCCTGCGTTTGACTCCACAGAGTTTGCATGTTCTCCCCAGAATCCAAATAGTTAATAGGAGTTTGTAGGGTCAGATTAATTAGCGATTCTAAATTGCCCATAGGTGTGAATGGTTGTCTGTCTCACTCTTTCATCCCTGCATCAGACTGGCGAACTGTCCAGGGTGTATTCCGACTCTCGCCCTATGGCAGTATGAGTGAAAAGAGGATGGGTAGATCTTAAACTGATCAAGAATCTGTGGTCAACACTTAACCCAGGCAGTCAAGCGTTGGTCTATAGATTTGGAGCACTGATAAGGCTGGAATGGATTGGCACTGATCAAGCTTTGACCAGAAACTGATATCCAGCATGGCACGTAGGGTTGGGCGATTGGACAAATATATCGACTATCGACGATAGACTGAGCCCATCGGCGATCGTTTTTACACGGGTGATTTATTTATTTGCCCATGAGTAAGTTTGCTAATAATGATGGAGCTAATAGAAGCAGTCAACATTTTTTTTTTAAATAGTGCTATTTTAACAGCATCCTCTTTCATCTACGAGCAAATGCACCCTCCTCAGAGTGCACCCAAATGCTTGATGGAGCTGCAGAAGCTGGTGATAGACTAGCATACTCAGCCAGATGGTGGACATGTACATGCTCATACAAGTTAGTCGTGTTTGAGTACTTTGCTCGCACTATACGTCTGCACAAGTGGCACACTGCTTTGGTTACATCCTTAGGTTTACCTCTTTCATCTGGTTTAAAGCCAAAGAAATCCCAAATTGGCGACATTATATTTTTTTAGTGCTGTCAGCGTTAACGCTCCGTCATCACGACAAATACGATTAACAATTAACCCATCTGGAGCGCAGACTGAGTCAAAATCCCTGAAATGTCTCTGTGCTCCAGATGGGTTGAGCACGTTAAACATTTTAATCGCGATAACACCACGTTAACACCAGGTTAACACCGACAGCCCTAATTTTTGGGGGGAAATTAGCTCGTCCATGTTTGGACTTCTATGTTGTATACGCGCAAATCAGTCCGTGCATGATTACATTGCCCCACCCAATTATTGGACGGACGATTGTCGATTAGAAAATTTTTACATATCGCCCAACCCTAATGGCACGTGCATACAACTGCAGATATTATGAGGGAGAAGGGTTGACTTTTTGCATACATTTGATTTATTTGCCTATGAAAGCTTTTGAAAGGTGCAGGAGATTATTACCTTGATGCGTCCCGGTGCAACAAAGATTCAGCTACAAACCCAAAGACCAGGAAACATCTATGCTAAATGCTCCAAAAGCAGCTTAAAATGAAGTTAAGGTTACTTTTTCAGATTGAGGTTATTATAATTGAACTAAAATTAAACTAAAAGATAAATAAAATAAAAACTAGAACTCTACAAAGTTCAAATGAACTTAAACATTTTCAAAAAATAACTACAAATAAATAGATAAATAATCTGGAACAAGCAAGCTCACTCTGAACTGAACTAAAAGCCCCACACTGTGATATAAATCAGCATTCACACTCCCGTGACAAGTTTTCTTGTAAATGCCCTGACACATTTAGTAACCAACTTTATTCTTGTCAAAATCTGCCCCACTGCCAACGCTTTTTAGAATTTCTATGGAACTTCATTAAATTTTCTATTCAAACCTGTTCAGGTCCGCTCAGTTCTTTAGTTAAACCGTATGTTCCTGTTTGTTGAAGCCCTGAAGCGTCACACGCAGGTTATCCAGCCACACCTCGACTATACAAACAACATATTCTGAAAGACAATATGAAGCTATCCTGACACAGAACTTACAGACTTTCACATGAGGCTGCATGTATGCTTTCCCCTCTGGGCTCCAATCCTGTGATGCCTCACACAGCCAGGCAGGTGATCTTTTGTTTGGGAGGGAGTTGATGATGAAACACGGACAAACACATTAACTCCCAGTGTGTGCACAGTATGAGAGCAAAGAGCTTCAGCGCAGAGAGGAAGGGAACTGAACAGTGTAAAAGCAGAAGAGATGAATGAGGGCTCAAAACAAATAAAGGAGAAAAATGAAAGACAACTGTGCTGCAGGCTTTCTCCCCAGTGTATAGGCAAAATACAGCAGCACTATTGTATTGTCTAGCTCTGCTGCTGGGGCCTGACAGGCCCTTTAATGCTGTAGAGCCGTCTGTAAGAGGCTGTCATCAAAAGAAAAGCACAGGGGACCAGAGGACGGCCGGTCAGGGCCGGGCCACTGTGCGGGGACACAACCAGCTGGAGCACCTGGAGCTCAGAGCGGGCACACAAAAGACGCACACACCGATGCTGATGCACAAACACAGCTACACACACGTGAGATGACCATGTGGCGGCACACACGAACCTCTTTTCCAGTGTATTTGCTTGCACATGAGCAAGCAATGATAATTTGAGTGCACATGAATGCTCACATGCTGCACACATAACCAGTAAGAATTTGCATAATATCACCAAAAACCTGACAGCAGTGGTCAGTTTTTAAATGCGGTTAAAGCAGCAGCTGTGTGGTGGTGACCTCACGGGGTCGTGTTAGTAAATGCATAAAAACAGTGCAAAGACAGCGAATAATAGTGGTAACCAGGAACGTGGAGGAGACGCTTGTTGAACACGAGCAGCAACTTTCAGGGTTGATGAATGAAGCCAGCACAGGGGTGTCAAAAACTGCAGTTCCTTCTAGTGGCCACTTGAGGGTGTCTGCGATGTAAAAAATATAAATAGTATATATATATATGTATATATATATATATATATATATAGATATATATATATATATAAATAATAGACATAATGTCCAACTTCACAGCACAACATTAACACATTTACAGCCTGACGCTAAAAGTGGTTTCGGTCTTTCTGGGTAATTTCCACCTTCGTGACAGCTGTACATAACATGAAGTTTTACATAACTCAGTAATTTAAAGTGTATGAAAGCTTAAAATTGTTTAGGGTGTGGCCTCTTTGAGTGACAGACAAGTCCTGAGTACTCTTGTTTAGTGCCTAGTTTGGTTCAGCTATCCAGATTCTCTAATAAGTTCATTGTAATTTAACCTGTCTGTCTTTACCTAAACAACATTAGCATCCCACTGATTTCCATTGCTGAGCAGATTCTGTAGGGGTACTGTGACGGTGAAGCAGCACTTTTGTCCATATAGTGTGTCCTGGATCCTCTTTGGGGACTAAGTTCAACACTAAACTTGTGCAACCGTTTAATAACAACCACAACTTCTGAGCAAAACACGATTTTTCTGCCGATTATTTTTTTCTGTAGCAAAAAAAAGCATGAATTTTCTGAACTGTATAACTAAAAGTAAATGATTACCCAGCTTCTTGAAACAGGGTTGTGCTCGCTTTCAAAGGCAACTGTATTCACGACTCCTGATTTTCTGGTGAAGGTCATATAAGAGACAACGACAGTCTGCCACAGATTTACGAGTAACTGTTGGGATATTGAGCAAGACGTGAAAGACAGTAAATCCCGCTTGTGCGACTGCGCATAGCTGCAGCTTCAACAGTTATAATTACAACCATTCTCAGATCGATATATCTGTCAGTATCTGACAGCTGGCTTCCCGCAGGAGCAGATTCTCTCTCATAAGTGAAAAACCCAACGTTCACTATAACCAGCTCACCTCACTCTCTGCTGAACAACACTACCTGCCCACAAATTGAAATTTTGTGTATTCACCGCAGCACCAGCGAACACCGTGACCTCGATATTTTCGGAAGTGTGTTTGTGTGCCTGTTTTCGGTGGTAGCTGTTGTGGCGCCAGCATAATGTATGCAAAGCTCCGAAGCCGAGTTTTGGCTGTTGAAAGCCAATAAGGTGGTATCAAAACGAGGGCAGAGTTAATTAATCATCTCGGCTTCCTTTTCATGGCCCTCCCGTGACTGTCCCGGGGGCTCGTGTGTGTGTGTGTGTGTGTGTGTGTGTGTGAGGCAGCAAAAGCGAGGCAGGGAGGCAGGAGGGTGGTGCAGGTTGCAGCTGGGGGTTATTAGCATAAAGTAATGTGAGCCAGTAGACTGCTGAGCTCCTGTAAGCCTGCTGCAAACCTCCAAGGACAAAACAGGAAACTAATGACACCAGATTTATTCACTGACCACGAGGAAAGATAATTACAAGACAGTAGATGACGCTGCGATTTAAAATCATTTACCAACTACGCTTCTTATGACATTTTTTAAAAACACCACATCAGCTCTTCGGGATGCCGTAACCGGCGCATTTGAAAAGTCGCAGTGGTGTTTTTACTGATTTTGTGTGACGGGAAATGATGCCTGCCATCAATCATCATCACCATCAAACTGTGACTCTGGATGCCGCTGCTAATTAAACATCATACGGGAAAAGCAAAATGTTTTCCCAAAGATTTCATACATTTATATTGTTTTGTTTTCTGAGCTCTTCCTCGAGCCGTCTCGCCGCCACCCATAATTAGTTTTAATGTTTTGCAGCTGCGAGCAGCTCATCTCTGTCTCTCGGTGCAGTGCGATGTGGCAGCTCAGCTCCATCAAAACACAAAGGTCGCGTCCAGGTTCACACCCTCGTTTATTCAGTCAGTCGTTCGCTCACTGCCGAGGCACAGGTGTGCTATCGCACAGCTGCTTTTAGGATGCAACAATTGTGATGTGTTGCTTTTTGGCTAAATGCTAATAACTAGCTTTGGTTTGGGAAAGGCCTCATCGCGATACTTTTGAGAGGAGCTGACAACCAGAGAAAAAGGGGGAGGGAGGTTGGGGTATGAAAACAAGAGGAAATGTGTAACTGATGGAAGTAGGCATTTATGACCAGAAGGGGAGTGTTTGGGGTGTGTTCCAGCTCCTGAAATTCAGATAAATGACCTCCAATATATAAGCCATGAAATGCAAAAAACTACTTGTATTAGCACGCTTAGTTTTAAACCATTAGCAAGTCACAGTTTTCAACATAATAGCTGCTTCCAGCAAGTCTTTCCATCTTGCATAATACTAAAAAAAAAAATGGAAACGATTAAGGGAACTGATACGGTACGCTTATTATGGTCCGCCTGGGATTATGTAATGGATGAAAACATGCAAAACGAGATGGATATTGAGTACAGAAAGGAGCTTTTTTGTCCTTTGTTATATCTTTATTTTCATTATGGCCACTGGGCTTTTATTTTGGCAGCACAGTCGTTGCCAGCTGAGGAGGATAAAGAAAAGGGAAAAAAAAAGCACTCTTGGTCTTTTAAGGTGCTTCGCAAGCAAACGGAGCGCAAAAAGTCAGCATTTGCTCTCGGCCTCAGAGCACCTAATGCTTTCACTCAATTGACAGTAAAAGCAAAGTTAACGGGGAAGAGTCGCTCGTGGCCCTGACACAGCTTTATTTTGATTTAGGCTTTGAGTGCAGCGTCAGTATTGGAACTGCAGTGGTGAAATACTGAGCGCCATAATGCAAACATTGATGCCGCGTTGCATTACGGCCAAGAAGAAAAAGAAAAAGCAGGACGTATTCTGCAAAATAAAAGTCTTTCAGGCTGGAAAAAGACTCGTGGGACTGCGTGTGCATGTGCGTGTGTTTGTATGTATATGTGTGGAGGTTTGGGATTGTTGAGGGGGGGATTTCTAAAAGGAGCACAGGGAGAGATCTGGGCAAGGAAGAGTGAGAGAGTGAAATAGGATGGAAAAATGCAATCATGCATCGCGGCCCTCTCCAGCTCCTCGTCGTGTGTTGCTTCCCCCTCCTTCCCCTCCACGAGCCATTAGTCACTATCCAGCTCCTGTTAATGTAATTAGATAAAGGATATATGGAGTCTCGGAGCTCAGCGGAGACATTTGTCTGCATAATTGTGTCCGAGCAGTGGCCGAGGCTAAGAACCCCTGGATTTCCACAAAACACCTCTGGCTTACTAACCCAGAAAATGAGTTTACAGAAGGACAGAGAGAATGAAAGAAATAGACGGGTAAAGATTAAAAATCCTCTCTAAAGTAATCCTTTTTTTAAAAAAAAATCTGTTGCTGTGTTTCCCATTTTCTTGCCAATCCAATAAGCACTGCGTGCCTTCTATTTCAAAACGTATAAACCCAACTGAGAGAACAGAGAGTCGAGCATCAAAGCACTGTCATATCTAAAAAGGCATCCTCCAACAAAAGGTGGTGTATTTTTAGATCTTCTGTTGCCAGAAGAAGTTCAAATGCTGGATTCTCCTCCCCAAAATGCAGACCCATCACCACATCCTACTAATAAACTGTCACATGTCGCGAACCATCTCAACCACATGGGGTAAATAAGTACAGATGGCAGCAGGTCCCCTGATTCAGACCTTCTGGAGGTGTGTCAGAAATGTAAAACAACCTCAATTCTCACATCTAATTAGTAGTAGTCGCAGCTTGCCAGCGAGTGACCTACATATGAAACACGGTAAAGTGTTGGAGATGCATGACGCGCTGCCGAGGACTCCGGCATTCCCGTGCACTTTGCGAGGCTTGGACATGCACACAGTGAAAAGCAAAGAGAGGCTCAAAACACTCTGATTCCTCTTTTTGATTAATCATCGAGGTGAAAGTCCAACAGAGAGTAACAGTAGAAGAGCCACATACATTTAAAAGTAGTCAAGAAACAGCCACTTTAGCAAAAGACCGAATATGCAAATACAAAACACATACTCCAGATTTGAACTACTACTTCCCTTTGCTCTCTGCTTGGTTTTAACTTTCCCTCCATCAACATCTCTCACTCCTCCCTCCTGCACTTCTTACCCAGGGCAATTCCTGCCTCCTGTCTGGGGCACAAGCAACATAGTTGGGTTTGGAGGGCAGGATGTTAGCCTGATTATCACCCAGTCAGACCTACTTCCAGCTCCAGACAGCCTTCCTCTTGCCCCAGATACCTCCTTTGCTTGTGGAGGGATGGAAAGGGGAGGGGGGGTGAACGTATGGACCGGCACTCACCGCGAGGAGCTCCAGCAGGGGACGTTTCGGATCCTCCCGCTGACCGACACAACGCCGTGGTCCACGAACTGGCTCATCCTGCGCGCCCTGTATCCCGTCTGCTCGCTTCCTCTTCTTCCGCTTGGTTCCACACTTCTGCCTTAGCTGAGTCTCAGCTGCTGCCTGCCACTGGGTGTATGTGTGTGTGTTGGAATGATGATGCAGCAGGCAGCCGTGCAGCCCTGGCAGCAAAGTGCCTCGTCTGAATTCTCTCCTCGGCGAGGCCACATCGGCATTTTGTCAATATTTAACCAGCAAAGTCAGGCTGGATTAAATCACCTGGGCAAGACCTACAGCGCATAGTTACCCAGGAGACTGTGTGTGCATTCATGTTTACTTGTTTGTGGCTGAAGTAGTGAATTGCTGGTGTTTGTGAGTGTGTGTGAAGACATAAAACATTAACTCATGTCATGCAGAGGAGTCTGATTCAGACTCTGAGTTGGCAGTTTTGCACGTTTTTGGCGACTCCAGCTTCAGACCAGAAACTCACACGTCTCCCACTTCAGTATTACCACTGCTGTTACCACCGCTGGCAACAATCTTAGGCCATGTAAGTGTAAAGAGTGAAGCTAATGAAGCACCTCTCTGGCTTTCGCCTAACGACTGTTTCTCAATCTGAGCATCACAGCTCTTTTGACTTGTGAACTCTTGCAGGAAACTACTTTGTGCCGATCTGCAGACATTTTACTTGGAAGACATGTAAGCGAAAGGTCGGAGGACAGATCCTGTCTTTATAAACCACTTGTTTTTATCTACCTTAATTAACAAGGAGCAAAATTTTTGGTACTTTGAAGCTTTCTGGGAACTATTTGCAATCCAGTGTCTATTGACTCAACACATTTGATCAGAATTTATTTGCATGCAGGTAAAACATAAGCCTTGAGAGCAGCTGAAAGCAGACACAAGCTGACATGCAATCTCAAAATGAGTGCCCATTGTTTCATTACCTTTTGTAATTTATCTGCATTTAAAGACAATAACCGGAACAGGAAGTCTTGGCCTGGATTTCCGTTGGCTACAGTGGAAGTCCTAATATATTGGCCACTGTCTCCGTATTCATTTAAACACAGCAGTAATTTTCTGTATTTAGCCACAATATTAGATGATAAGGACACTGGTCAGAGGCAACATTTGATTATTAAAGTCTTTAACGCTGGATGTTGGAAATAGGAACATCTGCATTTTTAGTACAGTTGCCCTGATAAAGCCCATTCACTGTGGTCACATGCTTAAAAAACAGCTATTTAAATGTAGTTTGGACCCTGGAAAAGTTTTCTAGACCTTTCTTTCCAAGGTACGTGACAATCTACAGCTCAATCTGCCAAGGAAGATCACGTGACCGCATCAAAAGGTTCCACAACAGCCTCTAAACTGACCTCTGGGTTAGATCGTTTTCCGTTGTTTTCAAGATCCCGAGTCAGCTTCTGCCACCTCTTCTGACCAGTTTCCTGAGTGACATGCTGAGAATGAACTTCAAATGTCAAGATGGGGGTTTGGATTTACTCACAGTGGTTTGGTCAAGTAGGCCACACAATAGATAATGGCAGTTCTCTCATTCAGAGTGGAAAAATGTGGAAGTGGTTTAGGGAGAACTTCTACATTTCTTCCTAAAGTGTACACCGAGCATAGTTTATTTTTGCATGCCTGATTGATGTAGTTCATATCTGGTCTGTAGGAAGTTTCAGTAGATGATTCTCAAACTTTTATCATTTAATGGTGTCAGCTACAAAAATGTTGACCACTGAGTCTTTGTCCTTTCTGGAAAAGTTGTTAGAAATTGAGGAGTGTAAAAGTTTGGACTTCTGGGTACAAAAACTGGGAAATTATTATTAAGTAGAGCCAACCGATATATCAGTGGATATTAGCAATTTGACAATATCAGTATCTGCATTTATATAAACAAAGAAAAGTGTTGGTGCTACATTGTCCATAAGAGAGCACTCTGCAACTTTTATGTTCACACATGCTTGAAAACACCACAAACACAACAAAATATAATCTAAGAAGATTTCCGTAGAGCATAACGGAGTAATCCCTGGCTTGTTGTCACAATAAAGCAAAAAGGTATTTTTTAACTATACTGTCATGTTATCTTAGCAAGGACTCATAAATAACTACACATAACAACTTTTGGGGAATTCTTGATTTGTTTTGTGTGTCTGAAAGAAAAAAAATATCTGTTGATCTACTAGATTGGCTTTAAATCAGCAAAAATCAGTATCTGTATCTATCTTAAAGGTCCTATATCAATCAGATTCTACTCTTAAGTAGACAGTTCACATACTTACTATAAATCGTGCACCAAGGATTGAACTCATAAGATCAGCTAGGCTTCAATATTTCAACCAGCAGTGAGACTATATAATGCATATACCACAGACCATATATAAAAGATAAACGTTGCTACCTTGACATCACCCACTGGTTTGCAGATCTCAATTTAGCTTTTTTGATGTTCACAATCTTTTGATGATGATGCTAAGCTTTGTTAACAAGCAGCAATCATATTTTCTATATATTTTTTACAAATCTGGTGTTCAGTGACTCAAGGATTTATATAAAAATTCACCTCTTGTACAACAGCCATAAAGGGGGAAATTAGCTACAGACACCAAAATATTTTTGTACCAGGCTAAAAACTTGTTTATTTCTGCCTTAAAATTTGGCTTTTCAACATTAGAGCCTATGGGGGCTGACTCACTTCTGGAGCCAGAGGAACTGCAGTCTTTGGCACTTCCGAGCTGACTTTAATTTTCAGCCCTGGCAGTTGCTGCTTGGTATAAATTACATGATCTAGAAGCTCCAGTGGGACTATTTCAGAGGAGTTTTTCCACTGACATCTCCTAAAATGACATAGTTACATTTTGCAAATGTATAAATCACCGAAAAAAGCATACATGTGCAGTTTTACAGCTGGCATAGCAGCAAACCATGAATATGAGTCCTTCTCCCACTGGCCTATATAAGCTATGCTTTTTTTCCCCATAGAGAATTAAGCTCATGACCTTAAGCTATCACTGTGATTGATGGGAGATGAGTGGCAGGTGGTGCTCCTGTTCAAACGAAGATTACAAACTCATCAGTCATCAGACGCCTGGGCGAGCTTCGCAGAGGAATTTATGACATCTGACACAGAAGCTTCACACCGGCCAGTTTTTATGAAGCAAACAGAGGTGATGCAGGTGCAAAATCATTGCCCTGCCCAAAAGCATTCCTGCAGATGAGTAACCGCTTACCATCAAAGCAGTTTTCATTTGGTAATGGAACTTTAATTAAATAGAAAAGTACTTTGAATTCTATTGTGGTTTTACTGTTGGTTTAGAGATGAGTTATTTGACTGAAGCCAGTGCCGCCAGTCATCTGTTCATTGAACCAGTGTGAGCCATTACACAATGGCAGCCAACCAAGCTATGCAGAACACAATGAACATTTTATCACTTAAATGAGGACCCATGTCTCTATAATAAAGACGGAGATTTTCATAATGCATCCTTTGGCAATTTAGGGATGCTTCATTTATCAGTGAAAAGGCATCATGACACTAATGCCCATATAATGGTTTTGGTCTGGAATGGTCCGAAAATTGAATCTGGATGGGAATGACTGAATGTTTTAGTAATAGATCTTTAGCAAATGAGACAGTCCATTTGTCAAAGCTGCAATGAGATTAATGGTGAAATAACATAAATATAATATTATAAATTAAGGCCAATTATTGTGTTTGGAATGGCCATAAGATGGCAGTGAGGTAGGAATTACTAAATAATTTACATCATTTATCAAGTTGGAAACTATTTGCAAATTACAAGGTAGTCAAATTCCAAAGCATGTGCATCATGTATGAATCCAATGAAGAAAAATCAACCAGCCCCCAACACTTTCAGTTTTAACCTTTAACCCTTTTCTCCAGGTGCGAGGAAGCTCCGTTCCTGGCAGGAACTCACCCGACAAGCCGGACCAGTATAGGTGCGACAGAGCACCCTGGAAGGCATCTATTTCCCCCTTGTAATGCGTCTTACATTGTCCTGTCCTTCACTGGCATGAATACATGCAAAAATAACAACGCACTTGTGCATGCAAGCACACAAGCGCTCAGTCGTCATCAGTCAGCTCACAGCAAGAAAGTCTTGAGTACTTATGTATGTGGAGCCATATGTCAAGGGTCAGTTTTAAAGAGGTTTCTGTATGTATTTACTCAGTGGTTGGAGCTAATGCAGAAACATGTAAATTTTTCCCTGGACTAGAGGGTAAGTGATTCAGAGGTCATTATGGCTCTTCACGACCACCAACCAATGCAAAGAGCGACTACGGACTAAAAGCAGAAATTCACTAGTTTTCAATGTTTTTAACACAATAAATGGAAGATTAATGAAGAGCAAAAATAACTGCTGGCTACAGCCCCTATTGAAGGATCAAGCAACAACTCTTTGTTTCTGATTAATGAACTTTAATATTAAATATGTGCCAGCTATTCATATACTATTTTATCAATATGTTTTCAGCTGTGAGATGACCATGAGCCAACGGTTTATGATAGATTCAATCAAAAATAAACACTATAATCACATCCAGGAAAGATAAACTATAAAAGATGAACAAAGCATCTGGGTATAGAGAGGGAAGACCTGCTTTCCTCTCATGGCACCTTGCTACTGGATCACTGCGGAATCCTGTCTATTCCTGTTGCTATACACAGTGGTGTGTTTCTGCAGGTTAATCTCATAGTTTAATAGTTTTATAGCACATTAGAAGCACATTATCTGCTGAATCAACTTCAACTTATATTTATACTATTCACTCACTTGTGTCGTTAGGGATATGCTAGCTTAGCATAGCTACCTTAGCTCTTGGCCAAATCACTACTAGCATATCTTCCTGAGTGTCAAGTTTAGTTATTCCTCAGGCTCCTTTAGTAACAATGACACGTGTAAAAAATGTAGCCTGTTCATAGCTTTGGAGACCAGGCTCAGACCCAGCTCCACAGCTTTAAAAATCCTGTAGCTAGCCAGATCCCTGTAGTCAGTGCGGGCAAAGATAGTTCAGCCACAGATTGCATTTCATTATTAGTAATTAGAAATTTCAGGCTCTCTTTGCTTTCTCCTCACCCCCAATAGGCTGCAGCAGATGGCCGTCCCATCATAAGCCTGGTTCTACCAGAGGTGTCTTTCTGTTCCCGTTAAAAGGGAGTTTTTCCTTCCCACTGTTGCCAAGCGCTTGCTCATAGGGGGTGGTCTGATTGTTGGGTCACTGCCTTAAAATATAGGTATGCACAGTTATATATTTATACTAATCTATTTATGTATATAAAGAGAGTTAATCATAGGAGATGGTTAGTTTTTGACATTACTCATTACTCTGACCTATATTTATTGCTTTTGTATTGACATTTGTGTCCCAGTGCCAAGGTGGTCACACTTTGTATACGAGCAATTAGCAATTTATAGCCAAAAGTCAGTGTTGTTTATGTTTTTTAACAAAATTTAAAGGAAGTACTCCACTTTGTCTCGTATGAGTGAAGATTTAAGATTGGGTGGGCCCTGTGGAATTTTCTGGTTTTTAAGTGGGCCGCAGCTCTCTTAACTGTTCAATTTAAGAAACTGTGGTCTCTTGTGAAATAAATTAGAAGATAAAGTACGCTTTTGGGCGGGGCTATTTGTGTTTGAGTTCTTATCGTTTAAGTCTCAAGTTCCAGAAAGTGAGTCAGACACACACCTCACCTGTGACATCTGGTCTCAAAGGACAAATATGTTGACAGCTGTTTTCTCTTTCTCTTTTTCAAGGCGTGTCACACCTACAAACAAGGTTTCCTTTGGAACTGGTTAGTGACACACTATCTTGGGCCGACCGTAACATGTGTCATCATGAGCTTCAATCCTTATCTCTTAATCCAACCAGCAAAGTGAAAACTGAAGCAGAAATCTACAAGCTAAAATAACATTAGTCAGAAAATGCCAAAAAAACAAGTGAAAAAACTCTAACAGGATGCAAACCATGATCTCCTATCAGATAAATCTGTGGCTAAAATGGGACCTCTGTCTCTGAGCAGAATACACTGTGACCCTATGGTCCTAAAACAAACAAACAAAAAAAGAAAATACTTGATTTTTAAAGAATGAGGCAACTAACTAGTGAACTTCATCTCTCTCTTACATGAACTCTATTAAAGTACTTGAGCCGAGCTCCTCCGATCAGCTGTAACATCCAAAACTAACCAAAAAAAGAAATTATGTGCCCATGCCTTTAGAAAACATCTAAAGAATTTATGGACATGTGTCTACATTGATCAGTAAACCCAACAACAAGCCAGCTCCCCACATTTAAAGCTCCGGTCTTAGGAAACCGTGCATGAAAGAGCCCTCTCAGAGCCCAGCTGAGGGTTTGGCTCAGCGCCCGATGAGGAGGATGTGATCACAGGGCGGCCTCTGTGCAGAAGAATAGCCAGGACGTGCTGCCGCACCACCTTCTGCCTCCCACACCCACACCCAGTCTGCCAGGAGGCTATAGAAGGAGCCTGTCCCCCCCGACCCCCACCCCAGCTGCAAGGTGAGGAGGTGGGTTTCCTCTCTGCTGACAGATGCAGCCCCTCCTCAGCCTCCTCACACTGGGCTCTTAATCTGCACGTCCAATCCTGTTAGCCGCCCTCTGTCAGTTTCAAACCCAAACCTGCAGCACCAGTTTGATCCAAATATGGTGCCTCATCTGCATACGATAAACAAACATCCCTGGAGATGGATCTTCCATGCCAGGTGGACGGGGTTAACACCGTGGGTTAAGCCCTTCTGCCTGGCTCATGTTTAAAGTTTGTCTGCAACATGCATACTCTTTTCTGAGAAAAGAGTATGCATGTTGGGAGCCATGCAGTAGACACTGTTTAAGCTATATACAAAAAAACATATCAGAGAAAAGGCTTATAGGGCCGTAACAGTCTTGTTATTCAAAATCTAAAATGACTGGACCGAAAGAAGAGCCAGCTTTCCTTTGATGATTTCAAACATGACTTCAGTTTTTTGAAATATAAATCCGTTTTCATTTTGTGGGCTTGTAAAAGTCAGACGTTCATAGAGCATGAATATGGTGAGGCACGCTGAAATCAAAACTGCCGCAAGTTCACTGCATTTAATAACATTTCTCCACAGTAAAATTATAATTTATAAAATAAAAGGCCAAATTTATATGAACTACACTTTAAGTTATTAGTTCCTGGTTGCTTAGTGATGCAAGTTTCCCTCCTTGAATAAGCAATGGAAATAATGGCTCTGATTATTGGATGGCAAGGATCTGTTAACTGTTTTTTTTTTTTCAATCCTTGACTAAACTGGATAAAACCCACTGAGATGAAAATATCAACACAAATGCTGCCTTTCAAGTCATCTACTTTTATTACTGACTCCCTATTTCAACAGAAAAAAAGTAAATTAGCTTAAAATCTACACCACCTTTGTATAAAATTTCACTGGACTGTCTTAATTCTTCATGGAATAGATTCAAAAAGGTGCTAGAAACAGACTTTGGTCCATGTTGGCATGACAGCACATCAACCGCTACAAATTTGCACATCCATGACCAGAATCTCCCCTTCCACAAACGGAACTGGCCTAATGGATAAAGCACTGGTCTCCTAAGCCATGGATTGTGAGTTAGGGTCCCCTCTGGGGAGATTTCCAGCAGAGTGGCACAGTGGGTTCAAATTCATCTTCTGCTAGGATAGGACTATTAGATAGCTGGCCTTAGAAGTTATTGTTGGAAGGAAACAGCTCGTCATCATTTCTAGTACCTTGTTGGATTCCCATTTTGTCTTCAGAACTGCTTTAATTCTTAATGGCAAAGATTTGACAAGGTGCTGGAAACATTCCTCTGAGATCATAGTCCATGTTGACATGACAGCATCACATAGTTGCTGCAGATTTGTCAGCTGCACATCCATGATGAGAATCTATTGGACTGAGATCTGGTGACTGTGGAGGCCATTTGAGTGGACTCATTGTCATGTTCATGACTCAAGTTGCTGTTGGAAGATGCCGTCAGAAGATGAGTACAAAGTCGCTGCACAGTGGACAACAATACTGAGGTAGCCTGTGGTGTTTAAACAATGCTCAGTTGGTACTAAGGGGCCCAAAGTGTACCAAGAAAATATCCCCCACACCAGTCTGATACTACTATCTGAATGTTGCTACAGAAATCAAGACCAGGTGAGGTTTTACCTATCTTGTCCAATTTTGGTGAGCCTGTGCAAATCTCAGTTTTAAAGAACCTGGTGTGGTCTTCTGTTGCTGTCAAGGTGCTCTTCTGCATAGCTTGGTCATAACAAGTGATTATTTAAGTGACTGTTGCCTTCCCAAAACAGTATGGCCATTGTCCTTTGACCTCTGGCATCGACGACAGATTTTCTCCCAGAAAACTAACTAGATATTTTCTCTTTTTTTTGACCAATCTCTGTAAACCCTAGAAATTGGTGTGTGGGAAAATCCCTGCAGTTTCTGAAGTACACAGAACAGTCCATCTGGCACCACCAACAATCTCACGTTTAAAGTCACTTAAATCACCTTTCTTCTCCACTGGCTCACTCATTCTGATGATTGGTTTGAAAATCTGTGAGCCATCTTGACCATGCCTACATGCCTAAATGAATGGAGTTGCTGCCATTGATTCAATTTCTGCATTAACACTAAGTTGACCAGGTATACCTAACAAAGAGGTCGTTGAGTTTATATATTGTGAATACATATGTTATTTTAATGGATTCTTGTTTCACGAAAAAATGGGGATATATGATTCAAGTTTCAATCTTTGGTTATACAAGCACAGTTTGTGAGACTTAGAAAATATAGATATGATTAAAAAAAGACTAAATGTTGCATGACCAGGAAAAGCATAACTCCTTCAGGAAAGCTGTGAACATCTGATCTGGTCACACTTTTAAGCGTGGTATAAGGCATAACAGTGGCACAATCAAAGCCTTATGTGCAGTGAGACTGAAACAAATGTTTTTACCATCAATCTCCTTGAATAACCAATAATTTACTCCTTATATGTGTGACTTGCTTATCTTGATAAACTTCCACTTGAGTCCAGAGTAAATTTGTGGACACAACGAGTGGTTTAACGTGTTTGATTGTGTAGGCAGATAACGCTGGCTGATAGAGAGGAGACTGTCCTTTCTTTGTCTGTGCAGACTTCAGGCCTCTCAAAAGACCTCTGTTTTCCTGGCACTGGGCTCCAATGAGGGGAAACCACAGGCTGAATAGAGATTGGTGCAAAGCGCTAATGTTTGGGGAACAACGCATGTGACTCTGACAGCACGCGGCCCCGCTATCAACTTTGATCTCACTCATGATTGGAAGAGGAGAGCTCATAATTGGCCCCTCAACTCAAAGGACACAAAGGATGGTCTCATTGGACGATGGATAATGGACATCCAATTACAAGTGCTGGCAGTGGGCCCTGGGTAAGAGGGGATGCACACAGAGCAGAAAACTCACTGTCACTACAAAGTAAAAACCCTCTTTAGTCAAACTGGAATGAACCCAAAAGCTTCCTCTTTTATTTTCCAACTGATTATTAAAGCGCCTTTGATTGTGCGATGAGCTATAAACCTTGAAGATAGCGCTGTTTACAATGTGGACCTATGTTCAGCAGGCAAACTGCACGCAACTTGTGACACGGCTCAGAGATTTCAGTAAGGGGGCACTTGAGAGGTTTTCATGCCAAGCTGAGAATAAGCAGGTCATTTAGAAAGCCTGGTCCATTATCACCCAAAGCAAAACAAGGTTATCGTTTGCTGCTCACCTGAAAAAAATCTCTAAACTCTACTTGAACCTCTGCTAAGAGCAATAAACTCATTTTCTGACATTATTTGATAATCTATAATACATGATGCTGGATAATCATTTGTATTGTTCTGCACCTGGTATAGATAAACCATCCATTAAATGCTTTTTTTTTAAAGTAGATCTAACCCAGTCTAGAGATTTTGAGTCAAGTAACTAGTACATGTGATTCACAGGTGTTCCTTTAAAGATGAACAATATTATTTCTGTTACACAAAAGGCTAATATATAGTATATGCGGATGACACAATTTCATACTGTTTATCTATAGAAGCAGCAGAACAATACTGTCAATTTTCCAGCATCATATAAACCAGCTTTTTGCCTCAAAGCTCGGATAGATTTATTTCAGGGCCCAATCACTCAATAGACTCAGTCAATTAGAGTAAAATTAGTACAGGAAGCCCCTTGTGACTTTGAAAAAATGACTGTTGCCGCTGACTGCTTTGAATTTTATTGCATTTGGCGACCAATTGCAAGGCGTGAATGGACAGGTCACCTGGTTGGAAGCAACCTGTCTAATTGCCATCTAATTTATGAACTGACAACATGTTGAGATCAATCTAAGTCAGGGGTGTCCAACTCCAGTCCTCGAGAGCTAGTGTCCTGCAGCTTTTAGATACATCCCTACTCAAACACAGCTGAATCAAATGTTTGAATGACCTCTTCAGCACGACATCAAGTTTGGCAAAGGCCTGATAACAAGCCATTCATTTGATTCAGGTGTGTCCCAGCAAGGATGCATCTTAAAGCTAAAGAAGGGTAGCTCTCCAGGACTGGAGTTGGAGACCCCTGTGCTAGACTATGTACACATAGGGAGTCGCCCTCAGTGATCGGGGGCAGTTATAGTACCCCACTGACTCACTCAGCGCCTGTATGTCGGTGTACCACAGGGTTTATTGTCTGCGTTTTTGGGGAACACACAGTTCAGAGAATCCGGCCATCCAAAACACATAGCAGAGGATGGTTTCGATCCATCGACCTCTGGGTTATGGGCCCAGCACGCTTCCGCTGCGCCACTCTGCTGGACTGCACCCCGGATGGGACTCGAACCCACAATCCCTGGCTTAGGAGGCCAGTGCCTTATCCATTAGGCCACCGGGGCTGATGAGCGCTTGACTTCCTTTCTTTGGAGGTTGTTTCGGTGGTTCGAGTGAAAGCCATGGTTTCAAGCTGATTTTTAGTTCAAAGATGAAGCTGTATTTAAGAACATTTAAGAAATGCTGAGAAAATAAATTACACTCTGGGCAACTCAGTGTCCAGAACTCTGGACAGCCAACACCCTGTGCTTATTGCTTCACTTTATTTGGGGGCGTTTATGTTGTCTGTTGAGACTTGTGAAACCACATGAAGACCAGAGAGTACCAACGATTTGAATCACTGAATCTAGTTCCATTAAAAGAGGGGGAGTAGCAGGAGCACGTGTGACGTGCTCAAACACAGCTGAATCAAATGTTTGAATTACCTCTTCAGCATGGCATCGAGTTTGGCAAAGGCCTGATAACAAGCCATTCATTTGATTCAGGTGTGTCAGAACAAGGATGCATCTAAAAGCTGCAGGACAGTAGCTCTCGAGGACTAGATTTGGACACCCCTGATCTAAGTCAATCTGCGCCCATGAGCATGACCTGTCTGCAATGCCTCTTTGCAATTGGTTACTCAATTAAGCTTGTTGCCAAGTGGTTGTATTCTGATTATTTTCCAATATAAAAGCAAGATTGCTGAGTCCATGTATAAAATTGCAACTAGATTACTATTTATTGAGGAATTTCTGCATTTCTGTTTCAAATCTATGAGGTTTTGGCTGGACTGTGATTGTAAGTAGTTAATGTAAGTTTCTGTTTAATACGAATTTCTCTGTCTGTAGACAGCAACAGATTTGCAATCTTTGCCATGTTATTACAAACAGATTGTCAAGTAATTTCCGACTTGACCCCATTAAATCACAAACCGACAGCAGAAAGACTGTCTTGTTCTGTTTTATCGCCATGTTCATACATTAGGGTTGCTTGGAAGCAGCCATTTCAAATATGAACAAGATTTCAAGTTCAATGCACACGATCACAATAATTTTGGCCGGGCCGCAGTCTCCAACCATGGTTTTTTTTAATCTGCCAGTGCAGAAAAGTCAGCAGCCTGGCTACATCGCTGCTCGCCGATTCCTAAGTGCAGGCCCCTAAGTGTATGCCTTGCATTAGGTTACCCAAGAGTATCCAGCCTACTATCCATATTCAAACCATTTGCAGTCATAAAACTGAAACTGTTGATTTAGGACACCAGATGAGGATACCAGACTCACTTTTAAGAGCCTAAGTAATAAGTAAATGTTATACTTATTTATCTACAACCACACTTGGACATTCTTTTTTGGATTGTGAAAATGTATATTGTATCTTTGTGTATTATCTGTCAGATTTGAAACGGTATATGTTTTTTTTTTGTATATGATGAAAAAAGAGACCCCGATGTTATAATAACTATCCACAAAATATTAAATAATTGCTCTAATAAAAACACAAGCTATCTATTAACATTAATATTCTTGTAACTTGGAGGTTGGAAAAGCAGACGATAATAATTATTAAACCAAATTTACAGGCAGATGGAGGCTGTTTAGTCTTATCCACAGCGTGTGGTGGAATATGGGGGAAACCTCTGGATTTCAGACTGGAGTCTAGGGAAATGGCAAGGTTGTAATCGCTCATCATCAGGCGCATGAGAGCAGAGACGTTCCCATGAGACAAGAGCAGAAAAACGCCGCTACTTCAGTCTCTCAAACTTGACGAGTGTCTCGGAGTTTGCTGGGTTCCCACACCCTGTGGCCCCGTGGCTACCCACGCGGTGAGCCCAGGTATGCGTAGTATGTCACCTGGCAGCTGAGGAAGCTGTCAGAGACCCGGCCGGAGGCTGGTACACCCCTGCCGAGAAACTTCATTTAAGCACTCAAGATAAAGTGTGTGAGACTCTGAGAGAAAGGAGCTTTCCAGTCCGAGAAGAAATCTTTTTTATGTAACTGGCTCCCACCCAAAATGTCCAATCAGCCTGGGCTTCAGAACCACACTTTACACCAGTTACTCAAGAATCAAACTGACAGACTAAGTGAGCACTAAGTGAGCACTCGTCCCATGAGCCTGGCACCCTGTAATACACATGGCGTGAGAACGAGGCCCGCGCTGGGGACGGCATTGTCGGTGGATTTCTACTGTATAATTACACTCAATTAGTTTGAGCTGCTCAGTAATAATATCAAACCTCTCCATTTGTCTGCCTGACGATGTGGGAGCCAATCAGATTAGACTGAGCATTTCTTCCCATCCAGCTAAAAAGCCTGCTCCCCTGCTTAGTTTTATGTCTCCATTCTGCATTGTAACAACCAGCTATAATGGGATGGGGGGGAAGAAGGAGAGGAAATCCAGTCTTGCCTAGCGGACTCCACGCTGGCATGCCATCTAATTCATTTGCACTTAAATTTAGCATAAACCAAACTAATTTGTCTGTTTTGGGGTTTGTTTTGGGACAGTTTTATTGTCTTATTTTCGCCGTTGGGGAACGAGCCAATGAAACAGGCCGATACAACAACATGGCAGCAAATCAGCACGTAAAACACTTTATACGAGGAGGCGGCTTGACAAAAGCCAGGAGGATTTAGCTAAAACCCAAATACTTTGGAGATAAACAGGAAAGCACTACCACATGCTGTTTACTCAATACAACTCACAACTATGCAGCAAGCGTTTAATCAGTAATGTGGAGCACTTGATTATTAACCCTCCCCTGCGGAGTGTTTTCAATTTGGCCTTTTGTTATCAATTATCTCCGAGCATGATTGCACTGCTGCGCACATCATAAATGCTGGCAGGGAAAAGGGTGTGGAAGAGAAAACAGGGACATGCTCTCACTAATTTAGGCATCCTTGGCTATTACTTCACTGTTTCAGGAAATGCATTAGACACTACATTTTAGACAGAAGCACATGAGGGTCTTTTGTTTGGGTGCAAGTGAGGAAGAGAAAGGCTTTAAGCAATTTCTGCAGACATGCACTAAAACAAAGCAAAGAAGACAATGATACTGAAGTGCATTTTTGGCAGGGTTGAGCATGTCAGGGGTCAGGGCCCTTGTGATGTTCCTGTGAATCTTGTGAATGCTGTGAAGTTTGGTAGCAACCTCCTATGGATAGGGTTTGGTTGTAATTAAATTATAATAAATGAAAAATAAGCACACTTTCAGAAACTAGATGCTACTTGTCAATGCATGTCTTGCAAACGCTGAGCATTTGGCCCTCACTATCATGTTGATGTGACGAGCTCAGGATGTACCTGACGGAGAACCTGGGGATATTGCACAAACAAAAGCATACCCAGATTTATCTTCTATTTCATGCTAAATTTACAAAATTAAAGGTACAATGTGTAAAATCTCACCAGTGGATGTGACTTGGAGATTGCAGTCAACTTTCTTACCCATCCCAATTCAAGTTCAGAATCATACCATACAACCACTATTCATCTGTAGTGAGTTTAAGGTGTCAATTCGCTGTTTAACTCACCTGAGTGTTCACATCTATTTACTTTGGAGGAGGCTGTAAAACTCCGAAAGGAGTCTGATATGAGTAGATGAATCAGTGAAGCTCACTTTTCACCGTTGACAGTGAAATGAAGGTCAGTTGTTGAAGATATAATTAACTTTTCTGTTGGTATGTGCTGCTGCTTTTGTCCGTGTTAGCCTCTGTTAGCGGCTGCTGTTAGCTGCTGTTAGCCTCAGTTAGCGACTCATTACTATGCACATTAAAGAGCCCTGACTTCACTGACTGTATCTAACAATATGTTGTATGAAATAGGACTTGAAATTAGTGATTGAGACCACAAACTCACAAGGAACATATGGAAAGGAAATGAAAAGTAGTGATTTTCTCTTATCATCATTCATCATTATTCTTCCCCTGCTGAAAATTAGAAATACTACAGGTTTAAAGCACTTCAACTCTCCATTTCTATATCTATCTTTTATATGCAATCCCCTACTCCCTCAAGTCCATACCAGATGGTTTCCCATGAATGTCAAGAGGTTAACCAGCTAAAACTAGGGCTCAGTGCTATGAGGTAGTGATTACATACATGTGCTGTTGATTCAATTTGGCCTTTCATCTCAGACTGGATATACAAGGTCTGTGTTGTTTCCAAAAAAACAATTTAACAGTGAGACCAGGTGCATATAGGTGTGAGAGCGGGCAAAGCTCCAAACAATCTGCCAAATATTTTCTCTCCATTCCCACTTTAGATGCAGCTTGTGTACACTGCTGAGCAGCAACAATCACCGCTGTGATGACAGCAATTCAGGTGGGGCGCTTTCACCAAAGAATGACTGGAACCAGATCAAGAATAGATTTGCATCGGTTGATAACCTCCAGCACATGCTCAGAGTTTCCTTTTGAATGAATCCCTTTTAAAGCCAGATTCACAGACTTTAGTTGAAGGCACATATCTGTGCTGCACACTCACTAAATATATCCTAAACTCCTAAAAAGTATCCCAAAAACTATCCAAAAAAGTTTCGTATGTGTGTTTTTAATGAAGATAAAATACAACATTAATGGTGTACAACAAGCAGCAACTTCTGGGTGAAGAATGGAAAAATAAAACCAATGCATATGTGCCAAAAGATGCAAAAAAAAAAAAAAAAAAGCGGAGAGGGGCCCTTGAGCCTCGTTTCAAAAGTGAGTCAATCCTCACAGATTACCACATTAAAATGCCCACCTTTACAGCAGAAATAATTATGTTTACAGCCTGGTACAAAAACAGTTTTGTTCTCCATAGGTCATTTGTACATTCATGCAGCTGCACAAGGTGTGAGTTTGCTTATGACTCAACCGTTTAAGTGTTATTATGGTTATACATTAATGGAGGTATGGGCCTTTTGAGTGATGGATGTGTAAGCTGCTAGCTGCTTGCTACACATCACCTTAGCTAATTTAATTAACTGAACAGGACTTTTCAACCTTGTTTGTCGTGTTGGTTTCTTTTAGAGTAATTTTAATGCAGTTATCTGACAAATAACATAACTGATGTGCAGTTAGTTGTCTTTGCTCGAGCTTTTGTGAGTGTGTTTGCACTGACTTAACACTAATTCCTCAGTTCACCTTTCCACTAATGATGATCACATCTGGTCGCTGTTCAGCACTCTAAAATGAAACCTTGCACCCCAAAGGATGCACAGGTATGAATCCTGAAACATCATCAAACACAATCTTATTTTCAGCATCTCAATCTTCAGACATGATAATGAACCACACCAGTGTGTTAGACTCCACTGTTTTGGATAGACCCCTGACTGAGCTTCTGTGATGACCTACTTAAAGCTGGCTGGCTGCAGATAGCAGCAGCAGCAGTAGCAGCTCACAGACCGTCCACGGCCGTCGGGCTCACCATGCACGTCCCAGCATGACGAAGAGAGTCTCATCCGCGGGCGGGCATCAAATGATAAAAATAAATAGAAGCACAGAATCAACCCAGCAACACAGCTGTTATGTAATTCAAATGTTGCCCCAGTTACTCACGAGTGCTGCTGCTGCAACTCTGGCCCATCACTGAGCTACATAACCTGATGCAGATTATATAGTCCAACCCAGACTGTTACATGAATAAAATGCTGATAACATTGACTAAGGCTCCACTCCCTGCACATGCATTTACAATACATCAAACACAAACATAATCAGAAAGACAGAAAAGCTCGAGCTCTGAACAGCTTTCAGCAAACAAACTCAGGAACATGAGTACGATGAGGAAACACGGCGCATATGTAACTGACATTCAAGCCCTCTGTTTGCCAAATTACCCACATTGACAGAAGCTAGGCCATGTAATCCATCCAAGAGGAGCAGACATAAATATTTTACCTGTTCCTCAGCTGACATATGGCATTTTGTCTTCATTTTTGTGTTGCTAGTGTGAACTGAAAAAGCCTTCGGGGGCGTCCCTCAAGTGGAAAATACATTTCATCATCACAGCAGGCCATGAAACTCAAGCTACTTTCTGCATGAAACATGGGTGTAATCTTACATAAAGGGGACAACTACTGGCCATCTCTCTGGGATTAATCTGCAGTCACACAACCAGCAGAGCTTGATTTTTCAGGTGACACAGAAGGAAAACGAGGGCATGAACGCTCATGCCTGTCGTCTGACGGAATGTCAGAAACCGCCTCTTGTGTTTTCTCAGATGCCTGAAAAAATAAATGTATCGTAGCCTCATATCCTCCCAGGAAAAGGAGTGTTTACAGGACTTAGTGGGTTTATCTGTGCCAGGGCCAGCTGGGCCACAAGGGCCATGGACAGCATGTCCCACATCAAGCACTGGAAGGATAAAGACGCAGGTCGGCCTCGAACTGACTGACTTTTGGTCGAACAAAGCCTCATTTAACTAAAGACATGACGGCACGGTCAACAGCAGCGTGCAATATGTGCATATTTGAGTATCGAGCAACATAATAACCCTCTTCAAGATTTGCTCCACTTTTCATGGCATGGAATCAAATCTGCTGCAAACTGCCACCAGATCTACACTGGACCTTTACCAAAAATGCTCCAGGCATCTACATGTCCCACTATTAAAGCAACCCAGCGCTCCTTCTGCTCCTGCTGCCCTGAGTAGGAATAAATCACTAAAAAGAGAAGGAAACAGTTGAGTTGGAAAGAAGGAAACTGATAGGAGAAGACAAAGACAGAAAGTGAGAGTGAAATTAACAACATACCAAAGGCAGAAAGAAGCCGATATATTTGATAAAAGAAAGGAGAAAGTGGGAAAAGGGAGAGAAAAAAATGCATGCATGGATAGTTGAGTGGACAAATGTGAGCATGTTGAATCATAAAGCCATATCACAAACATGACCCAGATTCAGGCTCACAGTAAATCAGGCCGCTGTGTGTCCAATTTAAGCAATTAAAGCCACAGTGTGTCTCACATCAGCCCATATCGGCACGTCTGGAAGTTC
This sequence comes from Oreochromis niloticus, assembly GCF_001858045.2. Classification (NCBI taxonomy): domain Eukaryota; kingdom Metazoa; phylum Chordata; class Actinopteri; order Cichliformes; family Cichlidae; genus Oreochromis; species Oreochromis niloticus. Next base: position 21,902,869 of record NC_031986.2, read on the forward strand.
TCTAAGGATCACATTCAGCGAAAAACAGACATCATCCAGTCATCGTGTGCTGTGTCAAAGGAAGTTACATATTCACAAAGCTAAACCGCGGTGAATAAATGATAAACCAGGAAGTGTCTCGCCTTCCTAGGAGGATTTAAGTCTGTCACCACAGTGAATCTTTCACATCCTCACCTCTCAGTTTAAGAAGTAAATTACTGACAGACTCAAAGGTTAATGTCTGAGAAAATCAAGACCATTTTCTGAGGAGCTACTTTTTCTTAATTATCTAATTTACATTGTTGTATATCACATTCTTTAAGTCACGGATTTTCCTGCATTTCCTTGATTAGCAACAAAGATCCAGTGAGGACAGTGACTCTGGACATCTGCTGGGGGCAAAACACTGACTGTTATGTAACGTCGTGTTAGATGTATTCATGGATAGATAAAAAGTATGGAGGGCCATTTAGTTTAGTTTGGTACAAATATAATTTTTTGAAAAAAGGAATTATTCATCTCATAATTTCATTTCTGTAACTTTTATCAAGGTTTTTTCTATATTTCTACATTTATTCGAGGCTATATTGTTTCTGTAAAGTTCTTTATTCATTTATTTATTTATTTTTAGTTACTTATGCATTTCCAATTTATTTCTATATTCTTACAATATTTCATTTGTTTAATTCTCAATTTTATTCATTTATTTATCAATTTATGTACATTTCTCTAATTATTTCTATCAGGTTTTTTTATTTATCATTTATTCCATTGTAATTTTTTAAAAATTTTCCTCTATTTTTTACATTTCTAAATATTTTTTTCTTTTCCTTTTTATTATTGTTTTCAGTATTAATTTCCATTTTTCTATATTTAGATGCTACTAACAGTGAGCATAAGTGCATAAACACGAAACGGGTCATTTTAGTTCATTGCTAGGTGGTTGCTAGGCAACATGTTGACGTGTTACAATATATCATACACAAGTCAAGTTTTGAGCATATAAATTAGATTTTATTATCGTGAAGTTGAAGTGATACAACACTTTTATAAGGTTTTATAGTTGCACAAACACTAATAAAGGGTCATTTTAGCCCATTGGCAGGTGGTTGCTAGGCAACATGACAATTTGACAAAATGTCATGCATAAGTTTTGCATATATAAATTAGATATAAATTAGATATTACTATCATGAAGTGATACAATGCTTTTATAAGGTTTTATAGGTGCCTAAACACTAAAATTTGTAATTTAAGAGTGGCAGGTGGCAGACACCACAATATGTGATATAGATAAGAACCTTCAGGGGTCTAAGATGTATTTCACACCTCAACTCCTTAACAGGTGAGAACAGTTTGGGGACATAAATTAAACCAAAGAAAGAGACGTAGACAAATAAATAAACTTTTTTTTTCTTCCATGGTGTATTTATATTTAATTAAATTCTACTTATTTCTCTTTACACTTTCACCATTTCTTGTTGTCCAAAGAAAAGACTGTAAAACTACAGAAATCGATAGCATGTTCATTGGATCTGCACTCTGTTTCTCCTGTACAGACTCTAAGGACTGAGGCTCTCTTGCAGGTCAGGAGTTGCTAAAGAAAGGTCAGCAGAAAGCTATAAAGTCAGGTCAAGTCAATAGAGTGTGTAAACATGTTTCGACTTCTTTAGAGACTGATGGTCTGTAATGCAGGAAACAAACTACAAATTAAACCCCTGACCTGCAGCATAAGCATGCCTATGTTATTTAACGGCTTTGCAGCGTTTCGGGGTGTATATTTCCTTTAATTGGTTAGTCACATGGACAAACTGCAGCTTTAAACATTTGCCATTTCATTTGCAACAAACGTGTTCTTGATGACTTCATCACTTCCTATATCTTCATGCTATTTTAAGAGTCTTTGATTTATTATTTCCTGTGCAGTGACCATACTGTATGCACCGAAGGGAAGGGGGGGTTAAGCTTCTCTTCTCCCATGCAGACACAACACAGCAGCCAGTTAAAGGCTCCACTTGACAATCCAAAGAGGCTCTTTCGAGCAGATTCACCTTCAGTTAACCCTGAGACAAAACAAGTTTCCACTCCTGTGATTTGCAAGAGCGGCCCGGCATAGAGATAAGCCTGTCAGTCACCGGTGGGCAAAGAGTGTTTCACAAACAGTCGTGGCAGAGTGTCCTTTCTCACTTCTGTTTGACACGTGGGTGTGTTTATGCACTTGGAAAAAAAAATGCTTAAATCTCAGCGTATCCTTGACATTCTTGTAAAGTAATTATCTCAGTCTGTAATAGCCTTAACATCACATTTTTGTGCTAAACAGTGAATAAAAGAGGGTCATGAATGGGAAAGATTTGAAGACAGGAAATGAAACATTTTTCATTCCCACCAGACTGAATAAACAAAAACAGAGCAGGTATTTACCATGAGCACCGCCAACTGCTTCGTGGGAAATGCAGTCCAAACAAACCACAAGCACTGGTAGCACGGTCCCAAAAACAATACCCACACAAAAAATCCCGTGAATTACACACTCACAAAGGTTTAACAGTGAGATTAAAGGAAAAAGCAGCCACTGCTTTGAAAACTGAGATATCAGCAAAAAATATTTATTTCATGTGAATTTCCACTATAATCTTGGGCATTAGCCAATAAAAACTGTCCACTTCCTGACGGAGTTAATAGTCTAACAAAATAACACGCTGACGGTGTTTAGGAATGACTTACCAGCATGTTGCTGTCAAGAGACAATCTCTTTAACTGTTCTCTCCTCTCCAGCTGTCTGTTCATGCTTCCGCTGCCCTGCAGTGATCCATACACCTGGCCAGTCCTTGAGGGAGGGGAAAGGGGCGGAGTGGAGGACAAAAGGACAGTGAAAAAGTCAACAAGGAAAACCTCATATCAGGTGGGTCGCATTTCCGCTGTTACACGGGCTTTCACCTTTTACAGTGAGATCAAAGTCCAAGTTAAGAGCTGCACAGTCCAGTCACACACTATCCATTCTCCCTTATTTGTGTAACGCTTCATTTGGTCTCTGTTGCCGTACCTTCAGCCAAAAGACTCAGGGCTGACAGGACACTGGGATCACAGCGTTCCTGTTAGCCGTGTCTTACCGCTTGCTCTCGGCGTCACCCAGGCATCCCACCCTCTAATCCAACCCCAAACCCCAATCTACAGCTCTTTGTTTTTCTAGGCCTCTCCAAACAGTGCTGGGAACCAGTCCGACCTGGCCTGACTGAGGCCACAGCAGAAGATAAACACTTCACTTCACGCATACTACTCCTTTACAAAGAACTATGGTTTTACACTCACTGCGGTGGTGTAAAGAGTAAGCATACCACTTCCTCATTGGTGAGCATGTGGTCAAAGGTCAGCTGTTGGATGCCTCGGGGTCAGAGACACTGTCAGTGCAACTCAACTTGCTCTAATGTTATGTAGTTAAGGCAAAGGTTGAAATTAAACTAAAGAATACAGGTAATTATTTGGATTGCATTTCGTGTAAAAAACAAAACAAAAAAAGGTTAGCATTAAATGTAGCTTGGACGCAGGTAACTGCAAACTCCTCTGGTTGCAAAAAAAAGTCAGATTATATAGAAGTCTATGAGAAAACAACCCTCCTTGTCTGTTTATGGCCTCAGTAAACACTTTCCTTATTACTTATTAGTCTGCAGTGATAGATCTAAATCTCGTTTAGATCTAGATCTACAGTCTCATTTATTACAAAAAAACCCTCTTAGCCATCTGTCTCACAGGCCTAAACACCAGTTGGCAACCCCCCAGCAAAATATAATCACTTAAGAAAAATGTGTGTTCTTCAACCGGTTGGTGACCAGTTACTGGAGGTAGCTTTTGCTAGCTGAAATCGGTCCCAAAGAGGGTGTTGCAGCAAAAACCTTGTGATTGCTTTAATTACAAGCTGATTTTCAAGGTTACCCATAGTTTGCATTAAAGACACCAACTTGTCTTTAATTGCTCACCATTTACTTGCCAAGCATTGGCAAACTATGATAAGTGTATTTGCAGACAAGTTAGTTTCTTACATATAATCTACAGGCAATTGCAGGAACCTACTAATTAACTGTATTAATTGTATTAATAAAGATTAGGCTTTATCACAAGAACCTATTAGCTAATAAGGACAGTTTTTACTGAGGCCATAAATAATGTGAGAAGTAGGGTTGTTTTCTCATAGACTTTTATGCAACATGGCTTCTTCCTTCAGCCAGGAGTTGCCCCCTGCTGCCCATTAGGAAAATTGTAATTTAAAGTTCATTCATCTTTTATATAGTCTATGCCCACAGTGACTGCAACTCTGATATGGTTTAAGATAATTTAGCATTCAATAAGGTTTACAATTATTGACCAAATCAGCTACAGGAGGGGTTTGGGGGAAGCCCCGTATACCTCTTTGTGACCAGTTTCATGCCAGCAATCTACAGCAACCACTCACCAACTGGTTAGGAAATTCACATTTTTCCATCGCAAACAGAGGTCGCCAAATGACTGAGGCCTTGTAATATGGTCACCCCATGTTTAACAAGCTGCTTTCCAATTCTGTGAGCATGCAGTGTCCTTGGTTTTTAATCTACATCTGCAAATAGCTGATAGCTAAAAGGTTCAACTCAAAATCTCAGAACTAGCTGAAAAGTGGTGACACAATTGTTAAGTCTGTCTTTTACATGGTGGCTTTGGTTTAGATCATAGTTAATATCATACTTGAGAAGTTCAGAATAAGCAGAACTTGGAAAAGGCATTTATGGAATTTATAAGCTAAATCTACAGTCCTGCTCTGTATCACGATTTACTAGGTTCAGAATTCAGGTGATATGTGCTTACCCTCCTCACAAACCTACTTATGCAACAAACAAACCCTTTTGCATCCGCTGCAGGCGCTATCCGTTACACCCTGTCTAAAGCTTCAGCAGCATGACTGCACTTGTCAAATATGCCCACACATCAACATGACATGTTCCATCCACTGCCAATCAGTTAAGTCCAAACTTATCGACATGAAACATCAGGATCAGCGGCTGCCTTTTCATCCAGATCTGATTTTATATTTTGAAACATGATACTGTCCCTTTCTGCCCTATTTCTGAACAGCCCTGGGCAATCAAGTGTAGCGGGAATCTGTCTAATCAGCAAACAGGATGTGAAATGCTCTGTCTTTAATGACACAGAAACATCAGACTTCTGCCCGTCTCACTTACTCTGGCTTTGTAATGACTAATTGTGAAAGTGTTTTGCAACAGATGAAATAATGGTCTATGTTTAGCGTGCATTTTAGTTTGGTCCATTTTCCCCTGGAGATTAGGAGAGGAAGTAAATCTTCCCTTGGATTCAGAGATAGGGGGTTATAGGAAATTGAGAGTAAATGATTAAAATGGATTAGAGCACAGCGCTTGATTACACAGACCCAACACAGAAACCATGGATGGCATTTTCCTTTGGGTGTACAGTGTGAGGGATGAGGCAGTGGATCGATGGGAAGTGATTAAGATGAAGCAAACGCCTTACAAGCCACATATCAGGGGCATTGAGATAAAGGCAGGCAATAAAACACTGGAACACTGCTACCTTTGACATTTGAACAAACCGAATGATGCTTTGTCTTAGTGCTGTCAGTTGCCCTTAGTACCAGGTAACATCCAGTAACAGCTCAGAGAACAAAACAGATCAAAAAATCATATTTAAGACTGAAAACAAGAGAAAGTGGAACATTTTTACAATATATACGGTTACAAAGTTAAGCACATAAACACAAGTCAAGGGCTGTACAATTAACTGAATTTAGTCTAGATCCTTTTCTGGCTTCTTATTTACACCTAAAAGCCAGTGGAAACTTTTTAAGCGATGAGGACATGCACATCGTGGACAGGAATGCTGGTTTGATTGGGAAGTCATCAAGACCATTTATGTGAAAGGGGGACAACCATCTCTGAACTGAGGAGGGGGCTTAAGAGTACGTCTTTCACCATCCGACAATGCTGTGACTGCAGCCATTCCCCAACTCTCTGTGAATGGTACTCATGGTCATTGATTAATTGTAATGAGCGTTTGCATATCAATGATCATGTAACTGACCTCAAAGCCCATTGTTCATTCAATGGTTCTAGTTTCCGTCATTACGCAAAAGTGCTGTTTATAAGGTTGGAGAAACCTGCAGGCAGCTGAGACTGAAGAAGTCAGTTAGATGAGTGACGAAACCTTTCTCCCACTGAAAACGCTACGTCCAGATAAACAGAATCAACTTTCTGGTATTTCGTCACCTGCATGATTGAGCATGCATCACGACAATTTTTGGCTTTGATCAAAACAGTTGAGCAACACTGAAAGTTGCAAAGCAAAGGCAAATCACACTAACCTTGTAAGCTCTTGTAGGGATGTGTGTGTGTGTGATTGTGGGAATGGGGCTTGTAGTGAAAAAGTGCTACATAACAACAGGTTCATGTATCAACAGTGGAAATTCGTTTAGGTAAGGTTTTATGATACGGCCCGCAACTAAGACCCCTTACTCACACGACTTGCATTGTCAGACACTCCTCTGTCACTCCTTTTTTTAAATGTGTGAACACAACAAGCTGCTTTGATGAGGCTGTGAGAGGATATGTTTTCTGTTTGTGTGATCTAGATTTTACAGCATTACACGGCTATCACAAGGAAGACGAGTTAGTCTGTAATTGCTTTGGTTTGTTTCGTTGACACTTCTTAAAGAGTAATAGTTGCCGATGAAGTGTGAAATACTTTCCAAGCCTTGATGATAGAGTGTAATCCTGGGCTCTACAGTAAAGAACTAATCAATATCTCATCCATTAAGTGTTCACTGGGCAGATGTGGTGCTCATGGAAGCATGGAAATCTGATTGCTGCTGAAAGTTACGCCGTGGCCGCCGTCTGTAAAAGTCAAAGCCATGGCCAATTTTCCTCAGACGACAGACTTGTTGACTGTCGACCGATCGTTCGTATTTCTCGGTTGCTTGGTTTTAAAGGAAATGAAACACTTAGAGACTGTTGGCCATGATGAATGCTCTTTTAAATATGGATTGACAAACAGTAGTTTTGGACGAGTTATTAGAGATACAGACATTAGAGTAACTCAGTCTCCATCTACATAATGTGATTTTCTCCTGCGTTTAGCTGAAGTTATACTTCATATTCCAAGAACTGACACCACTTTGCAAGCATTTATGACAATCCAGGGGCCTCTCTGCAACTGTCCCGCCTCCCTCCTCATTCCCCGTGATTTACACCTAAAGCAATTACTGATATGTTAAACTGGAGTAGTTCTGACCTACGCAAAGTGACACGCGTCAACGCCTATAGTCCACACGGCCCCCATCCAGTCGGCAACCAAGGCAGTGGGATGGAAAGGATATAATCAAAGGAGGCCAGGAGGGCGCTGACATCTGGGAGTCTTTGTGCTGTAGGCCTAATTAGATGCCAGGGTGAGGGAAGGAGGGAGGAAAGGCAGGATGGTGTGTGTGTGCGTGTGTGTGTTTGTGTACAACACAAAATGGGGGTTGTTTGAGGTGGGAGTCGTTTTTTAACATCTGCTCCAGGAACAAGAGAGGACCCAGCTGAGGTCACAGAGCCCCAGACAGCTCTGAAACTACAACAGGGATAATGTGAGGGGATAACAGCTTAATGATAACACTTAAACCCATTGAGAGATCGCTGTACAGAAAACAGCCTCGTGGATAAATGGCAATAACAAGCCCAGATTGTCCATGAATATGGATCGTCATGGCTCCGGTTTGATACTGTTCCTTTGTAAGGTGGGATAAATTAGGCAGCTGTGCATTTATTGCAATCACTGGCTTTTTTTTTTTTTTTTTTGGTTACTGGCCCTCTTAACTCTATTGCAGGGCTGAATAATCATACAGTAAAGGGACCTCCTGAAGAAACACTGTTGCTCCACCCTCTGGCTTTTGACTCGTAAGTGTTACAGAGATCACACTCTGCCACAAGTGACAATACTGCCCTTTGTACCTAGTATAGTAAGGCATTCTCCCACGCATATTCTCGCTTCGCCACAAATAAGAAAGTCCTTGTCATGGTTGGTTTAAGCAGGGGGTGGCCTGAACTTTGGCACTCGTGCAACAAAACATTTAACTGAGCAATGGGAAATGATTCCCCCTCCCTTTATATATACTGTATGAAGTGGTTTAGTCACGGGTTATATAATAAACTATATGATAAATAGTGGAGCAAATACATGTAAGCCTATATTTAAATGGCCATCTGGAGCCAAAGATTAGCAGTATGGGGGCTTTTTTGTATAATTAGTGGAAACCTTTAGGTCTTGGAAACAAAAGCCTCTTGGCCAAATGGTAACTCTGAACTCTGTGATCAATATCCCAAAATGGGGGGCAGGGGTGCCAGGAAGTGCCAGGGCCTGAAAATGGATGGTGGTGGTGGTGAGGGGAGATTAGACATTGATTGGTGCACCCCCCTTTTGCCCCAGGAACCAATTCATTTTTGTGTCTGTACCCTGTGCGCTGGCTTGAATGAAGGATGGGGGGTGGCTGAAACGGGGTCAGCACAGAGGCATCCCCTACGGTCCACAGCCTAGTTCTCTCTTTATATTTCTTCTTCTTGTTCTTGTGAATGATTCATCCAGACTGCCATGTCCGCTGCGACTGAATGAATGAATGAATGACCGGGGAGAAGATTATACGTTTGAGCCTCGCTTTTAATTCGCTGCAGTGGGAGGGAGGGAAGTGGGAGGGTAACGTTTTGGGAGTGGGGGCTGCTATTACTTTCCATTCATGGGGGAGAAAATTGAAGCATGCGAGTGCCTGATTTGGGGGTTTTAATGTGTGGAGAGAGAGCGGCACAGATGGCATGTGCTGATCGGATGTTTTGAGTCCCTCTGCTGGCCGGCCTGTCTCATCCTGCCTCTGCATGTGTCCCGGTACAGTTGGCACCACTAGCCTGGCACAACCTAACGTGGAATTACAGCGTCTGAGGGTCCCAAACAATAGGCCGTATTTTAAACTGGCCTGTTGTTGCTGTCATGCTCTGGGGAAACCAATCATTAAGATGAATGTTTTGTCTAAATGTTGCATAGCCTCTGCCGCGGTATATCAGTGTTTAGACTGTGCTGGTAATCAGGTTAAGTGAGGTGAGTATTTATCATGTGGGTGTGAAGATGTGAGGCTTATTGCCAAGGCTAACAGGTCAATGTAACATGCTCTTTAAAATGAATACTGATAATCCAGGCGAGGGATAATTCGCATACGCTTTATGCTTGCTTGTGAAACCATGATTATGTTCTTTCATTTTAATCTTATACGAGGAGGCCAGTCTCAGCATGCGCATGTTTATCAGCACTGAGATCATGCGGCATGAGCATGTGTGTCTCCTTCTGGCACTTAAACTAGATTATTAGAAAATTATGGGCTTGTGTTGAAGGTATGGAAAGGATTTGTAATGCACATGTCTGCATAACTGTGTGCAAGAAAGCATGGTTATTTGCTTAGGCCTTTAGTTCTCAATGTCATTATGATTGCAAAGGAACAAGGACAGCCTATACATAGCTGAATAAACAGCCTACGTCCTGTGAACACAGTGAGAATGACTACAGCTGGCGAGGCCGAGTGAAGACAAACTCGATTAGAGCTGCAGTTTATTTTTATTTTCAATTTACCTTACTAATATGGAGGCCCTACAGTGTCATAATAATTTTGAAAGTGTGTGGTCAGTCATAATGTTGTGTACAATCTTCACACAAGACAACAGCTTGTATCCACAACATAGTTTGTGGGTTTGTGACAATAATTATATTTATTAATAAATACACTTTGCCTATGGCAACATAAATACTAATCAAGTAAACTAATTATTCATATTTTTGACAGATATTAACTGACATGTACAGTTGAGGTCAGTAGTTTACAGACACTCCTCGTGAGCATGAATGTCATGGTAATTTGTAATTTGGGGGTTTTAATGGTTTTTAAAGCAGACTTGTCCAGTATCAGCACTGGTGTGGGTGTTGTACCGGACTATCTATGTTTCACCCCTTACCTATGATCATGTGATCTGGGTAACAGTAATAGTAATAATAATAATAATTAGCAGCCAAAATGAGTTTCCTTTGTAGGGTGGCTGGCTTAGAGACAGCTGATGTGGTTGGAGCATCTGGTTAGGATGCCTCCTGGGAGCCTCCCTTTGGAGGTTTTTCTGGGAAATTGGGACGAAACCCCAGGCTAGACCAAGAGCACACTGAAGAGAATGTATATCTCATCTGGCATGGGAGCACCTCAGGATCTCCCAGGACGAACTGTAAAGTGTTGGTGGGGAGAAGGACATCTGGAATACTCAGCTTTGCCTGCTACCACCCACAGACAGCGCAAAAGATGGCCACCATGAGCTCACCCACTGGTTTTGGACTTCGCTTTCTGATACGTCAAGGTTAGCATTTTGGCCGCCCCCACGTTGGTTTTTGGAGCCAGAAGTTACCTTATATAGATAATTTATAGCTTGGTCACCAATCTGCAACTAACAAAACACTAGAATTTTACTCACCAAAACTGAAGTACAAACCTCTGAGGTGGCCACAATATTTGTAAGATTTTGAAGCTCCAACACCAGACACACGGTGACTAGATGTAGTGGATGAGACCTAAAATATCCCATAACTCCAAATGCCTTTACTTTCATGGCACGGCCTTATTCAACCCAAAACTCCAACACATTTCTCCGAAAATCAACAATGAACAAACTGAATCTTTTCTAGCGGTGTTCCACTAGTGTGTATCTGAAATCCCCATGCCAGCGTTGTTCCTGTATGATCACAACAATCTTGGTCCATGATCAATCAATGATCAATCAATGGTTTGGTCCAATTGACCAATCAATGGTTTGCTAGTGATAGTTTTAATAGCATTAGGCTAATACTAGCTTAACGCTCAGCTGTCATAGGTCAGTTGCAATGTTGATCCTGGACCAACATTACTATGATGGTGTACGAATGACACCAACATGGGGATATTTTAGATCATGCCAAATTTCAAAATTAGGGTGAGAGTGGAAAATTCCACCAGTAAAACTTTACCCATAGGATGAGTCTTCAATAATCCGGTTAAATGCAAGAGCCCAAAAAGATATCAACAAACATTCAAAAGATTCAGTCCAAATCAGACAAGAAAACACCTCAGAGCACCATTTATTGCAGATAATTTAAATGCATCTTCAAGGGCAAATAAAGTTTATTTTTTTTTAAAAAGAAGTAACATCTAAGTCCTCATTTAAACCAGGATATTTAGTGGCCTATAATTTATAAATCCAAAAAGCTTCCCTTTGGTTATGGAGCCCCGGTAAATTATTTCATCGTATTGAAAGAGGAATGTTGTTAATTCCAATCACTTGTACTGTAGAAGAGTTACTATTATGAAAATCCAGGTAGTGTTTAGCCTTGGACTCAATGTTACTTGTGTGTATGGCATATTTGTGTTCCGCTAACCTGACCTCCAACCTCCAATCTTTTTGTTCTACCAAAGTAAAAAGAGAGCAGATTACCCCACCAGACTCAGGTCAGGACACCTGTCAATCAGGCCATTCCCCTTACTCAGTTATCCAGCTGGATCAACCAGCCCCTCTCTCAGTCTGGTCCTGCCTGAGATTTCTTGCTGTTAAAAGGGAGTTTTTCCTTCCCACTGTCACCAAGTGCTTACTGATAGGCGGTCATCTGATTATTGGGCTTTTCCTTATATTATTGTAGGGTCTTTACCTTACAGTATAAAGTAAAGTAGTAAGGCTGTGAAGCTGATTTTTAATAATGTACAATTTAGCATTTGAACATGGGAGTTTATGGCGGACTACTTGAGTGACAAGAGGAACTACCACTACTTCACTAGCTCAGTAAGATCCCAGTTTACATAAAATTATTACTTGGGTAAGATGACTCGTTCATATGACAAATACATATTTTGTGAACAAGATAATGTCTGGTAAAGACCAAATGATAACGTCTTTCCACAATAAGTTGATAAGATTTTGCACACATGATGAAAGAAATCCACCTTTTGAGATCCCATGGGCTAAAATAGCTTCTTGTTTCATAAATCAACAGTCCAAAGCTTACAAGTGTTCAGTTCTATCAGATGTAATCTAGAGCAGATTTTGGATATTCAGAAGCTGGAACCAGCAAATGTTGGCAGTTGTCTGCCACGTTTCTGCCAAACGCTCACAGGCAAGGACAGCGTGACTAAGGGAGAAAACACAATCCTGTATATTTAATAAGTAAGGAACAAATGGAGCTCCTCGTTATGCTTTTAAGCTGTGAGACACGCCGGATAACTCAGAGGCATTTGTAAATCATTTGGTGTGCAATAACCAGACAGATTTTTGACACCTAGTTCTGCATTTTTAAACAGGGCTGTGCTTATATTTTCACTCGCTTTGCTCCAGTTCTGTCTCAATGTGGAGTCCTCCACATTGTGATGTTATTTATTCATACCATTTAATGAAACATTTTACAGAATTTGCATGAAGCCTTCACAGTCGGGATGCTTCTTTGAAGATTGTATTAATATTTGACTTAGCCTACTTGTTCACCAAAGATCGGCTTGGCTGAGAAGACTGAAAAAGCTCGTTCTCTCGTGTTGTACTTTGCTTTAATTACTTCCTAAGTAAAATTGTGCATGTGAGATGTCTTTCTTAGTCACTTACAGTAATAAAGACTGTGCCCGAACCTGTCTGTCCTTTTTAGTCAGTGGTATTTAGCAGGCAATTTAATGTGGGGGTTTAAAAAAAAGGAGGGAGGGGTCGGAGGTCCGTAGTAGAGAAAAAAGAAAAACAATGACTACAATGTCGTCATCCTGTTCATGAGGGGAGTCCCTCCGTTTATCCCACCAGATGCGTAGGACATTTTACATACACATCCTGGAAAAAAAAAAAAAAAGTTAACTGAACATCCTGCCGGGGGACTCGTAGCGTGCTTCAGCAGCGTGACTCTCCACTGAACTCTCTCATGATAGTGCTTCAGGTAGAAAAAAAGCCAGAAAAATATTCTCCAAAGGCCCAGTAGTGATGCAGCATGCCAAGAGAGGGCAGAGGAATTTTCCAAGCGTTATCAAAATACACAACTGTGCCCCCTTCTCAGCTTGGTATGTGAGCATCATGCGATGGGCAGTTTGCTGAAAAACTGAACACATGCATTTCATCAGCAGGCTTCTGCTGACAGCTTGAGAAACAACAGCGTTTTTGTGCGTGTTTATCTATGCTGATGTTTTCCAATGTGCATTTTCTCACAAAGAAAGATGTGAAAACCAAACACATTCATGTCTTTTTATGAGTTTATCACTTTTTGTTTTTAGGCTAATTTTAGCCGTTTAAATTCCACAAATATATATTATAAAAATGCTTTTTAAAATGACAGTTGTGATAAATGTAGACTCTTTGTAAATCTGGTTGAGCTGGTTGTAATGAAGCAATTTTAATATTTAAGAATTAAATTGAACCACCTGTTTGATATTGTTTTATTTTTTTTTAAAAAAAAAACAGTAATACAAGCCTTTATATCTATTTGCACACCAACATCTAGCAATTTTGCATATCAGTAATTTCATATATTTATTAAACATCACAAAAAATATTGTAAAAAAACAACTTTACTAGCTCTTTCTTTAGCTAAATGATTTGCCAATTAGCGCATTGCTCAAATGTTATTAAACATGTTTTGATCTAAACAGCATTTTTATTTTGGCTAGGCATTCCTCGCTCAGCTAATTAACATAGCTACAAATTAACTAGCCTAGTTGCTAATTGCATAGGCTAATTAATAGACTAGCTCATTTGTAGCAAGATGCTAACCTGAAATTTTGACTTCCCAACAGCAAAAAGCAGTTCTCAAAAGTGTATTTATTTTTATTTCATTTTGAAAAATAAAATAAAATTAGCCCATTACTAATGTGGCTACATGCTGGGTGGCAAATAAGTTGTGGATAGCAATCACAGATTTGAACTGGGCTTAGCTACAAAGCTAATTAGCTTAGTAAATAGCTGGCTAAATTTAGTTCTGAAATCTTGAAATTGCTTCTTACAACCAGCTAAATCACAAACCATTTACATTTTGGGGGTTTCAGGTACTAATTACAAGCTAACTGGCCTTTATAAAACTATTTTCACTATCTTTCGACAGACTTTGCATTAATTTGCATAATATAAGACAGAGGAAACATTACTGTACATACTTTCATTAGCCTATAAAACCTCAACTGTCAGCTTTATGGATTATAATCTTGGAGTTGTAAAGTAAGAGTTCCATTTAAATGAATAAAAACAACTGAAAAACAGTAAAAAGCTATCATGTTGCAGAGCTACTGTTACTACTACAGGAGAAAACAATACAAATTGAGTTAAACTTCAAATTGGCACTAGCTGATATTAATCAGCTAGCCCAATGAAGGTTTAAACTGCTCAGTTTCCCATAATGTCAGAAGAGAAACAAGCAGGAATCCAAACTTACTCTGCGCCAGCCGGATCCTCTCCACTCAACAGGTCTGCAGCTCCCAGACTGTCAGGAGTGTTTTGGCTAGGAAGACAACCTGATGATGTGGACCTTTCTTTGATGGCAGCTGAAAACATGCTGTTGTAAATTCCCCTGGAAGTGTTGCACAGAGGGGGGGAGGAGGGAAGTCACACACACAAACACACAACACTATCTGTACTGCCAGCTCTGGAAGTCTGCAGCAACACCCAGTGAGACTTGTAAATAGAAGGGAGGGAGGGTGGTGGTGCTGGTGCTGGTGCAGGAGGGAGCTGGGGAGGCGTGGTGGGGCGGGAGGATAAGGAGAGTGAGGAGAAGTTCCACATTACATCAGCAGCAGCTGTTGACAGGCCTGCGTTTATTAACTAACTGCCAGGGCCGGAGGAGTCACACCACACAGAGTGCGCTCTTGCACACACTCACACACACACACACACACACACACACACACATACAGAAATGTGCAAACACATGGATGGTTCCTTAGAATATAAAAGAGAAACACTATACTGCTGGGAAGCTCTTAAAGAGGAGCTTCTTTCCCAGGATTCACCTCTCTCTGCTTGGCTTTCAGGTGTTACCTGTCATGTGTTTACACTGGCTGCGAGACTTGCTGACTGGACTGGACTGGAAGAGCTGTTTGCCTGACTCAGACAGCAGTAATGGCATTACTGCAAAGAGAG
Organism: Oreochromis niloticus; assembly: GCF_001858045.2. Lineage (NCBI taxonomy): Eukaryota > Metazoa > Chordata > Actinopteri > Cichliformes > Cichlidae > Oreochromis > Oreochromis niloticus. The sequence goes on from NC_031986.2 coordinate 21,918,021, forward strand.
GCCTGCTTCTGCATTCCTCAAGTGTCTTGGCTTGGCGGACTCCCCAGCCTCTTAGCTCAGCCTGTATTTCTCTCCCTCCCCTTCCCTGCCTCTCTTTCCTTCTCATTTAAATGGAGGCACATGACTCTCGGCTTCACTGCCAAGTATACTTCTCTGTGCCGGCCGCGAGCCACCACCAGCACTCTGCTTTTCATTGCCCTCTCTGCAGGGCACTCCTCAGAGAGTCTGCATTCCTTCGCTGCCACCCATCCGAGTCTCAAAGAGCAGCCCTGACACTTGCATTAACCTCATCTCTCGTGTTATATCTGCTTAAATTCTGTTTGTTTTACTGATTTTTTGCAGGATGCACCAAAAACACAAAGCGCATTTGCTCGAAATAAGCCGGGGTTCCATGTTTTTCAGCACGACCGCCCACCGCTTATCATCCCTAACCGCTGTGAACAAATGGTCTGCTTTAAGCCCGTCTCCGCTGCATTCCTTGCGGTCGCAAATGCAATAATTTCTGCAGCAATTCCATTCTGTTTGTCGCATTCTTGCCCCGTAAGCTCACTGCATTGCAACATTGTTCATTCGGCGGAGGCAGAAGGAGATGGAGTGGGCTGACGACATTGCAATACACCGGGGCGGCGGGGAGCTGGAAGATAAATGACTTCATGCGCGCACACACACAAACACACACACAAACACCTAAAAAGATTTCTGAGCTGCTTTGAAGGCAGAGCACACAAGAAAGAGTGCGATCCCCCGCCATCCTGCAATCACAGGCATTCAATTAAACCTAAATGTCAGGAGCTAATGGGATAAAGAGCAGCATGGTGTTACGCTGATCGGCATCAAGGAGAGGGTTAATAATACAAGAACCACCGTATCTTCTTCATTTAGCGTTTCATAATGGAAATCTTTGATTGGATAATTGGAAGCTTGTGATTTATTTATTGAATCTGGAGTGGAGAGGGAAATGTCTTTTGTTAGATTTGAATTTGAAATATTAGCATTTGTAGACTTGAATTTGCATAAATAGGTAAATGTTAGCTTTTATTTTTGCTGACAGTGTAAATATCTCCCCTGTTATGCTGAGCTTTTTACAGGTTCCTTATGAACCTGAGTGGCTGACAGGTGGAGTATACGTGTGCACAGTGTGTGCATGTATGTGCGCATGTAAACACCTGTGCGTGCTTATCTGGTGAAGAAACACTGACCGAATCCGCTCCGCCTTCCTAAATCACATCCTGTCTTCCATATCTGCCTCCTCCACTCGTTCTGATGCGTTCTTATCTTGACATAAGGAAAGAAAAACATTTCTATTTTCCTAAGGTCTTTTTCTTTTTGCTTTGTTGTTGTCAAGCAGCAAACCCATGGTGGTAAGTTTTGGGGTATAAATCAAGTCATTTATGTGGTATGTTTGGAAACGATTACACAGCTTTATGGAGCAAACAGGCCAGCTGAAGAGAGGTCATGAAGATGCCAGCTATGTCTTTTCTATCTTAAGCTCTCTTTTTACGAATGGTTGTCCAAATGTGAGCAACATCGTCCCTTTTCAAACACTTTTCAAGTTTTCATCCAAAACCTCAAGAGCGGACAGCTATAAAAGGCTTTGGAACTAACACAAAGTTTTAACTGCGATTTGACTTGAGCATGCCCAGAGATGGACGACTGACAAAAGAGTCACACAGATCCAAAGATCATTTGGTAAAATCTAGTCGTTCAGGAAAAATAGGTGTTCCTGTAAACATCCTCGCAATAGATTTGATTGCTAGCAGGTTGCTAATCTCCTGGAGTTTGCATGGAACACACCAACTTGTCTGCAAACACCATTTACTCTGCAAACTGTAGTAAGACTTGAAAAAGTTGTGGCACAACCTGGAAAGTGAGAACATTTGCCTGTAGAGAAAAAGTTGTCCTTGACTGCTGCAAACAAGATCTTTCAAAGGGCGCAAGTGCTGTTTGGTGACTATTGGTAAGTGTTTGCAATCATGCAGGCGTCTTTCACGCAAACTGTGTGCGTCAATCCTCGTACAGCCCTAGCAGCAGCTAAAAACAACTCACCAACAAGTTGGGGAATAAATATTTTTCTCTAGCAACCTGCGGTTTCCAGGAGTTGCTAACCTGTCTCTTGGCGTTTGTGACTCTCCTAACCAAGTTTTTTGTTTGTTTTGTTGTTGTTTTTTAACAAAATGAATACATACTAAGTACAATATTGTTCCCTTAAAAGTAAATACTGCCCATAATTCGTTGTCTTGGTGGAGCCTGGAGATTTGGTCTCTTTGAGTGCTTCTTGGGGTTTTTTTGTTTTTTGTTTTTGTTAGAAGTAAGTGAGCATATGTGGATGAAAAGGAGAACTGAGGTATCAACTAATGCTCTTTATTTTGCTCAGCAATCAGCCGCCATAGCCTGGCTACATATCTGCTAATTTATGCTAGTTTGGCTGGCATTCTCTAAAATACTTGAATTTCACACGAAAACTGAAACACACACTTCCTAGATAAGAAATGTCTAATTTCTCTTGTAATTCCATTAAAAATGCTTCCAAAAGCACCAACAGTCTAGTTTAGTGACCTCAGTTAGCTAAGGTGGAGTCTGGCAGATAGTTAACTACAACCGCTGACACCCAGCTGTCAATTAAAGCTTGAAGGGCTGAGTTAAAATAACATTAAAACCATGTAAGTGGTTATGAAGGGGGCTAAAACTGGTTCTGTATGAGAGAATAAACATGTTTATTTCTAATGTAAACTGACTCACTTTTGAGGCCAGCCTCCAGTGGCCATATGAGGAACTGCAGTTTCGTGGTACTTCACATTTTCCTTCATTTTTTAGCCTTGTATGTTGCTGCCATACAACTGCCAATGAATTCAGCTGTTATTTTATTTAAAGGGGAGTAAAAATCCTTAATATTATACACAGGTAATGGTTTAAAGAGTCTATATTTCTAAACTACGCAAAACCACGACCACTAAGATAGAAATCAGTCAGCAAGCAGTGATGATGGAGGCGGCTAATGTTTGTTAATGTTCTGTTTTCTGGATGATATCGATTAAAAAAAATCCCAAAACAAAACAAAAAGCACATTAAGGCACTCCTCAGCACATCACACTATTTTCCAGATGTGACTCATGTGGTGTAACGGCTGTTCTTCACAGTTGGTTTGTCACACCTGTGTCTCCTGTGGATAAACATCTCAGTTGTGCGTCAAAAGTTCTCCCCTGAGCCCTGTGGCATTTATTTCTATTTCTTAAACATATCTGGGCCACCTCAGGCCAGACCACATGGTTAACGCCTTTAGATTTATAGCACCCAAGCTTCGCGTCAGGGCAAAACCTCACACGTAGGCTAATAGATAACTCATAAAATTACCTACGGGCAGACAAGCCTTTGCCGTTTGGTCCTGTTCATCATTTTTAATCTCGCCTTTGCATCTTTATATGTGGACACTCCTACATTTTTGCATGTGTGTGTGTTTGACATGGAGGGGTGAGAGTCTAGTCTCAGATAATTACAGGCCACTGATCCCGTCAGCTGTCACCGCCACACTCTTTTTACATGTCAATGACAGCCAAATGGGACCTCATATCCTTCCTCCGGCTCATACAATGCTCTCATTGAAAACATGAACAGGGGAGAGAAAATCAGAAAGCGAGAAAGCGTAGGATGCCACTCCTCGTCCCAGCTGGCACTGGCTCAATGGCAAAGGGCAGCGAGTCTTGTCCGCGGAATAACAACCACTCCTATTCCTCTCCTCAAATCCTCCTCCTCATCCTTCACCTCTCTCCGGCCGTCTTCATCTCCGCCTCGGCTTAATCTCTGCACATTCATGGGGACTTGCGCCCAGGCTCTACTTCTTTGCCTCCTTTTGTGTTTGCCAGCACTCTGATGACAGGGGGGAAAAGGAGGGGGGACAGGGGTGGATGAAGGCAGTGGTGCCTGTGGTTGCTTTGGTTTGTCTTTTGGGGGGTAAGAGGAGAAGAGCTTGGCAGGAAGCCTGGCTGTGGCACTGCATACAAACATGGGGTGAAAACACAAGGTCTGTTTGTGTGGGTTTTGTTTGACTGTCACAGCCCCTTACCTAAAGAAGAGTGGGAAAAAAAATTGCCACAAGATATGGTTTGCCCCTCGCTCCCTCTAGACAGCCATCGATTCTTTGCAACAGCCAGGGGGGAGATGGACAGAGATGAGATGAATGGAAAGCAATCCATATCAGGAAATTACTGACCATAACTCAATGAAATTAATTTAATCATTACAATAAAGTCTTGGCAGGAAGCCCAGCCTTGTTTTTTGTTTTTTCTACTTTCAAAATAGGAAAAGAGCTCTTCAATTAAATCTGAAATACTATCAGTCTGCATGTAAATCTACAAAACAGCACCAGGAGAGTAACTGCAATTCATCACTACAGTATATTATAGTCTGAGCAGACAAAGAGCTGACACAGTCCTTGTTTTCTATCCTGCATTACATCCCGTTCAGCTAAACCTCCTTAACTCGATCTCCTGTGGACTCGGAGTAGCTGACTTCAGCACAAACGGCACAATTGCATCTGATTTGTGGAAGTTGAAATCTTTACCGTATGTGCCGTTCTTGTGTCCCTCTCGGGGTCCACGCTTACATGCTTGGTAGGGACCTCTGATGTGAAAGGGGACATTGCCGGGTTCCCAGCGCAGCTGCGAATAACATTGAAGTGGCATTCCAACTTGTCAGTGTAGCGTGGGCCATGCACAAAGCCACTTCCTGCTCCTCAGAGGGAAATTTGAACCAGCCGCCCATGCACCGGAATCCGGCAATCTGATCAGATTCAATATGTTTTCCAATGTTTATATGTAAATTAGCCACTGTGCCACTTTGTCATAGTTTAATGGCATGTGGTTTATATCAACACCTACACAAATTTGTATCTATGTTCTATCCTCACAGTGTTGCAGCACATCAGGGCCTCTGGGATCTCCTGGTGTTTCGATTACAGAATGTCCCCCTGATAAAGGACAATCTGCACAGGTAACGCCGAAAGAGCTGTAACTTATTGCAGCACACGGCCGAGCTGACTGCTTTATGATCGCTCTGGTCTTAACCGCAACGCCAAATCCAAAGGGAAGCTTTGCGGTGGAATGAGAAGGAAGCCTAACATGTTTGGAAGAAGAATGAAATTTGGAGTTTAACCCACCTTTGGAATTTATGTTTTCCCTAAAATAATCCCATCTGTTAATTCAGTAACTGCAACATGCATGAAGTTTTGAGCATATCTGCACCATGCAGTAACATCTGCAAAAAAGTGCAGTTCCTCTATTTCCCACTTGAAGCTGGTTTCCATGTTTTAAAAATTTCAACTTTATATTAGAAATAAATATGTTTACATGTTTATAGAAAAAATAGATTTCGGCCTCTAGAGGTGATACTGCCCTTCATGACAACTTTATAATGGATGAACTGTTATATAACGTACATTTAAATTGCCCTAACCATAAAGTTATGCATTATTTGACAATCAGGGTTATTAGTGATCTGCTAGGCTTCCCCTCAGGTGATTCAAATCATTGGACTGGACCTCTCAAACTTTTTGGTGATGGTTCTTTTAATGTAATTGTAGCATTTTATTTATGTTTAATATCATTCAGCAGCCATCTCTGCCAGTATGATTAATAATGACTTATTATTAATCTCTGGTTCTCTTCAACAGCTGTCTTTTTTCTGTCTTCCTCCCCTCACCCCCAGCTGGTCGCAGCAACTGGGGGGAGCTGGTTCTGCTGGAGGCGTCTTCCTGTTAAAAGGGATATTTTCCTTCCCACAGTTGCCAAAGTACTTTCTCATAGTGGGTCATCTGATTGTTGAGGTTTTCTCTGGTTTCTTTGTATTATTGTAGGGTCTTTACCTCGCAACCACCTTGAGGCAACTGTTGTTGTGATCTGACACTATATAAATAAAAGTGAATTCAAATGAATATATTACATCTATACAGTCTAAAGATTCAGCTTCCTAAGGTCTCATTCACACAGGCCTAGAAACAGTCAGCAGCACCCTAGCAACCTCCAGTTGCTAAGTGAAATCAGTCCCAAAGAGGGTGCTGCACCAAGTTCACTTTGGTCACTTGGCCCAGTTGCCTGTCGCTTGCATGGAAGACGCCAACTTGGAAATAGTCACCAAAAACTTGCCAAGCGGAGGTGAAACCTGAAAAAGTCAGATGCAAACTGGAAATAAATAACGTTCACTTTTAGAGTAAAAGTAAAACTAAGATGTTTCAAACGTCTACTTTGAAGACAGACTGTCTTTCTACTTTGCAGCACACAGTTTCGCTACTGTTCAGCAAGTTTTTTGGTGAGTGTTTGCTAACATGTAGGGGTCTCACCAGCAAGTTAGGGTATAATAACTATTTTTCCCCAGTGACCTGTGGTCGCCAGGAGTCGCCGGGCTGTCTCTAGACCTGCGTGACTGAGTCCTAACAGAATTTAACTTCTGTCTCCATAAAACCAAGATGACGATGTCACAGAGGCTTTCTATGTAGTTTATGATCTCCAGCAACTCTTTGGTGAAGTGTGCAGCAAAATCCAGCACTATGTTGAGGGCATTACTTTGTCATTTGGTTGCTTCAGATACCATATAGCCAATTTATCGTAAAGTTTTGGGGGGTTTTCTCAGAGCTTTCTCCAACTCTTCAGAATGGAGATAAATGCGATTTAGTTTGTGGTACTCGTAAAAAATGTAAACACTGCAAAATCTCATTATAACAAAACAGCACTCCTGTTGCTCTGGAAAACCCACCAATTTCACTGTCAACAGCTTTTATGTGGACTATTTCTTCTGTACAAAGTAGTCTCTTTGTTATTTAACTGGTGCGTGCAACTCCCACTAAAACCACAAATTGCTGTTTTTAAATTCCACCTTTCACACAAGTTAAGCAAAACATACACAATGTATTAATCAGCCAGCTCTGGAGACGTTGAGATGTCTATTTTCTTCGTGATGGAGAGGGATTTTCATCAATATACTTGGTACAGTTGATTCCCACTAATCTGTCAACAGAGAAGATCAATCTGATGTAGAGTTAGTCACTTTTTCCTGCAGCTCAAAAGGTAATTCTTAATATTTTACCTTGAAGAGTCAATAAGACAAAGGAGTCAAACCATATCTCTATAAACAGATATTTGTATATTTATGGGAATCTCTGCAAGATTTCTGTTTCCACATTTTTTGACCAATTCAAAATGAGGCAGCCTTTGGTTTCATGCAGATCCACGTGAGTAGAACTACACATCCGTTATCCACCAATGGATAGCCTGGCTATAGCAGAAGCTTCCAGAACCTGATGGATTCCCAGACTGACTCGATGATGTTGCTGTCCTCCGCTGTCCAAAGGGCTTCTCACTTTCAGACAGTGTACGTCTGTATCCACTGTGGTGATTAAGCTCTTCTTTCAAGCCTGGGTCTCATCTGAAGGTGAGCTTTCTCTTTGAACCAAGGAATCTGGGCTTCTGTCAAACCACCACAAGAGTCTCAGGGTTCCCACAAAACCCAGCTGATGACAGTTGCTGTTTGGAGATGAGGGCATCAACTTGTGAGACCCCGGCTCTCCCATGGGAACCTGTGGAAGCTTATCCCAACCCACTGTGCACCCCCTGAAACTGGTGCCTTTCCCATCATGGATTACAGGAGCTTTATAAAGACTACTTAGATCTCCATGCACATCTTTCATCCAGATTGTTTGCACCCATAAAATTCCAAAAAAACCTCTAAAACAAAAAAGCCCCCAAAACCAAAAAAACACAATTTCAAAGAATGTCAGGGAAGCAGAGAAGAAAATCAGTTTATAGGTGAAAGGAACAAAAACTAGGGAATGGGAAAAAAAAGTACCAGAAGCTATAAGCCTGGCAAGTTAAGACCAAAGTTTATTCTCACTTCTACTGTGGTCTAGATTGAAATTATTTACCAACCAGGTACATTATTGTAGCAACAAAGAAATATTTGTTTTATGCATAAAGAGATAAGTAATCAAGATATCCAAGGACATATGTGCAGATTTGCAGAATCTTTAAGGATGAAAAAAAACTGTGGTTGCCTCAAGGTGTTTTATTTTGTAAGGTAAAGACCCTACAATAAGAGAGAAAACTCCAACAATCACACAGTGCCCTAGGAGCAAGCGCTTCACAACAGTGGGAAGGAAAAACTCCCTTTTAACAGGAAGAAAGCTTGAGCAGAACCAAGCTCAAGGAGGGGCCAACATCCAACATTATCTTCAATGTATTTTACAATGCTGGCATAAGCTACTGCTTATGGCTAAGGGAAAGTGTTAAGATTGGCCAGCACATCTATTTGTTTATCTAACTCACTGTTTAGGTGACAGTCGGCGGTGACATTCAGCAGTCCTGGAAAAATTTGTGGAAACTCATTAATCGCTAATGAGTTTCCAGTAACTTTGACAAAAACAATGCCTGGCCAGCCTTTTGTCGCTGTTAGCTACTCTTAGCCTCTGCTAACCAACCTTAGTGAAACTTTCTTTTAGGTGGATACAACATGTTCGACTCGGACACTTACTGAATAAACTTATGATTATGATTTAAGAATGTAATCAAACTGTTTATCAAAGGTAAAGTGATATTTTGTAGCCTGAGCCTAACATGGCATAACGTTAGCTCTTAATAACAGCTTATAGTTTTTAAATGGTTGTTGTTTAGCAGGCTCCTTCTCAGCTGTCCAGAAATGAGAGGGTCACATGTCTAATCTGCTGACAATAAGTAACTGTGACAGTAATATCAGGAATAAATAAGCATGTTTATACATGTTTTCATTTGTTAAAACCCTGACTTCATCTCTGAAGACGATGCTTGAGGTGAGGAGGATGACATTTTACAAAGAAACCTGTGGTGTACCTTTCATTCATGTTTTTGTTTCATTGGTGAAGGGGACCACTTCTCCTGTGATAAAACACGGGTATGGTCTTTCATATCTTGAGTCTGAAGGTGCAGGCATAAATGTATCGGCCTGTCCACAACACCAGAAACCTAAGATGGTATCCCTTCACCTCTGCTTTTAGTGCAATATGTATGTGGCTGGTCTCAAGCTACATACGTAAAACACCATTAGTGTAAAGGGTGATTGGTGGTGGCTCCTATAAACTGCAAACCTGCTCCTATGCATGCATGCAAATGACTGATTCTTTAGCGCTTTGCTAATCTATCTGAGCACACAAAGCACTTTTATACAACTTGTCTAATTCACCCATTCATACAAGCGCTTTCCTATCTAACCTTCACACACATCAGAGAGCAATTTGGGGTTAATATCAAGCAGTAGCATGCAGACTGGAGCAGCCAGGGATCAAACCACCAACCTTCTGATTACCAGAGAACCTGCTCTACCTCCTGAGCTACAGGCACCCATAAACAAGTTTATGAGAATGCGTCAGTTTGTTGGAAGATGTAATTACATGCTAATCTGTGTATATCTACAAGTTCAGTATCCTTAAAAAAAAAAACAAAAAAAACAGATTGTATCTTTAAGATAATAAATACATAAACAGAGACTAGAGACATAAGATGTGACATAAATAGACATGTTACAGAGATAAACAGGGATGGGAAGCAGATGGAGACAGACAGTTGAGAGAATATCAAAGGTTTCACCGGTCTGACCTATAACAGGGTTGAGATGCAGGGACAAGGACGGCGTTTGTTCTTTAATCTTCTCTCACACTGGGTTACTGCAGCTCTCCTGGGAATCACTTTCAGCCCAACACAGACTGACTATGGGATCTAAAACACCACTCAGTCATAAAGCTGCAGACACAGGACAGGTACCAGCTTCCCAATTCAACAAGAAACGACAAGACTGTTTTGTTATGAATGATTTTATTGAAAAAAACAAAACAAAAAAACCCACCTCCACATACAGAGTTTAAAAAGAATATGCTGGATTTTCAGGTTACAAACAGACATCCTGTAGTGACATATGACAATAGTTACTGACAGATTCTGGCAGTAGTACAAATGGAGTCTGCCTTTGATGATAGTTTATCCCTGCCACAGTTTCAAATGAAATTAACACCACACAACGTAAAAAAAAAAGCAAAACTGGTAAAAAAAAACAAAAAAACAAAACGTATAATAAAACGCTGAGAAAATATTGTGCAAGAGCCATGATTAAATGACACTGACGGAGATAATCTGAAGTGCCCTGGGTTGTCATCGTTTTGTTAAATTGTGCGTTTGTCTCATGATTCTCTTCCGCCCTCTAGTGGTAGTAAATCTCTACTGAAGGAGCAGCAGTGAGCATGTCTGCAGACCCCGTTTACTTTAGAAGTGCTCGGGGTGGTTCTGCAGACAGGTGATGAACTCTTTCACCTGTCTGCCCTCAAAGCAGATCTGGTAGACGGCCGCGAACAAAGGAAACCTGCAGAAGGAAGCAGACTCAAAGTTTATTGCGTGTTGACGTGAGGACACTGCAAATGAACTGTTTGTAGGTCAAGGAACAGGAACAAAACAAGCTGCTGGACATAAAAAAAATAAATGATTTTAATATCCTTTATTGTCCGAGACAGGTTCGAGATAAAAATGAGCCCACAGCTGCTGGTCTAATCAGAGGTGTAATCAGGCGATATAAGTGAAAACACTTGTGTGTGTGCTTGTGTGGACCATGGCTGTTTATACTGCAGTTTGCAGGTAATTACAGATAGCAGGAATGCTGATAATTCTTATTAGTTTCATTTAGATTTTATGCTGCCGGTAATACCAAAACTTCAAGAACATAATTGTGATTTATAACTTCGATCCCAATCTTCGAACAGCACAGCCAAAATAAATATTCAGCCCGACTTGAACCATTAATGTAATGAAGGCGTAACCAGCAGACTGGAAACTGGTTCTGCTAATATAAAACAATAAAACAAAGACGTAACTGTACGTAAAAGGATTCGTGGACTCACTTGTTGACCATGTCCCTCTTTTTTAAGATCTTGTAGACCTCCGCGGAGGTCTGCGGACCCTGGAGCTTCTGGCCGTTGAGCATTTCTGCCTCCAGCTCAGCGATAGACTGCATGAGCAAACATAACAGCGTAGGCTGAGCAACCAAGTATGTTGACAAAAAGGACACACAGATAGAAATCTATTGTGCTGATGGCAGTACGCTTTTCAGGGCTGTCCCGGATACCATTTTTTGGTCTCCAGAGAGTGAGCACTGCAAGCAGCAGACAAGCAAAATTGCTTCCAAGGGGCTTTGAAAGGGAGCTAAATCTAGCAGAAAAGTCACTAAGAAGGCAACAGTGAGATGAACCGAGCCGCGATGATCACTGCTGTGAGCGAGGGGGATATAAAGACTACCCAGCAAATATTTGGTTAGAGCCCTTAAACTTCTTCCTTCACTGCATCCATGACCCAAATCTAAGATAGCGTGTGCACGCTACCTCTGTGTACACTTCAATTATTCATAGAGTAAACCCAACAGGGGCCACTTTTCCTCAAGATAAAAATGCTGCAGCCCAATCTAAAGTCTAAAGGAAAACATGACTGACTGAAAGACCCGACTTAAATGACGAGCAGCTGGGTCCATAGACCTTTTGGACAATGATGCGATTTTTGTAGTCTTGCCTCTGTGCACCTCACCAGTGGATTTTGAATGAATCAGTCCGGACTTCCAGCTTTAATTCAAGGGGTTTAAGTTTTTTTTGTATTAAATGTTCAGAAAAAACAGCCATAAAAAAAACCAAAAAACTTTTTTTCCCTTTTTAATACAGTCCCCTATTTTCACAAGCTCAGTCTCAACTGTAGAAACCAACATGGACTAACAAGGATTGTTTTTAATACTTGGAAATTCCTCTCGAGACGCTCTGCCAGACCTTTACTTCACCCACCTTCAGCCGCTGCTTGTTTGTGGGTCTCTCTGCCCTCAGTTTTGTATTTAATAATTGAAAGGCTGTTTGGTTCAGTTGAGATTAGGTGACTGACTTGGTCATTGAAGACAATCTCTTTATTTGCCTGCGAGACTCTTGGGTTTTAACTTGGGGTTGAACAGTTTTGCAGCATTTGCTGGGAGTAGAGCCTTGTACACTTCACAATTAATCCTGCCACTTCTATCAGCAGGCACATCATCAACAAACACCAGTGAACCAGTTCATGCCCTTACCACACCATGAGCACCACAATGTTTGATAGATGATGTAGTATTCTTCAGATCATGAGCTGTTTCTCTAATCATACACACCTTTCTCTTTTTATTGTTCTACTACAAGTTCATCATAGTTTCCAGAACTGTGCAGGCCATTCGAGATGTTTTCTGGCAGGCATGTTTTACTTGTAAACTTTGACGATGATATATGTACCTCCTCTAGAGTGTTCTTGACTTAGTTAGATGCCATTAAGATGTTTTTCTCAACCATGGAAATCATTCTGTCATCATCCACTTCTGTTATTGTCTGTGAGCTTTGAGGGTTTTCGGTGCTGCTGAGCCAGATTGTTGATTTAGACTCTACGAAAGTTTTTGCTGTCTCTCTGATTTTTTTTTTCCAGGTTAGTGATGACCTCCCTCATTTACATTAGTATCCGTTTTAAAATTATATCGAGAGTTTGAGTGAAATGCAAATGTGAACAACACTCACCGGTCTCTGAAACTGCTCAACAGTCAACTGTTTAATTACTTTTGAGTCTCAGAAAAATGGGGCACAATGTGTAAAAAAAAAAAAAAGAAAAAGTAAAAAAAAAGCTGTAATTCCTGAACAGTTAAAGCTAAATGTTTATATAAAAAAAGACTTTTGAAACTGCACAGTAGTGCACTTCAATAACTTTGATTGTTCCCTCTTAATACTAACAGTAGATATTTGATTTACTTTGTACTAACTAACATTTAGTTACCATTTGTATTGGATTTTTGTAACTTATATTCCTCTTATTTGAAAAATAATAATTGCGATGGACTGTCCTCTCTGACTCACCTTGGATGTTCTGACGAAGGCCTCTGCCACCTTCCGGTTTCGTCCTCCGTAGCAAGTGGTGATAAGGTCGGCCACGCCGCAGCTTTCCAGGAAGGTTGTAGAGCTCACTGAGCCTTTGCAGAAAATTCTGGCAAAGGCAACCATTTCCATCAGGCCCAGCCTGATTACCGCCGCTTTGGTGTTGTCGCCGCAGTCGAGGCCATCGCAGAATCCAGCGCCGACCGCCACAATATTCTAGCAATGCACGAGGGCAAGGGTGCAAACATTTTAAGTTTTTCCATTATACAAGGAGAATTTGACTATGGAAAGGAAACATCTGGTTACCTTTAAGGCTCCACAGAGCTCCACTGTGTCACTCTCCCGCACGACAGCGATGCGAAAGTTGGGAGTCTGCATCAGTTCTTTGAAGATGTGGCCGTTTGCCTCATTTCTTGCTCCTGCAGTGAATGAAGTTTATTAAACAAAGAGTGCTAAATTGCTTCAGCAACACTTAAAACAGGAAGTAACTGTGCACTAGCTTGTCTGACCACCACAGAACCTCCTCTGCAACTTATCTACACATGTGCTGTACAAAGTGTCTAACCGATGGTGGTTTCACAGAACTTCTCATCCGCCACCTCGCTGGCGATGTTGGCTCCCATCAGGACGCTGACCTCAATCTGTAGTTTCTCTCGGATGATGTCTGAGATTAGCGTCAGTCCTTCCGGTCCCTCATCAATACCCTGGATGACAATAATCACCAATTTAAAACATAACTTCTAGCCTGAATGGGCTTTTGGTCTTGAGGTGATGGTGACACATACAGGATGTGATTGTCTCTCTATTGCTCAACTACAAAAAACTCATGATGCCATGACTGCAGAAAAATAAGAAGCTATGGTTAAGATACCGTTTCCCCTTTTATGCTGGCAGTAAATGTGACATGAACAGTCACGGGGTCTTACTTTGATGAGTGATATCCCGATAGCTTCCTCTGCAATGTGAGGTTTCATCTGATCACAGAGTTTCCCGATGAACTGGTGCGGGATTACAAAGACGAGGATCTTTGCTCCTTTAACAGCTTCTATGATGTCTGGAACAGCCACCTAGTGAGCCGACAACAACAATGTTAGTCCTCATACAGAACCAAATCATACAGTGCCAGTATGCAAGGCACTTCATTATGTGTTGCTGAGGGTTGCACAAAGTCTTAACAAAGCCAAGGCCCAGTCATGATCACTAATGATCAATCATGATCATGATTGACTAACAGACTCTGTATAAAATCCAAATAAATTCAAACTTTTCACCCAATTCTTGTTTTTTTTAAGTGATTAAAGATGTATGCTGTACACTTAATCCACTCTGGAAAAACGGCAGGTCAGAGAAATCATTAAAAGCCCCAAATTACCATGACATTCATGCCCATGACGAGTGAATGTAAACTTCTGACCACAACCGTATATATCACTGTACACTGGTACCTGTGGATATATCGTTTTTCATTAACACTGGTAAATATTTAATAAGCACGTAAGGAATAATGCAAAGATAATTATGACTAATGCAGCGTTCCACTTGGAACTTGATGTGGAAACTCGGGAGTTATGTCTCTCCTGAGTTAGCACATTCCAGAAAAACAAAAAAAACAGGAAGAACATGTTTTTTTTGTTTTTTTTTTAATTCTTAGCAAGGTAGAGCTATTCAGACATCACTAGCAATTCAGCATAAGTCTTATTTTTTTGCGCTTAAAACACGCATTCATAAACAGAGCCTGAGAAGTGCTCTGAGTGAATCAAAAAAAAAAAAAAAAAAAACACACAACAATGGCAGCACAGATTAGTTTAGCTTCAGTGCCAACATCTTGGATTGGTAACTCGGGCTATGTTGGTCTGCTCTGACTTTCCGAGTGGGAGGTTCGGGTAGAGTGGGTGTTCCATAAAATAAATTTCTGAACTCCAACTTATTCAGGAATGCACCGTAATCTGAACTGTTAAAAGCTGACACTGCATACCCACTTCAGCAGCTTAGTTATTTATGGATTCCATGATATTTTCTAATTTTTCATATTCTATGACAGTTTGCACTCAAGTTTCATGATCTATAATTAAGCATTTGGCAACTTTATACAACCAAAGACTGAAAATAATGTCTCAAAAGCCAGTTTGGTAGCATTATTCTCACAATTTAATGAAATATAATGTACTCATTTGTGTTTTCTTAAATTAGTTTTCGGGTGTATAAATAGTCTGGCCCCAGGATGTCTTTCTAGTTACATTCGATAACAAAACAGTAAGAGGAGGATTGTGAATGGTAACTGTAAAATACCACACCACAGATCTAAATATGGACAGTCAGCAGCTATGAAACACACGTCTAATGGAAATCAATTTGATTACAGATATCAAATCTTTTCGAGTAAAGCTCAAAGGTTGGTTATTTGTATTAATTTATTAATGTATCTTTCTTACGCTATATTTTTTCAGTATGTGTATGTCTTGTATCTTTGTGTATTCTAGTGCATTGCAGTTTTATGTAACTGACTCAGCTGTAAATCTTGTTTGAGCATTGTGAATGTAAAAGACCAACAAGGGACAACGGCAGGAAATTAGCAATGGTATTGGAACCATGTCAAACTGCATTGCTCCTTTTAAAAAAGTTAAATAATCTTATCGGTGCAATGTCCTGTGCTTCAAGATTGCAGTAAATTACCAAACCGGACTGCGTAATCTACAGGTGATGCTTCTGTAATTGTTGCACTTACCACATTCTTGGGCAGCTTGTGGCCTGGTAGATACTTAACATTTTCATGCTCGGTGTTGATGATCTCTGTCAGTTTCTTCCCATCGATCATTTCTTCATAGACCCACATGTTCACCATTGGGTCGAAGCGGTTGGAAGCTTTGACATTGTGCCCGATAATTTTGGCAATGGCAGAGCCCCTGAGGGAGGGACAAAGATCAGGTTAGACAGCCAGGACTGAGCCTAACCCAAAACCACAGGTTGAAGCTCTGGGAAGTGAGTACACAAAGTACAGCATGTTTCTGAAAAGGCTAAAAAAGCATGCTTAGGCTTGCTTTGCATATGCTAGTGGACGTCTTCCAGGAACATGCCCTTAAGGGCATTCTTTGTAGTCCCAAGAGTTAGAACTGCAAAAGGTACTCACAGGTACTCCGTACAGGTACTCTACAGGAGTGTATTGATTTTATTTTGCAGCTTACAGACTGTTTTTAGAAAGCAGGGTGCTGCTACACGAACAGCTCTTTGGAAGCAATCGAGGAAGGCTGTAAACAGCAGCTCCAGAACTGCCTTTCTGATGTGCCAGACAGAGGTAAAGATAAGCCTATTAGATTATGAATGCAGCGGGTTTGCAACCAGTAAACGACCAAATCAGCGATCAGTTTTCAGTTGGCTGAAAAAAGGGAACTCCTACTTCTAAAAGACGCATAAAGATACAAAAAAAAACGTTACCAGTTTCCAGATCCAACGATGCAAACTTTCTTTCCGGGCATTTTTAAAAGTAGAAAATCCGGCAGTGAGCGCTTTGTAAAGACAGCCTGTTGTCCTTTACTCCCCAGTCTATAACTTCCTTATACGCCCTGAAAACGCTGCTAGTCTCTTACCCCGCCCTTACTGCCACGGCTACACCTCTTATTATGTGCAGTTCATAAGCAGCAAAGCCTTCTCCACGCATCTCCACCGTTTAGACATCTCCGCTGTTTTTGAAAGGTTCATAACCCATATTCAGGTTCGAGTTAAAAGGCGACTGCATGCAACAGCAACAAGTCCGCTATTTCAAAGCGAATTAAACGTTTTAAAGGCCAGTTATTATTTAATATTATCGGGAAATATGGGATACTGGCGGTAGCCAGTCACATTACTGTCTCATGATAACAAAAGCGTATTTTAACAGCGCTTCCGGTCACTGTGTTTTTCAAAATAAAGCTCTTACTAACAAACGATGCCGCTTAAAAAACAAAACCACTACACCCCTAATTCATTTAACACGTAAATTAGCTTATACATTATATTAAAAACGAGGTATCAAAAACATTAAAAATAAATCAGATTAATAACGTGTTTCTTTTTAAATAAATATAATTTCCCCCATCATTGAACTGGTATACAAACACTGCTTGCTATCAAATATGTTTACATATTTGTCAAAATCTTCATACACACAAAAAGCATCTGTTTAATCCCTTAAAGTTTTACTTGTCTGCACATGTTCAGCGTATACAAAAAATATCAAATAATAAGTTAGTGGGAACAAATATGGGTAATATGTGGCCTATTTGTGTAATTATTTATTCACTTTATTTTTCAGCTACAACAATGCAAAAATATATTATAAATGTTTTTTAAGGTTCTGTTTCCTTGTTTCAAATAATACTTGCCAGTCAGTATAAAAGTAACAAAAAAACTAATTTAATTTTTTTCTTGTTACTTAATACACAAAATCTAATAATATTTTATAAAATTATTATGTAAAAATTAATTTCCGGTTTAGACTGCGGCTTTTTAATCCACTCCATTTTTTTAAAAAACCCTTTATGCCTCTTTTACGGTTTTTGTTGTTTGTTTTGTTTTGTTTTTTGGTTGGATGGATTTTTTGTTTATCATAAATTATTATATTTAAAAAAGTATATATAAATCAATGCGGAAATGCGCTCCTGTAAGGTGAGTCACATGACCGTGTCCCCAACAGAAGCCAGTAAATATCAGGCGAGCTAGCAGTCTGTTAGCTACTCCCAGTTCCAGTAGAGCAGACCATGTTTTTTCAGCTGTCATCAGCCAGTTATCAGTCCAACGTGTCTAGCCTGTGCGGTGGTGCTTTTCGTTAAGCGATGAGCTCTCAGTAAGAGAGACTCCGTCCTTTACAAAAAAAAAAAGAAAAATCAGCCCTGTAGCGACTTGGCTGGCTTTACAGGTTAGCTTAGCGCTAGCAAGCTGCGTCCA
This sequence comes from Oreochromis niloticus, assembly GCF_001858045.2. Lineage (NCBI taxonomy): Eukaryota > Metazoa > Chordata > Actinopteri > Cichliformes > Cichlidae > Oreochromis > Oreochromis niloticus. The sequence continues at coordinate 21,935,860 of NC_031986.2, forward strand.
GAGGAGGTGTCGTTGCTAGTGACTATGCAAGGGGAAACCACGACGATCCGAATCACGGAAAACGAAGGCAAGCTGGATGTATACCCCCAGAACAGGACCCCGAGCTCGGGGAGAGCGAGTGCCAAAAGCTGGCAGTACAGGTGGGTGTTAGTTTGTCCCGCTAGCAGCTAATTTAGTGCTGTCAGGAGCACTTTGTTGACCCGGACAGCACAATAACTTACTCTTTTTCAGTAGTGTTTAAGTGTGTATTTGGTTCTCAGGTATACAAGCTGAGTCAGAGGAATGCTCTGTGATTGAATTGTGTGTTTACCTTGCTGTGTTTATGGGCGTGTGCTCACTGCCTGTATCATTTTATGAGTGTCTCCTTTTGCCCCATAATACCAGCGATCACATGGAGAATATTGATGGCTACCTGATGAAATACACCAACCTGGTGACAGGCTGGCAGTACAGGTGAGTTCTGACCCAACTTCATGGGCCATAAGTCATCTCAATGAGCATTAAAGACCTTACAGTTTTATAGGGACGAAGTACCTTTGTGTGTGTGTGTGTTTATAACTTGCCAAACAAAAATGTAAGGTGTGACTGTGATAAAAAGTCATATCATGGACAGCAGACTAAGCCAGTGTTGTTTGATTTCAGGTTCTTTGTCTTGAACAATGAGGCGGGCCTGCTTGAGTATTTCGTCAATGAGCAGTCACGGCCACAGAAGCCCCGTGGCATGCTCCCTTTGGCGGGGGCCGTTATTTCCCCGAGTGATGAGGACTCGCATACCTTCACTGTCAATGCCATCAGCGGGGAGCAGTACAAGCTCAGGGGTGAGGATCTGGCAGTCATGAGTGCTCTAAGTTAATTTGGCTTTAGCTGGTGCTTGTGTGCTCCTCCCTGAGCTCTCCACCTTTTATTGATGCCTCCATTCTACTTTTTCTTTTCTTTTTTTTTTAAAAGCTCAGCCTTTCTCTCATTAACTTCCATCTTGTTCGTGCTGTATTGATCTGGATGTTTTTCCATTATCTGCTGCCGGTGATGCAGAAGCACACAGGAATCAATGCTGAGTATGATTACTGTAGAGTTACTGTAACAAGGTCATCTTCTTCTTCTCCTGTGTGTGTGTGTGTGTGTGTGTGTGTGTGTGTGTGTGTGTGTGTGTGTGTGTCAGCCTCTGATGCCAAAGAGAGGCAGCACTGGGTCAGCAGGCTACAGATCTGCACGCAGCACCACACAGAGGCCATGGGGAAGGTAAGACTGAGTGTGTTTATACCTGAAAAGAGGCACATGACCATAATTTGTACCATGGTTGGTTTACACTGGATCATTCTTCTGTCAAGAATATATAGTTTAAACATTTTTTTTTAATGTTATCTTTCAAAGAAGAAGCATAATTAAGATAAAAAAGTCAAAAATAAAAATCAGTTGAGGCAGGCCGCCTGTTGGATATAATGACACAGTAGTTCAGTTCAATTCAATTTTGTTTGTGTAGCATCAAATAACTACAAAAGTCACCTCAAGGCACTTTATATTGTAAGGTAAAGACTCCACAATAATACAGAGAAAACCCCATCAATCAGACTACTGCTTGTTAATAAAGGTATCCTATTAGCCAATCACATGACAGCTGGTCAATGCATTTAGACACATAGGTATGGTCAGGATGGCCTGCTGAGGTTCAAACTGAGCATCAGCAAGATGGTGATTTAAGTGATTTTGAATGTCGCTTGGTTTGTTGGTCTATTGATCTGCTGGGATTTTCCCACACAGCCGATTCCTGGATTTACAGAGAATGATCAGAGAGAGAAAATATCCAGACTGCTTGAGGCTCATAGGAATACAATAGTAACTCAAAGCAATCACTTGTTACAAGCAAGGTATGCAGAAGAGCATCTCACCAGCAGCAGAAGACCACATCTGGTTCTTGTGCTGTTGGCAACTGAGGTTACTGTTCACCCATGTTTGCCAAAATTGAACAATAGAAGACTGGAAAAACATTGCCTGGTCTGATGAGTCTCAATTTTTGCTGCAAAATTTGTTTGCAGCAAAAATTATAACCACAGTGTACTCATCTAGTCATGGCTGCTTCGAGCAGGATAACACACCATGTCACAAAGCATCTCAAACTGTTTTTTTGAACATAACAATGAGTTCGTTGCACTCATTCATTCTGTCCGTGGAAATATTCTTATCCTTGAAAAAATTAGTCAAAATCGCCATCGGATTTATGGCTCATGTAATGGCCGATCTGTGTGTTTCTTACCAAATCAAACCGATTCTAAATCAGAAGGGTCGTGGTCGCTGCATGCAGTCTGCAGACAGCCACACCACCATTTTTTCTGTAAGGAAACACGTGAAATTGAAGCAGAGAGAGCAGTGACAATGTTGTAAGCCCACAGAACCACCACTAAAGCAACAAGGAAAGAAAAGGAAGTCTGACTGGCATGAAATCGTGCTAAAGTTTGCTTTGTAAGCTCTTATCAAATGATGCGTCTGCAGCTGTGTGAGCAGTTTGTGCAGATATTTGTGTCTGTGAGCAGTGATGACTGTGCAGAAAACACATTTTCATAAACTCAACTCGGTGTGCTTACAAAATAAAAGCTAAAGGCATATGGCTGCCTTGATGCATGAAGCTTTGTACTTTACCTTCATATCCAGGATCTTTATCTAAATTTGCATATTAGCATTTTTGCAGATTTTAAAGAAATGTTTATCCTATGTAAAACCCGGAAAGCTCACTCGATGTGAAATGTGCAGCTCATTCAGTCCTGTCTGTCTTTAAAGGCTTGTAAACCATGAACAGCTGCGTTTTACTTCAAAGTCCATCTTTGACGTCATTGTGAAAGTCAAAATCAGCAAAAATCAGCATTTTCTTTTCTTTTTTTTTTAACATTTCTGTGCTGATGAGCAGTGACACAATGCTCTTTCATTAGTCTTTTTTGGTTTTTGGAGCAGAAAACCCATCCTGCTGCACACCTTTAGGCTCTAAAGGCCCTTAAATGGCTGCCGATCTGTCAATAAATGTGCAGCAGTAAAACAGCAGGACAGTACTTTGGTATTAAAACTGTTAGGCTGTTGTAAAAACTTCCTCAGCAAAATCCAGTCTGTGACTCGTGAGCGGATGCGACAGTTTCCTGTTTCCTGTTTTCCTTTCACATGTGCCAAAGGAGGCAATCCAACAAAGTTAGAACAGTATCGGTGTTTATGTAAAGAAATATCAGCTTCCAGCCTGTTTGTAAGTGCAGCAGGCAGCAGTATTGATCTGGATATTGATCTCCAGATTGCTGTGCAGGCTATGGCCCATTATAATGGTCTGGAGATGTCCAAGTTAAGGAAAAATGAGCAAAGATGTGCCAAAATATAAGCAAAATGTTTTTAAGTGCTTCAAACCACAGAGCCTGGGACCCGGAAGTTGCCTGGCAAAGACTGTGATCCGGGCCCAATGACAGCTTTGAAAAATGTGAAGTTTGGACTTTTAAGTTTTTACAGCCTTTCCTGCTGATAAAGACTCCAAGCCACAATCTACTGTAAAAATGTCTGTTTTTTACTGTTGATACATAGTTTAAAAATATATAAATACATATTCTGTGAGCCGCCCCTCCCTGATCCTGGTTCTGCTGGAGCTTTCTTCCTGTTAAAAGGAAGTTTTTCCTTCCCATTGTTGCCAAAACGCTTGGTCATAGGGGCCATATGATTATCTGTTTTCTGTTTTCTTTGTATTATTGCAGTGTCTTTAACTTACAGTATAAAGCACCTTTAGGCAACTGTTGATTTGACTATATAAATAAAACTGAATTGAATTGAAATGACAATTTAAGCACAGAGAGTCATTCTAACGACTTTATTTCATTTACTACAGCAGCATTTCTTTATCATGTAGACAAACTGAGCCGCACTGTTGAACTTCTTTGTCTTATATTAAGATCTTTTTAAGTGCACAGTGTTTGGTTTGAATTAAGTAATTAAATGTTACAATCCTGCGAAAGCAGCATTTAAATCTGTGAGAACGTCTTCAGGTTCAGGCCAGTTTTGGAGACTCAAGAAAAAACAAACAAACCCCAAAACATAACAGGATTTTTTCCTTTTACTAAAATAAAATCAAAAGCATTTGATAAAAATATATTTTCTGCATGTTTTGTGCTATTGGGTTTAATTTAGTCCAGCATTAAAAATAAATAAATACTTTTTGTTTGTTTACGTATGTCACAAATTCAGGAAACAGTATGGAGTTCAGGGGCCATGAAAAAACCTGATAAATATCAGTAGTCTACACTGCTTATAAAATGTTTTTAAAAAGTTTTATATTGAAAAAAAACAAGATGGTAGTGCAATACACCCCATCTCATTTATAGCTAGAAACACTGCGCTGACCCATAAACATAATGACTGTTGTTGGTCTCCGTTCCTCAGAGTCAGCCTCCGTCAAAGTCCCGGAGTTACTCCACAGCGTCTCAGGGCAGCGGCAGCTCCCCGATGTCCATGCGCCGGCCCAGCCAAAACCCCGCCTCTATGTTCGGCTGGTCGCAGGTCAGAGGCTCGTCGGCCTACTCCAGTAAGAGGTCCCTGCTGCCCGACCACCTGATGGACGCAAGAGAGGTACACTTTGATCTGAAGAAGTCATAACTCACTGATTGGGGGGAACTTTTAGCCAAGACACAAACACTGGGGACTAAATCCCAAGGGACGCTAGTGGCGTGCTACATTTTATGAAGATTAAAATGACTGTGCCGCAGTGTTTGGACAAGATGAGCAGACAGAAAGCAGTGCTGGCACTCACTACAATGTTTCATTAAAGTTTAAACTCAAGGCCAAGTACGAGGAAAATGTACAAGAAACATTTAGTTCCTACAAGGCACGCAGCGGTGAATGTGAAATATTTAAGAGGCGCTTTAGAGCAGGCCTTTAGCTCATTGAGATTTGTTTAGTCATGAGCTTTAGTAGTCTCTCTCTGAGCCAGTTTAATGCTGTAGATTGTCCACAAGGGGGCACTCTCATGTTTATAAAACTCGAGTGGTTTTTGTTCTAATCAGCAAGGTGTAAATATGTTTTTTTCCCTTGAATTAATCAGAACGTGATGGTTAAAGGCACTGAGTCAAAATCAGCAGAGCTGCCTGCATAGATAGTTAATCACGGTCTTGTGAGGCCTTGCGCTTATTAAAAATAACCACAACATCCTTGTTTTTATCTCCAGATGATGAGCCAAGCCCAGGGCCAGCACAAGGACCTGATCCAGGGCATTGAGGGCCTGCCTGCGACTCCTGGCCTTTCCCCCCTGGACCAGGACCTGCTGATGCTCAAGGCCACTTCCATGGCCACCATGAACTGCCTCAACGAGTGCCTGCACATCCTCCACCTGCAGCAGATGGCCCGACAGAGAAGCTCCCTGGGAGGTACGTGGAGGGATGTTTATGTAGTGGTGGGTTGTTGTTGTTACCTTATGTGTTTGTCACAAAGGTAACAACAAGTAAATTGAACTTTTTATGTTAAAGTACCTGGATACGTTAAGGGTGTGCTAACTAATGACACTAAGTACACTAAAAGCCCAAACTCAGTTTAGTTCATCTGGACCCAGGCTGGCAGGCAGAGAGCTTTTGGCCGACACGAGTTTCTACAAACAGAATACTTACAAAGGTGGGCAGCTTGTAAAATGATCTGCAAACCTCATAAACCTGCATTTTATTCATAGAACATAGAAACATTTTCTTCCTCAGTTTGCACATTTGACATGGTTTCTATTGCTGTATTGTGGTCAGGCAGCATGGACACGCAACTTTATTTAGTGTAACTCATATAGCCTAAATTCCAACTATGTCTCAAGGCGCTTTATAATGTAGTGTAAAGACTCTACAATAGTACACAAAACCCCAACAATCACATGACCCCCTATGAGCAAGCCCTTGGTGACAGTGGGAAGGAAAAACTCCTGTTTAACAGGAAGGAACCTCTGGCAAAACCAGGCTCGGGGAGGTTCAGTCATCTGCTGTGACTGGTTGAGGAGAAGGAAACGGGACAAAAGATGCTGTAGATGAAAGCAAGAGGTTAATAAACTGTTAATAAACTGCTGATAGGCAGTGCCATCGCCGTGATGGCACTACACCGATGGTGAATGTCTGCATCTCATCGGCGTTGGTTTGTGTGCAGCCATTTCCCTCGTTCCCGGGTTTCAAAAATGGCTGTTTTCATTCATTTTTGGCTTGTCTCAGCGTGCTTGGAACCCCAGCCGAGTAGATGCTAAAAAGGCACCTAATATGTGGTCCTGCCACTTAATGGAAAACCCTAAAATAAAAAAAATTCAAGTAGATGCTTTACAAACAACCCAAGCTTCTGTGATGAATAAAATGGCTCTAATATTTTTCTGGACGCCACTTTAGTAACTCATCTTTCAGGGTTACTTCCATGACATAAAGTATAACAGCTGACATTTTATTGAGCTGAGCAGAATATTAGTCAAAAAAAAGACCCAGTAATTGTAGGACTTGTACTTTGGGGGGAAGGTTGTGCCACCTGTAGATTGTAGTTTTGAAGCCCTCATTTGGATTCAGTCCCTCGTGGTGCTTTAAGGTCAAAATCACCTGCTACTGTGGTACTGAGTCATCCCAAACACTGTCCCTCTGCACCACCTCCATCTTATTATTATATAAATCCTTTATAAACTAATAAATAAAAGTTCAATCTTAAGTTCAGTAAATACGTGATGTTTGGGAAGTTGGTGTTAAATATTTAAGTCTTTACTGGGCACGCAATCCTAAAAACAAATCGTAGTCTTGCTCATGCAGTGTCTGCACCCAATCTAGACGGTTAGTTTGGCCGGACACTGGAATTATTCTGCATTATTGATGGGGTCACCTGTCCCTGTTCGTACCACCTGTCTCGCTGGTAATTGGATCTCAGATGGTTAAATATCCATCCGCAGCACCTCGAGGACAGCTCTGTTTTTAAGCTTCACATTAAAAATCATACAGTAAGGTGAAGGAGAGGAGACTCGCTGATCTTTTGTTAAAATGCCGGAAAACTCGTCCCACTTTTTCCACAGCGGATCTCGTTACTCGATGTATATTTCATAAGGCCGGACTCGCCGCAGCAGCCAATCAGATTAAGTCTTCTGACGCACAAGGTGAATTTGAATTAGATCTGTCCTCTGCTATACGTACTTTCAAAGGGGGCGGAGGGGGGCACGCCATACTGGGAGGGTTTAGCCAATCAGAGGGTGGGGATGCTTCCAGAGTATCCTGATACCTGGCTTCACGGAGGAGTTGGGTTACAGTCTTTTGGTCGACGGCAACTCTCTGAGGAGCAGAAGCTCTGCCCGGTCAGCTGCCAGGCCATCGCAGGGCGCCGTGCGGCGAATGGTGGGCCGAGCTTAGCACTACCTGTGCATGTAGGGGGGTCTCGGTCGGGTGGGAGGGAGGGGTAGGACCATGAGTACCTCTGAACCTGCACCTGTGCACTCCCCGTCCACTGCAGGACCCACCATCGAGTGGCTGGAGCCCAAACTGCCAGACATCCTGAAGAATGGCAGCAGCTCCCTGGGCAGCTTCGCGACGGGGGAGGGCCCGCTGGAGGGGAACCGCTTGGAGCTCAGCAGCCCCGAGTCCTGCAACTTCTCCGGGGTAAGACCGAGAGAGAGAAGAGGTTATCTGTGTCATGGTTGTTGCAGTTTTCTGTTAATGCTCTGTGAGACTGCCTCGTTTTAAAATCAGTCATACAAAAAAACTTTAACTTCTTCCCCCTCCTCTCCTCACAGGAACAGGAAGACATAGATGCAGAGGATGAATTGGAGGACTCCTTCACGGACAAGGAGGAGGACCTGGGTGCCGTGGAGGAGGAACGCAGCGTCATCCTACACCTGCTGTCGCAGCTGAAGCTGGGGATGGACCTCACGCGGGTAGGTCGAGTTCCCATATCAGCGAAAACAATCCCTCTGAGACGCCAGCACAAACGGGTCTTTGATAAGGCTCGCTTAGCTGTAACAGAGGAGGATTTTCCTGGAGCGAGAGGAGTTTCTTGTATCAATAAACACAGAGTTCAAAGCACATTGCGTCACAGTGAGGCGTGAAATGATGTCAAGATTCCCTTCTGATTGGTTTTGAGTGCAGTTTCACAGAATTCTGGTAAAGAATAAACCAAAATGAGGAGTTCACACCACGTTCTTCTGCAGCTAAATAAACCATTTTTTAACAGTGTACTGATACACAGTTAAAAGTATGGGGTAAGATTGTTTCACAAGTATTTCAGCCTTGACTCAGCAACTGTTACACAGAAACACAGCCTTTCACTTCTTGGTTTTTTTTTTTTTTTTTTAAATAAATCCTCCTCCTGTGCTTTTCATGCATCATTATAAAAAAAAGCAAATCCTGCAAACTTTTCTAATGTAACACAAAAAGATCAACATCATTTACTGCAGTTCATTGTGTCCTGATCAGTTCTTATGGTCCAGTAAGGGTCAAAGAGGCTGATACCAACCCCGGCCTGGTGTACTGGTGCTTAGTAAGTTACCTGTTTAATAGAAAATAAACAGAACTATGGCTTAACACTGACACGTTGGTTATTGCCTGCAGTGTTGTGAAAAAGTATCTGCCACTTTCCTGATCTCTCTTTTTTTGCATATTTGACAGACTTACATGTTTTAAATCAAACAAATTTTAATATTAGACAAAGATAATCTGAGTAAATACAAAATATAGCTTTTAAATTATTTAAATAATTTATTAAGGAACAAAAAAGTAACCCAAACCTACCTGGTCTTATGTGGAAAAAGTTATATCTCTATAGTTTGGTCATTTTGCAGATCTAGTGACAAAACATTTCTCCCAGTGAAAAAGCAACATCTAGATGAACAATATTCCTTCTGGGATGGGAATTTCCCGGGATTATTGCTCCCTGAACTTAATTAGTTGTGCCATCCTTGGCAGCAAGACCTGTAATCAAGTCTTTGTGATAACTGACAAGGAGTGTTTCACCACCATGTTTGACTGTTGCTGTGATGATCTTTTTATGAAATGCTGTTAGTTTTATGTCAGATGTAATGGGACTCAAACCTTCCACAAGGCTCAGCTTTTGTCTCGTCAGTCCACAGAATATTTTCTTGGAGATCATCAAGATGTTTTTGGTAAATGTGAGACGAGCCTTTGTGATCCTTTTGGTCAGCAGTGGTTTTCACCTTGAACTCTTCCATGGATGCCAGTCTCTGTCTTAATGTTGAATCATGAACTCCGACCTTAACTAAGTCAAATGAGGCCTGCAGGTCTTTAGATGTTGTTCTGACTTCTTTTGTGACCCCCTGGATGAGCCATGAAAGCTCTGAGTAATTTTGGTTGGCCGGTCACTCCTGGGAAGCTTCACCACTGTTCCAAGTTTCCTCTATTTGTGTATAATGTCTCTCACTGTGGTTCACTGGAGTCCCAAAACCTTAGAAAGAACTTTAACTCTTTCCAGACTGACGGATGTCACTGACTTTGTTTCTCAGCTGTTTCTTTAGATCGTGGCCTGATGTGTTGGTGTTTGAGATCATTTCGCAATATTTTTGTGATATTGTATCGATACAGGGACAACAAATATTTATCTTGTTAAATAAATTAAAATATTCTGGGAATACTTGGAACAAAAGGGATCATCTCATGCACCATCATCCAGAGATAATGTTAGCTAAACAAACTAACACATTATCCAACACTAATTCAGATCAAGCTAATGGCTGAAAAGGACAAACTCCTTACATCCACCAAAGAGAGAAAATAATAATCAGCGGCTGCCTGGTGATTAAGTTGAATTTTTCACATTGTGCAATTGACTGCAGGTTGTGGTGATAATCAGTTGCCCAGAGCTTGAGGGTGTTGCACAGTCATGACCATGTTTGATCGCAAAATGATTGCGCAGGTCGCCTGCACCTTTGCAGTGTGACTTGGACCGACTGCAATCCCTCTGAGAGATTTCGAAGGTTTTTAAATAACTGCTGTCTGATTTATAAATGCAGACACATTGCCAACATTTCACCATCAATCTGAATGAGTCTTTGTCGTTGAGCACAACTCGAGGGGACTCGACTCAGCTGGCCTGTAGAACAGGAAGGCTGATGAATGAAAATGTAATTGTTAAATGTGAATTTCTGTCTATGCAGACAGCAACAGATATTTGTCACAGTTAAATGCTTATTAAATATCAGCCTGTGATGAGGCTGATATGTAGTAGCACAGCGCTGTATTTGAATTAAAGCCGCCCATGAAAGTAATTGAAATTGTTTAAAAACCACATTTTGAGGCAGGATAAGGAGTCATGGTTGAAGTAAGCTCCTCATTCTTGGTAATTAGTTGTCGAGGACACGTGCTTAAAAACACCCTGACCCGAAGCTTGCGCTGACACTCTTATCTTTCAGTGTCAGTTTGCTCCCGTAGTTCGATATCCTGCTCTTGAGTTTCTGATTTATCTCATGGGTCCGCTGGCTTACCTCAGCTGGAACTCTAGTAAACACCCCATGATCCTTAGGGTCACGTCCTGTCTACGTCTTTTCACTTCCTCATTGCACTATATTTTTCTGCCTAACCTGAGCTAATTTAGAAGCGTCTTCAGATTCAGTTTGTTAGTGCAGTATGTTCCAGAAGATGTGATTAAAGTCTCTTCTCCCGTCCATTTTCCTTGTAGGTGGTCCTCCCCACCTTCATCCTCGAGAAGCGCTCTCTGCTGGAGATGTACGCAGACTTCATGTCCCATCCGGACCTCTTTGTGACCATCACAGACGGCAGCAGTCCGGAGGACCGCATGGTCCGGTTTGTGGAGTACTACCTCACCTCCTTCCACGAGGGCCGCAAAGGCGCCATTGCCAAAAAACCCTACAACCCCATCATTGGTGAGACCTTCCACTGCTCCTGGAAGGTGCCCAAGAGACCAGACGCCTCCAATGAGCCTTCACAGGGAAGCTCCGACCCCACTGCTTCCAGCCAGGACTCCTACCAAGTGCGCTTTGTGGCGGAGCAGGTTTCCCATCATCCCCCTGTGTCTGGTTTCTACGCCGAATGCCAGGAGAGGCGGATGTGTGTCAACACGCATGTGTGGACCAAGAGCAAGTTCATGGGCATGTCCATTGGAGTATCGATGGTGGGGGAAGGTAAGGCAGCACAATTTTTTTTTTTTTTTTGTTTGTTTAAAACTGTGTTCTGCGAGGTTGGCAGCAGGAGTTAGATGGAAACACGAGCTGTTTTTACACATAGAGCACATGTAGGAGGCCCGCTCACCAGCAGCGAGTGCAGCGGGGGGGTTAGCTCCTCTACACTCTCATTCACACAGGCTTTGCTGAATAAAGCGGGAGAGTGTAGACCATTTATTGTCTGATCTGACTTCTCCCCATTTTCATTCTCACCTGCGCCTCGATCGGATGTCTAGAAAAGTTCAGGGCGCGTTGCATTGGAAACATTAGATGTTTTCACACATGAACTCGAGACGGCGTCAGCAGAATCAGGTTGGCTTCTTATCTAAAGTTCTCACTTCTCACATGTAGCACAAAGCAAGACATGGCCCACTTCAGGTGTGTTTTCACTGCTGGAAGTAATCTGTTTGGCTCAGGTGGAGCATGCTGAGTTCTGGCAAGTTACCTGCTCTCTTCTCACATGCACAATATCATGATGTGTGCTGTGGAGCTGGCAAGTCGCTATCTCACATGCACCTCCTTCTGATGCCTCAGAGCTCGAGGCCGCAGTGCCAAAGAAGTCTTTCCATACACAGCTGTAACTGACAATAGAAGTGAGGTGCCCCCCAACTCCCTTACTCCTCAGTTTGGTTTTAGTTTTATCTTAAAGCCCTCTTATTACCAAAAACAGCAGTGTAATTAATTTAGGACTAAATTCTGGTACATCAGGTGTCATATTTGGTGTATATTCTCATTTGACTATTAATGCATTTCCTAATAAAACTATTTCTCTCTTGTCCTTGTAAATAAAAATGTAGGACAGGGCATGTTTGTACTTTACTGTGTAGGGCCTCAACCACAGAACCCTCTGTGTCATTTCCTCTGTCACCCAGTACAGACAAATAAGGGAAGTGTCACGGTTGTGCGTCGGTCATGTGCAGAGTCTGTGCACAGCTTTGCAGACTGTCGTCTACATGCCGTTGCTGTTTAGATTCACTAGGTGGCAGCATCAAAATTAGGTGGTACAGCCGACCTGTGGGATCCAGCTGCTCTTGATGTTGTTTATCAGTCAACCAGCTGCTGAAAAGAACAAAGTTAAAACCGTTTCCATCCACCGTTTGACCTAAACCTGCCGTCATCCTTGTTGGGCTACAGGCTCTTTTTGACCATTTCTGCGGTAGGGCTGCTGCAATACTAACATTTCACACTTTGTTGAGTATTTTCCTGGATATTTCTATCATTATTAATACCACAGGGTGGAAAAAGACAAAAGTAAGATTCAACTATATCCTTATTTATTGTTGCTGGCTAATAGGTTACGTAGCACACCCCTCATGTCTGTACGTTACAACTGGCAGAAACCTTGTAACTCTTGTTTCTGCTGTATTTATTCTTTCAGGTTGTCTGTATTTGCTGGAGCACGATGAGGAGTACACCTTCACACTGCCCTGCGCCTATGCTCGCTCCATCCTCACCGTTCCCTGGGTGGAACTTGGCGGCAAAGTCACCATCAACTGCGCCAAGTCAGGTTACTCGGCAGTCATTACTTTTCAGACTAAACCGTTTTATGGAGGCAAATTACACAAGTAAGTCTTAGTTTTTATATCCACAACAAGAAGTAAAAGGAATGTATTTAATGTGGTTGCAATGATTGTCATTATATCAATATATGTGGTTTGAATCGTATCAGGTTATGAGCTTGTGTTCCTTTTTGCCCATTGGGATCCATTTTCAGAAAGTTATGTTGTTATGCTGATGATGCTCAATTTTATTTACCACCAAAGTGCAACAACTTCCAAGCAGTTACTGCTTCGTTTCTTGGAAAGCAAAAAAGTTTAATTTCAAAATTTCTCAAGCTGAAGAACAGAAAAAAACAGAGGTGACCTTATTTGGTCATTGAGACGATGCTTTCATTCATTCAATGAAGTGTGCTCTCTAAATGAATCGAACTGTGACTATGTGATCAGTTGAACTACTAGCAATACTATGACAGTATTTAATTCAATTTTATTTATATAGCACAACAGTTCCGTCAAGGAGCTTTATATTGTAAGGTAAAGATCCTACAGTAATACAAAGAAAACAGAAAACGTCAATAATCCTATGGCCCCTATGACCAAGCGTTTTGGCAACAGTGGGAAGGAAAAACTCCCTTTTAACATTCAGAAACCTCGAGGAGAACCAGACTCAGGGAGGGTCGGCCATCTGATGTGACTAGTTGGGGATGTTGGCAGTAAGACGAGTTTGTTTGATTGCCAGTTCTCCAGCTCTTTAAATTAAGTGTCCTAGACGGGCGTTTATATCTAAACAAAACCTCAAAATTGCATGTTTGTATTAATTCGATCCCCCTACCACACGTTTAGGGTGACAGCAGAGGTGAAGCACAACTCCACCAATGCAGTGGTGTGCCGCGTACAAGGCGAGTGGAACGGCGTTTTGGAGTTCAGCTTCACTAACGGAGAGACGAGAATGGTCGACGTCACCAGGCTGCCTGTGACAAAGAAGCACGTGCGGCCAATAGAGAAGCAAGGACCGACTGAATCCAGGTCAGAGGAAGTTGAAGGAGCGAACTTGCAGCTGCTGTGTATTTAATAGTGTTTGCTGAAATGTTTCGATCCTTTGCAGACGCCTGTGGCAGCACGTGACTGAGGCTTTGCGGCAGAAAGACATCGAGAAAGCCACTGAGCATAAGAGGGTCCTCGAGGAGAGGCAGCGGACAGAAGAGAGGCACCGTGTCGAGACAGAAACCCCCTGGAGGACCCGATACTTTGACAGAGAGGTGAGCAGTGGTGATTCATTAGGTTTCTGCTGATACAGCAGCTGGTATTTACTGCATAGGAAGTCATATTGAATCATATAACTGCCACATCGATGCTGAACGCCGCTCACTCTGTTTTAACGTCCACATGGACCGTATGATCCCGATATATTTCCCCTCTGGATCCAAGGACTCATTATTGGTATGGAGGGTACTACACCTGAATCCTGCAGGCAAAATTAGTATGATACATGATGCAAGATCTTACAACTTATATACACAAAATATTTGAATTGCATGATTTTTTTTTAAAAACTTCTCAGAGGAGTTTCCACACGTTAGTTTCATGCCCATTGTTTGGTAAAAATGTTGAAATCAAATACTTTGCAGCCTCAACTTAACAGTCTGGTGTTTTGTCTAACTTTATCAGGGTAAACAATTATGCTATCTCACTGCAGACGCTTCATTATCACTAATACGTGATACCATACTGACTCTCGTCTCTCCTCCTCCAGGGTGAAGGTTGGGTTTATCACAAGCCACTTTGGAAAAACTCTACATTCAAATCCTAGTTTCTTCAGCCCCCCCTATCTTGGATGTTGATATTGTAGATTCAGGAGTGTGTGTGTGTGTGTGTGTGTTTGTGAGTGTGCCGGAGTGTGTCTGCGTGCACACACGCATGTGGCCGTTGGTTATGAAATGAAAAGCATGACCTGCACTGACGTACAGATGAATGCGACACTGAGGGGGGAGAAGGACCGAGACGGCATGACTGAAGGTGTTCTCGAATCTCTCACATGATGTTCAGGAAGAGTACAAGTTTTTGTACTGCGGATTAGGTTTTTTTTGTTTTGTTTTTTTTATAATCTAATGTCAATGAAAACATATTCTTGTAGAGGTAATGGTACTCTATTTACACAGCCTTAAGATGATCTGATGAATGATACTCTGTTTGGACTCGGATGATCCGCCTGGATATGGATTCTTCTTCTTCTCCTCTTTTTAAACTGTGGTCTCACCTGAGGATAAAGTGACTTTTGGTGAATATCTTCTTTAAATAGGAAAGAAAACCCCCAAGTATACATCTCGTAAAGCTGAATCTGTGTATTTGAGCTGATAAAACAGAAGTCAATCCCTCTGTCACTGGATGTATTTAAATACTTGTGGTGTTTTGATCTGAGCAGTACAGAAACATTTGGTGGATGCCTCCCAGAGTAATTATTAAACAGGGGGTAATTTCCCAGAGTATATACATAAAATAGCACACTGAGCAGTGCTTACAGAAATTTACGTACTTTAAAATGACAGATTTAAAGAAAAGAACTAAAAATTAAAAAATAACGGCATCTGAATACTGAACACTGAATTCACTCACTGTTTACTGTAGACTGCACTACGTTTACTGTGTTTACTCTTATTATGGCAGTTGCAAAGTGAAATCTGTTGCAAAGACAGTGCACTAGAATTGCTTTAGTTTCTAGCATGTTGGTTATAGTTTGCTTGGAAGACACCAACTTGTCTGCAAACACTTTGCAATGGCTCTCTGAGCAGTAGTGAAACTATGAAGAGTGCAAAACAAGCCTGAAATAGAAACTGCTCACCCTCAAGGTGGAAGTTGAGTCCTTTAAAACGTTTTCAGTGGTAAGGTGCACGTTTACTGTCTATATCCGGTTTGCGTCACACTCCCAATTCGTAGTTTCACTCCTGCTTAGAGACTAGTTGGAGACTGTTTGGATAACACCCAACATTTCTTTGCACCAACTACTCACGACCGCAACTTTTCACAGAAGCAATAACAAAGAGGTTATTGGTGCAGCACCATATATCGCTTTGCGATCAGTTTCACCTTGTAACTGCTGGGAACCACTCCCCAAACAGTTTGGAAATATACCCCCCTCCCCCAGTGACGAGAGGTTGCCTGGGGTTTCCAGGCGTGCATAAGAGGCCTAAGATGACCTTGGTGGCATCACTATGACTCTATTAGGGTTATTTTTTTAAATCATAAAATTTAGTGAACGCTCCCCATTAAGCTGTAAGCAGATCTTTTTTTAGGGTTTGGTGATGGGTAAAATTCTCCAACTGTTCCAAATAGTTACCGTGTCCAGTAGTGGGTGATGTGTTTGTGCAACATTTCCTCAGTAATGCATTGTGCCACGAGGTTTCCTTAACATCAACTGTACTTTTCCAGAGGGGTGTACTACAAAGCAAGTCCAACAACCTAAAAACATGTTCACAGATGATCTGTTTTACTAATCAACTTTGTTAACCCAGACCGCTTTAGGATCTGTGCTTCGAATGTTATTGGATTTCATGACTTAAATAATCTGATATATTGGTTAATTTTTCTCAAGATTTCCCTAATGTTTGTTATGTATGATTATTTATTAGCCCTTACTAAGGGCATATAATATTGCAGTTCAAAAAAAATCTCGTTTTATTATCACAAGTAATTGATTACTCTGTTTCAGTCTGGTTGGATCAGTTGGTTATTGTTTGTGGCTTCCAACACGTTGCCAGCAGGGAAGTTGCAGAGTGCCCTCTGGTGGACATGCAACATCAACCCCTGGAAAGGTTGAAGGGTGTTTCTCTCATTTCTTTCTTCCTTACTTTATCACATTTTCATTTTAACAGTTATTAATGGCAACAGATTAGCAAATCGCTGACATTAGCTAATAGCTGAGATGAGCCACTAGCTAAGATTAGCGCTGCTCTGAAAATAACCTGCTCCACACCAGGTTGTTTGGCATAAGTTGCCATGGTGATTTATCCAGTTTAAAAAACAAACAAACAAAAATAACAGCCCCCCCCCCACACACACACACACACACCTTTGTGATGTGCTGTGCTGTGCTGAAGACTAAACTTAACTTGTTATCCTTTAATCTTGCTTCATAGTGCGCCCTCAGATCTGTATAGCGGAAGGAGGCACCACCTTGTGGCACTATTCAGCAATTGCACTTTACAAGCTACATATTTCTCAAGGAGACAGACCACTAAAAGAACAAAACTTGCACATTGACACTCCCAATGTAAGTGCTTAGTAGTGCATTTGTGAGCAACTATGATGCAGGGTTTTAGGTAAGTAGGTCAGACCAAAAAACAGTGTTTTAAAAGAGCTAAATGAGCACGTAACCAGCCAACATGTACACTGAATTTAACGCCAAGTTTAATCAGTGTACGCCCTCGTTGATGCTCACTATAAATTCCTTTAGAAACACAAAAAGTTTCCTTTCAGAGCTTCAGCTCTCAATTTAATGCTGAATGCTGTTAATATTGATGTTTTTTTTTTTGACAAGTTCACATTGCTGGAATAGCATGTTGTAGACTGAAAATTAGCAAATTTTATTAAAAATTTAAATGATTCAGTCACAGGTGAATGCTTCTAAAAAGGACAAAAAAAATGCTATGCCACTCTTCATGTCTTTTGCCTTTTTTCTTTGTGGTTTTGCAGTGTTTGGAAAAGTCCTGCAGCATGATTGCAAACTCGCTTAAGTTTCCTAATGTCTGTTGTGAAAGCTTTTAACCAAATTTGCTTCCTTTTGTAATGTAAATAAATATTTTCTTTAAGTGTGTGTCCATCCCCGAGCTTGCCCTTCTTATTTCTGGAGTCACTTTGAGTACTTCATGTTCAATCAGTATTTGTTTTCCACTTTGATTCCACTCTACCGTGCTGTGATGTATACATGATATCCTGTATGTATCGCCTCCCTGCTAAAGCAACACGTTCTGAAAGCAGAAAGCCACCCTGCCATTGATAAGCTACCCCCTTCAAATCTTGGTGCCTTATGCAAACTCTTCATGTGCGTGTGCCTTCCAGCAAGGAGCACGGCACTCATCACCTACTTATCTGACCGATGCAATGATGTATGTATTGTTAACGTGTGTTTGATTTCTTTTTCTTTTTTGGGTTTATTTTTAAAATCAATGCTCGACGTCGAGACTTCGACTGAGCACTTTTACTGACGGTTTTGACGTCCTCCTGGTTTTTGGATTCTGCTGGTTGTCTTGCAGGTCTCTGAAATGCACTGAAGGAAACCTGGTGTGGGGGGAAAAATGGATGTGTGAGATAATCTAATAAATGGCGTATCACTTGTATGCTGTGTCTGGTTCCTCTACTTATCAGCATTATTATTTATGCGAAAAAGGCTGATTTTAAGACGTATGGGAAGCTACACCTGCACAAGTCCAAACAGTAGTTTCCCTTTTGATTTCACAGCATAGTACTGGTCATTTGTTAAGTCTAGGAACTCATCAGCTTAGCCTTTGGCTTGGAGTTTCAACTCTACTCAGGACATCAACTTAAGATAAGGGAGCTCTATTGCACTCATATTTTTTTACCATTTTTTATCCTTGGACTCTACTAGAGTGGCTTTGCATGATTAACTGTTCAAAATAATACATACATATCACATTCATGGCCTTTATGCAGCCCGTCAGTTCATCCTGCCTGAAACGAGCTGTTCTTTCTCCCTTTAAGCCAACTGTTTTGTGATTGGCTGCCCCTTATAAGCAGAAGGTTTGATAGCACATGGGTGGAGCTTCTGTACCAACAGCCAGAGCTGTGAGCCTGGTACGACCATATCTTCTGTCATTAATCATATATTTTCTGAATCTGTGCCATCAGAGTAGTTTAAAAATCTGAGGCTTTGATTACGAGTTACACTGACCTCATTATTTGAAGCTCTCGCTATGTTAAATATAACGTCCACCATTATAACTGTACATATATGCACTCCTGTGAAAAGCTAACTCCACCCTCTCTGCTTCCATAGGAATTAAGACGGTGAGTAGCAGCCAGCTGCTGCTGAACAAATGCACTTGATTAACTTGTCATCAGCCAGTGTGAGCACCTCTGTAAAAGCACAAGTCTTTCCAGTAGTAAACGTCTCAGTAAATTCACCCCAAGGTCAGACCATGTTCAGAGAAACTACAAAAATTCCAAGAGCTACAGCTCAGACTCTACAGGCCTCAGTTAGCATGTTAAATGTTAAAGTTCATGACAGCACAATTAGAAAATGATTAATTAATTAAACAAGTATGGCTTATTTGGAAGAGTTGTCAGAAGAAGGACTCTAAAAAGATAAATGTTATATTTTAGTTTTGCTGATATTGCCCTGCTGCCCACGGGGTTCTAGGTTCTAGGTCTTAACACTTGCTCGCTCAGACTTTGACTAAAGCCCATTTTGGCAAGATATTGTGTAGAATCTATGAAGATGCTAGCTGTGAGTGAAAGAGAGACAGCTGACCTTGACCTCAGGCACAAGAAGTCAGGTATTTCAATAAAATACACAGTCCCCCACAAGGAAACCCACCGTGATGGAGCTCTGTGAAGAGGTGACACAGCTTATTTACCCGGTGAGATTCAGCAAGGTGCAGCAGGATTTGCAGGTCTGTTTATTCGGATTATTCCATCATAATCATACCATTAATGCGCATTATTTGCAAATCAGTTTATTCCTTCTGTTTATTAATCATTAAAAACACGTTAATTTTAGCACATGTATGATCTGCATGACCTGCAGTGTCTTTATTTCTTGCTGATGCAGTTTGTATCAAGTCATCAGGGTTCTTATCGAAGCATAAAGATTTTTGTTTCTCAAATAGCAACTGTGTTGCACAAACGAGAGCCAGAGCATGGCGAAACACGCAGGTCATACATGAGGACGAGGTAACTATCTCAGCAGAAGAATGCCAAGGACACTTGAGAGATATGCTGGTAATAAAAGACTTTAAAAAAAAAGTTCACAGTGTGAAGCGTGTGGCAGAATAACAACACAACTTCAGTTTGGTTGCACATTTTTTCCCACAGTTTGCAGTAAAAAATGTTATTTAAGGGGATTCTGTTATTCTTCTTTTTAATCTCTGTTATTTTGGTCTTGAATTTACTCGAGCCGCTTTGTGTGGAAACTTGGATTTTTGACTCACTCAGAAGTAACTCGAAGCTTTGAGTTGTGTAACTAAATTGATGATAACTCAAGTTGTCAACTAAACTCTGTCTGACAGTTTTTTGCATTTATTTATTTATTGTAAGTGGTGGAAACAAGCATCCATAGCTTTAAGTATGGTTCACAGTTTAAAATAATCCTCATTTATCTTATTCTGGGCCCGTCATTCTCTATAACAAGCAGTTTAATCCTCTCCCTTCAAGCTCATCTTCTTCTGATTGGCTGCCCTTCCCAAGCTGGAGGTTTAAAAAGCAGATAGGCGGGACAGCTAGAGCTATGATGTCCATATTAGGGCTATCCACACTGCATGATATCAGTAGAGTCAGGGGCAGAAAAGGCTAGGATCAGGTGACTGACATGGCAATTGAAGAATATCCCTTTTGTCTTTGAGAAACTCTTCTTTTGCAGTACGCTGTAGTTTTTAACTTTAGGCCAATCAGTTTTGCACTATTTGGCTTAATCTGAGCAGAGAGTATAGCTCTGTACACTTCAGAATATTTCTGCTGCTTCTATCACCAGTCACATCATCAGTAAACACCAGTGACCAGGTTCTGCATGCCCATGCCATAACATTACCACCACTATGTTTGGCAGATGATGTGTTATTCTTCCTATCACGAGGTGTTTCTCTCCTTCGCCACATTTATCTCTTGCCATCATCCTGGTAAATGTTAATCTTGGTTTCATCTGTCCCAAGAACTGTTTCCAGAACTCTGGATGGATGGATAGATATCTTATTGATCACACAAGTTAACAACGGCAGGATAAAGAATGAAACTGGTGCAGTCTAAAATACATGAATCATATAAGTTACTATAAGTGACTTCATGTTTCTCACTGACTCAAACGCCTCCAAATACTGCATAATGATGCTTCCAGCCTTGTGAATGACTTTGTTGTTTCTGCTGGCATCTTTGGCACTGGTGCTCCCCGTCAGCAGACAACAGCAAAATCTTCACGCATCCTTCTGTCTTCATGATTCCTTCCACCTTGATGAGAATCCCAGTCCCAGACACACTGAAGCATCCCCACAGCATAATACTCCCACCACTATGCTTCCCTCTGGGGACGATGTTCTTTGGGTTGTACGCCTCTGCCTTCATTCTCCAAACATAAGCAGTGTCTCTGTGGCCTAACAGCTCTAGCCTTGTCTCATCTGCCGAAAGCATGTGCTTCCAGTATGCATATTCCTTAGCATATTTCAGTCTGGCTTGAATCTGTCTCTTCTGCAGAAGTGGCATTCCTCTCAGTCTGTGCAGGGTTCTAGTGATTTTCCTACAATTCCTGACTTGGACAAGTCATTGACAAGTGTCTTGGCAATTGTTCTGAGATCTTTAGACACATCTCTCGCTAGTTTTCTTTCCAGAGTCTTTGAAATCTTTTGCTTCTTACCTCTGTTTGTTCTCAGTGGTTCTCATTGAGTTTCTTTATAACTATGTATATCCATCTCCTGCTTTGTGAGGATCAACAATTCCTGTTCTCAAGTCTAAACTGATTTTTTTGTTTTTAACATGATGCTTTGAGCAGTCACAGCTCAAACCCTTGCTGAAGCTTTGAGCATTACAAAGTTAAAGCACATCCTGGGACAGCAGTGGTTTGTGCTATGACTCAATAAACAGGAGCTGATAATAATTAAACTGGTCATTTTTGTTTTCCTTCAATGATTCTGTTATTATGTGCAAATAGAAATTATTTATGCTTTCAAAAGAAAACTTGTATGTTAAAGAAACGTTAAATTTCATAGGGGTCCTTATCTTTATATTATATCATTGTAAAGATTAGACAAAGGGCTTTTTGTTCTTTCTCTCTGAGTTTCCATTCCACACTCACTTTGGTGCAGATGTGTGTGTGTGTGTGTGTCTGTGTGTGTGTGAGGGGTGGGGGGGCACCACCCAGCTACAGTCTGATACAGCTACACAGTGTGAAGAAGGTCATCAGTCTGACCCTCCCTGTGGCGAGCAGCGAGCTTCCTTTACTCTCCTCTCTCTGCGTCTCAAACAGGGCCTCCGTCACGGCTTAGGAGCAGCTTCTATTGCTTCTATAACCACCAGGAAAAGTCTCAGGAGCTCTAATTTATCATTATTATCATTTTAATTCACGATGGCTCTCCATATATCCGGTCTAATAATGATGGTCATCTTTAACTTGTTGGTGCTGGGGATTGGGATCTGGGCTTCTCTGAAATCTAAGAAGATGGCGAAAAATTCAGCTGGTGGACAGATGGAAGTTTCTTTTTTGGCTAATCGGAGGGTCACCTTGGCAGTGGGCGTCTTCACCATGACAGGTGAGTTAACGTAGAAGTGTGTGATCAGTAATTTGGTGCTAACTTCAAACACGTTTTGGGTTGTTTGGGTTTTTTTTTAATGAAACAATATCTGTTTGCTTTTGTGAAGGTAGTAACTTTTACCATGAATGTGAGACTTGTGTGTGCTTTGTCTTGTATGATCGGCTGCAGCTACTTGGGTTGGAGGTGCCTTTATCATTGGAGTTGCAGAGACTGTTTATGACCCCACAAAGGGGCTAATCTGGGCTCTCATTCCTCTACAAATGTCAGTTTCATTCATCATCGGTAAGTACCTCTTACAGAGGAGTATTTACCTCCAAAAATATCCCTAAAATGGGCTTAACAACTATTTTCTTCAAAATAAGATCCACTCATACAGGATATGTCCTTATCTTCTATCATTACGTAAGATTTTTTTCTTAACTGTCCCCTTATCTTAATGGCAAATTTTGAATGTCTTGACATTCCTCAGCAATCACTAAACTCTTAACCACAAGAATCAAACATAACCCATCCATCCATCCATCCATCCATCTTCATCCGCTTTATCCGAGGCCAGGTCGCGGGGGCAGCAGCCTAAGCAGAGAAGCCCAGACCTCCCTCTCCCCAGCCACCTCCTCCAGCTTATCCGGGGGAACACCAAGGCGTTCCCAGGCCAGTCGAGAGATATAATCTCTCCAGCGTGTCCTGGGTCTGCCCCGGGGCCTCTTCCCGGTGGGACATGCCCGGAACACCTCACCCAGGAGGCGCCCAGGAGGCATCCTTGTCAGATGCCCGAACCACCTCAACCGGCTCCTTTCGATGTGGAGGAGCAGCGGCTCTACTCTGAGCCCCTCCCGGATGGCCGAACTTCTCACCCTATCTCTAAGGGAGAGGCCAGCCACCCTTCGGAGGAAGCTCATTTCTGCCGCTTGTATCCGCGATCTCGTTCTTTCGGTCACTACCCACAGCTCGTGGCCATAGGTGAGGGTAGGGACGTAGATCGACCGGTAAATTGAGAGCTTCGCTTTTACACTCAGCTCCCTCTTCACCACGACGGACCGGTGCAGCGTCCGCATCACTGCAGCCGCAGCACCAATCCGTCTGTCGATCTCCGGCTCCCTTCTCCCATCACTCGCGAACAAGACCCCGAGATACTTGAACTCCTCCACTTGGGGCAGGAACTCATCCCCGACCCGGAGTGGGCACTCCACCCTTTTCCGGCTGAGAACCATGGCCTCAGATTTGGAGGTGCTGATCCTCACACTCGGCTGCAAACCATTCCAGTGCGAGCTGGAGGCCTTCACCTGATGAAGCCAACAGAACCACATCATCCGCAAAAAGCAGAGATGAGATTCTGAGGCCACCGAAGCGAAAGCCCTCCGCCACTTGGCTGCGACTAGAAATCCTGTCCATAAAAATTATGAACAGAACCGGTGACAAAGGGCAGCCCTGGCGGAGCCCATCACCCACCGGGAACGAGTCCGACTTATTGCCGGCAATGCGAACCAAACTCTTGCAACGGTTGTATAGGGATCGAATGGCCCGTAGCAATGGGCCAGACACCCCATACTCCCGCAACACCTCCCACAGGACACCCCGAGGGACACGGTCGAATGCCTTCTCCAAGTCCACAAAATACATGTAGACTGGTTGGGCAAACTCCCATGCACCCTCAAGTATCCTTGAGAGGATAAAGAGCTGGTCCAGTGTTCCGCGACCAGGACGAAAACCGCATTGTTCCTCCTGTATCCGAGGTTCGACTAGCGGACGAACTCTCCTTTCCAGCACCCTGGCATAGACTTTCCCAGGGAGGCTGAGGAGTGTGATCCCCCTGTAGTTGGAACACACCCTCCGGTCTCCCTTCTTAAAGATGGGGACCACCACCCCGGTCTGCCAATCCAGGGGTACTGCCCCTGATCTCCACGCAACATTGTAGAGGCGTGTCAACCAGGACAGCCCTACAACGTCCAGAGCCTTCAGGAACTCGGGGCGGACCTCATCAACACCAGGGGCTCTGCCACCAAGGAGTTGTTTAACTGCCTCAGTGACCTCGCCCCCGGAAATTGGCGGGTCATTCCCCTCATCCCCAGACTCTGCTTCCTCCTCGGAAGACGTGTCAGTGGGATTAAGGAGGTCCTCGAAGTATTCCTTCCACCGCCTGACAATTTTCTCAGTCGACGTCAGCAGCGCTCCGCCAGCACTATACACAGTGCAGGTAGAGCACCGCTTTCCCCTCCTGAGACGCCTGACGGTTTGCCAGAATCTCTTCGAGGCAGTCCGAAAGTTTTTTTCCATGGCCTCTCCGAACTCCTCCCACACCCGAGTTTTTGCTTCAGCCACTGCCCGAGCCGCATTCCGCTTGGCCTGTCGATACCTGTCGGCTGCCTCCGGAGTCCCACAGGCTAACCAAGCCCGATAGGACTCCTTCTTCAGCCTGGTGGCTCCCTTCACCTCTGGTGTCCACCATTTGGTTCGGGGATTACCACCACGGCAGGCACCAACCACCTTGCGGCCGCAGCTCAATGCAGCAGCTTCGGCGATGGAGACGCTGAACATGGTCCATTCGGACTCAATGTCCCCAGTCTCCCTCGGAATGCTGTTGAAGCTCTGCCGGAGGTGTGCGTTGAAGATCTCGCGGACTGGGGCCTCTGCTAGACGTTCCCAGCACACCCTCACTACGCGTTTAGGTGCACCGGGTCTGTCCAGCATCCTCCCCCGCCACCTGATCCAACTCACCACCAGGTGGTGATCAGTTGACAGCTCAGCCCCTCTCTTTACCCGAGTGTCCAGAACATACATAACCTGAAATCTAATTTCTGCACTGCTTTGATTGTTGTCTCTTTTGCTAAAGGTGGTCTGTTCTTCGCAAAGCCAATGCGGGATAAAAACTACATCACCATGATGGATCCCTTTCAGAGGAAGTATGGGAAAACACTGACCGGGCTTCTCGCCATCATCCCTTTCATAAGTGAAGTCATGTGGGTTCCTGTCACGCTGATTTCCTTGGGTAATACAAACACACAAACACTCCCCTCCAGAAGTGTTGCCTAAAGGTGCTTTTTGTAGTTACCCTGCAGAATTTAACCAAATATTTTCACCACCAGGGGGCAGCATTTCACCAGTTACCTCTAAACTTCATATTTTTAAATACTGTCATATCCTCACTTAAATAAGAGCATACTCACCAGTAACACTGGTTTGCCTGCAATATCTAGTGGTCCAAACTGGTATTACACAAAACTACAGCGTTCAACTTTAGTTGCCATCTCTTCAATACAAGACACAGGTCTTCTGTTTTTCTTTTACTCTTATTTTGTTATTTTTGGAAGGTTTTAAAACTTGTAATTGGCTGTATTTGCAGTGAGTACCTTTAAATATTTATATTGGTCAACATGATTTTCAGAGGTATTGATTATGTGTGTGGTTCTCCCAACAGGGGTCACAGTTTCCGTCTTTTCCGATCTGCCCTTAAGTCTCTGCATCTGGATCTCTGCTGCGGTGGCCATCGTCTACACAGTTCTCGGAGGTCTCTATTCAGTTGCTTTTACTGATGTCATCCAGTTATCACTGGTGTTTTGTAGCTTGGTGAGTTTAATGCGACAAAACATAAACAAGACTGCTTTTCCAACACGCCAGAGGTAAACGTTATCTCTTGCAAGAAAGAGTGCACGTTACTAGGGATGGGTATCATTTAGGTTTTATCCGATACCGGTGCCAAACCGGTACTTTTGAAACGGTGCCGGTGCTCAAACCGGTGCTTAAAGAATGGAGAACACAAAATTGGTCCAAAAACTTCTCATGTTCAGCTGTTTTTTTGTAAAATGATAACAATGTTAGCCTTTTCTGCAGCTATAGGGGATATATGGTATCACTCTTGGTTGGAAGCAGTGCTTAATCAATGGAAAAAACACAAACTTTGTCCAAAAACCTCTCATGTTTAGCTGTTTTCCACTTTTTCTTTGGTCATTTTAGCCTTTTTGGCCAGGGTGAAGGGAGTATCTGCCATCAAACAAGAAGACAGCCGTATTTAACGACAACAGTGTTTGCTAGTTCACCTTACATGCATTAATTTAATAACATGTTAGCCTACTCAACGTAAATTACACATGAACAACATTAAGTTACTCATGCAGAGAAGAGCGGCTGCTGCTGCCATCATCATCCGTCATCATTTCTGCTACACTGGCAGGGCTAGGGGCCAGGACTCTACTCGTCGGGTTTTTGGGGGATGTTGCTAACTCCAGGTCCGATAACAGGCACCACACCCGCAGTAGATGTGCTCGGTGTGAGGTCTCGCAGCAAGCTATCAAATACGGCGCATTTCTCGCTTTTAAAAAAACGCTATGCGTCGCCAGGTGTTTCATCGGATTCGAGGAGTTACCTCATTTGCACAGTATCACAGTATTAACTTAAAGCACTTGTTGCAGGCTGCTGAGTTTGCATCTTTTGCTGTGAAGTACAGCCAGACTTTTGACCGCTTCGCCTTGGGCATTTTTAATCTGTAGCTCTGCTCTAAAAGAACGTAGGTACCTGGGCCCGCCTACTATCCTCGGAAATGTAAAATGATTGGCTAGAATCTAAAGTGTATCACAGCTCAGGAAAAAAAAAGCACCGAAATAAAGCACCGAATGTGTGCTGCTTTTTGGTCTGGTTACTACCGTTTATGTCAGAACCAAACCGGTACCCATCCCTACACGTTACAGTTACAGCGTAGGTTGAATCAGATTAGTTTCTCAAAAGCTTTTCTCTGTTTTTTTTCCAGTGGTTGTGTGCTCCCTTTGTTCTGGTGAGTGATGTCTACACCGATCTCCGTCAAACGGCTTTCAACCACACGTTTCAGGCGCCCTGGCTCGGCCACCTTGAGTCTGATGACGTGTGGATATGGATTGATAATTTTCTCGCAATGGTGAGATGACGTAACAGTAACATGTTTCTAATGATTTAATAAGATTTGAAGTCCTTGAAACCTTATATTAAAACACAAACATTGTATATAAAAGATTATATCAAATAAAGTGTAAAGTTGATAAGTTGCTTTTGAACAAATTGAATAAAAAGGCTGAAAAAGTAAGAGGTACAATAAAAAAGAAACAGCGGGAGGAACATTAGGTTATAAAAAAGTCTTCTTAGGCAGAGTTTCTCAGAAGCAAAGATGGGCAGAGGTTCAACAATTTCCAAAAAACTGTCTACAGATTTTGGAACAATTTCAGAAACATTTTAATCATGTAAAATTATGAAAACTTTAAAATTATGAAAACTTTAAATCTCTCCTCATCTACAGTGCATAATATCATCAAAGGAATCAGAAAATTTGGAGGAATCTCTGTGCGCAAGGACAAAGCTGAAAATCAATACTTGCCCTCAGGCATTTTGAGACATCTACATCATTAGTGTGATTTCCTTTTAAACTCTTGGCCCTTATATGTTTTTATTTGTTAAAAACAAACTGTGAGCAATAAGTTCTTATGCTGGTAATCACTAAAACACAAGAAAATCTCTCGGTTTTCAAAAAAGTGTCTTAAAAAAATGAACATAGTAGATTGTGGGCTTGCTCTTTGTTTTCAGAGTATTGGAAATTTGGCGTTTCAGGACTTCCATCAGAGGACACTCTCCTCCAGCTCCACGGCCACGGCCAGAATGATTTGTTTCATAGCGGCAGGTGTGGTCATTATTCTGGGAATTCCACCTGTGCTGATCGGAGCTGTTGCAGCATCAACAGGTACACCTGTTGATGTCTTCTTCTTTCTTCCGGCTAAACCCTTTAGTTGTCTGCACAGCGGATCATCTGCCTCCACCCTCACCCTTTTCCCTCTGCATGTCATTTACTAAAAAAAAAATTCAAACACTAACTACACATAAAACTTGTAATATTCTTTTTACTCATCCAAAAAGTTTTCATAGATTTTATTTTGAATTTATATTTTATCTGGCAAAAAGGAGCTTCCATACACGATGAGCCTTTAGCAGAATGATTCAGATGATCCAGAGACCAGAAAGGAGCAGGAAGACTCATATTTCAGTAACTTTAAACATTAAAATGATTCCTCTTACGCTTCAGACTGGAACCTGACCTCTTATGGCTCACCTTCACCCTATGAGCGAGGAGAGGCTGCCATGGCGTTGCCCATTATCCTTTTGCATCTTACCCCCACCGCTGTTTTCGTTGTCGGCATGGGGGCCATTGCCGGTGCCGCCATGTCATCCACTGACTCATGCCTGCTGGCGGCAACCTCCATCTTCACCACCAACATCTACACCCTCGTTAGACATCAGGTAGGAACAAAGTCGGTCAGGATGCTGAGTTCTTAAAAGGTTGTGTTGATATTTTGGGAAAAATGAGCTTTGGTGTTCTGTTTAGGTATCAGAGAGAGAGCTGCAGTGGGTGATCCGCCTCTCCATAGTGGTCGTAGGGACTGTAGGAACCTCACTCACCTACCTTGACAGCAGAACGTTGGCCTTCTGGATCCTCAGCTCAGACTTGACCTACACTGTCATGCTCCCCCAGCTGATCTGCATCCTCTTCGTCAGATCTTCCAATGCCTACGGGGCCGTGGCGGGTTACATTGTTGCCTCTGTGATGAGAGTGCTGTGTGGCGAGCCGGTGTTCAACCTTCCCGCCATCCTGCGTTTCCCTGGCTGCGCTCTGGAGGATGGTGTTTATGTGCAGCGCTGGCCTTTCAAGACCATTTGCATGCTGTCCTCTCTGGTCACCATCCTGGTATTTTCTTACGCGACGTCGCTCTTATTCAACAAGGGGATCCTCCCAGAGAGGTGGGACCTGTTCAGGGTGACGACTCAAGAAGAAACAGCCCCAGCAGATGGTGCCAGATTAGGTGAAAATGATAAACATGCATCTGAACTGATGCTGGACACAAGATGCTAAGTTTGTGTTTTTTTCCTACATTTTCAAGTCTTCAGCACTTCTGCTATATTAAATGATGCACATTGGTAATGGCAATGTTGCCTGATTTTTGGATTACTTTTGTTGTTATGCAAAATAAAATGAACAAATACCTTTTACTTAACAGCTAGTTAAACATTATGTTTACAATTACCTTGAGTCAGAAAACAATTAATCCCCACCAAGCTGCTTAGAGCACATTTTACACGTTTTTTTTTTTTTATCATTATTTAAGAGAAATATCTGCTCTGCTGTAACAGCAGCATATTTGTGTATATCACTATTTGTGTGGGTAACTCCGTATAACAACCACTGCTAATAATGAACTGATTGTTAGTTAAACTTGAATAAACGGCTATTTTACTGTTAACATTTCAATAATAAATATTTCTTACTAATCAGTGGGCAAGTTATACTTTAAATCTGTTTATGTCATTAAGTTGTGCAATATAAAATTCAATACTGTGAAAAAGTTTGCCCCCTCTCTGATTCCTCGGTTTTTTGCATATTTCTCACGCTTACATGCTATAAATTTATATTAGACAAAGGTTAACCAAGTAAATTCAAAGTGCAGTTTTTAAATGATTTTATTTGTTAAGGGAAAAATACAATGACCCTGAAAGGTTAAACACACTGCAACTTAAAAAAAAAAGACAACAGTAAAACACAACAGAAGTAGAAAAAACTTAGCAAAAGTCGAATAAAACATGAAGGAAGTAGAAAAATAGAATATCACAAAACGTAATGGATGTGTTTTTGAGGACACAATAACGTGACGGACCAGCTATGGAAGTGACAGAAACCAAAAACGAGTGTAGGCTTACAGTGACACAGGCTTAGAAGAAGCAGAGGATTCATTGATGTCGTGAGGAATAAAAAGATGAAGATTGTGTTCTTGATTTTTTTTTTTAGCTTTTGCAGCATTTATATATTCTATATTTATATTTTTATAATATATATGCTTTTATTTGTCGCAGTATGTTTGACCTCTCAGAGCTACTGTAAAAAAAAGCGACCTGACCTTATTTAAAAAGTCATCAGTTTACTGAAAATCTATCTTGCTGAGCTATTTTCAAAGCAAGAACTGAAAATGACAGAAACCTCCATTAAAAAAACCCCAGACAAAGCTGAAAAACAGTGATAACAATATCCATTTATTTAGATATTTAGGAAATATTCTGATATACTGAAGCTTTATTATTTAATCTTTGCACAAAGAAGACATCATTTGACACAGACATGTTACATTTAAAGGGAGTTCCGATACGACAAACCCAGCGACCCTCGACTATAAATATGCCGATACGTCTTTACACTCTAGGCTTGGCATGATATGCATTTAGAAACATCAAACAAAGAATTTGCAGAGGTGCGTGGATTTAGAGACACAACGATAACCCCCTTTAAGAAAAGCATCCTCTGCATAACTAACCAAAATGATTACATAATTTTTCACAAATCATGACACAAACAGACAAAAGAAAGACAGAAGCAGCCAACAATAAAACACTCACAGTGCACTGGTGTGAGTTATGGCACGTTTTGTCTTCTGTAGCCTGACAGCACACAGAGAGGTTTGAGTGTGGAGGCCACAGCAAGCAGCTGAGTGTCACGAACACGGCAGACAGAAAACAACCGGACGTTACTGTGGGACTGTTTCAGTGGATACTCCTGGAGGTATGAGGTTCTCAGTGGACTAAATAAACCGATGTATGCAGACGTCTCTGTTAAGGCATGAAATGAGTAACGAGGTAACGTCTATCTACTGCATCGTCACAGTTGCAATAAAGAGAAGAGACTTCCCGTCCCCACTGCTCTGAATAGAAGACATCACAGACACAAACAGAACAGCATGACCAATACCAGGACAAGTGTCTCTGTAAATATTATATGCCTTTTTCTTATATATATATAACTGCTATGTAAAGATACAGTCTTTGGTCACAAATAAAATATTGTGCACAACATACACTGTAGAGTTAGAGCTGAACTCAATGAGACATTGGTAGGACATTATGACTGCATGATGATGGTGATAGCACAACCGGTGTTGGTTTATTTATCTACCGGTGAAGCCGCAATCTACTGCCTTCTTCCTAAAACTAACAAACAGATAAAACAAATTCAAATGTAGTGTCTCTACATTTGGGGAATGTATTTGGGGAATTGGTTGTTTTTTTGCTGTGTTTCCACAGCCAGGCCCTGAAGATGAAGCCTCGGATGACAGAGGCTGTGGGAGGGGCTACCATACGGAGTTCTTGAAATTCGCTAATTGGTCACCATGATTTTCTCTCCAATTATGGTGCACACTATGGTCCGCGCCATCGTTGGGGTTGGTGGGATGCGTCAGTAAATACGCCAAAAATGAATTTTTTACACATTCCTGCAGTCTCTCCTATTCCTGCAACCGTTACAACCCTTGCAATCCCTCCCATCTCTGCAACACTCACAATTCCTACAATCCCTCATATCCCTGCTACCATTGCAACCCCTGCAATCTCTCACATCCATGTAACTGTCAATCTGTGCAACTGTAGACTTTTTTTTCCCTTTTAAACATGGAAAATACGAGGTGCATATACATGAACACAAATGTCGCAACTACTTCACAAGCTGCTGTGAGACTGCTGTAATACAGGGAGCACGATTGGCCGGCACAACATCTTATCACATGAAGAAGTCATGTGACTGTGTTTCCAGTTTAGTGTTAGCCTTTCGGATTGCATCCACGCTAAAAAAACAAAAAGTCAAAATTGTGGTGAATTTGTTTTGGTTATCCTGTTGAGCATCTCTAATTTATCCTAAACTTTTATTTTTCAGCAGAGTTGATGGAAAAGTCTTTATCCACACCAAGACGTTTACTTTACAAACAGCATCACTTAACAAAGCACTGGATATGATGGAGTTTTAGCTGGAAACACGTGTATTCGACTTTATGAACATTTTGCAGTGCAAATGACAGAAAAAACATCTCTTTCTAAAATATAAAATCTCATAGACTTCTGGATTACAACATGTCATACTCCACTTCTATGTGATTAAAATACATATGCTGTATTATATATTTATTCCCTTTACTCCATTTCAAATAAAAGTGCTAAGATAAGTCACTCACTTTATCTTTAGAATGGCTCTTTATAACGTTCATACAAATCTGCACCACATCACATGTTATATCATCTCCTTTTTCAATATAGACATATTTTCTATTTTGAATGGTCATTACTGAGTTAAATAATCCTTTCTCTTATCTTAAATAGGTGTTTGATATCATTGCTGAAAATACATTTCTGCTCTTGGTGAGGACCAAAGATGAGACGTTATGTCGATTGCTGCTGTAACATACATTCAGCCCTCAGACTGAGGACAGAGAAGATAAGAGAGTGACTCTGATTTGTCATATTTCAGACAGAGGAAGGAGTTTTCTTCATTTAGGATACATAAAGTCAAAACATTCCTGTCCTTTCAAACTGTTTAAGACTTTCAGTAAAACCTAAAACTTTACTTTTTGTGTTTTATAGAGCATCTGGATAGAAAAAACATCCATCCGTCACCTCTCTCACACGTGAGACTCATCCAGGTCCAGGTCGACGGGTGAGAGGGGGAGGGGAGAGCGGCGAGGTGACCGGCGGGGGGAAGGAGGGGACAGCAGCGGGGTGAGAAGCGGGTTCTCAGTGCCGTCGTCCTCGCTGAGCTGCAGCAAGGTGTCGCTGCGCGGCAGCAGGGCGGTTGTGTCCTCGTCCCCGGGGCTCTCTCTGATCCTGGAAGGCCCCGGTGGTGGTGGAGGAGGAGGAGCAGCAGCAAGATGAGTTGGTGGTAATGGAGGTGGCGGCGGTGGACCCGGGGCGGGTGATGTGCTCAGCACCGGGAGTGGCGGTGGGAGAGGAGAGGAGGAGCGGGACAAAGGGAGAGGGGAGCAGGTTCTGGAGAGGGGGAGAGGGGAGCAGGTTCGGGATGGGGGTGTTGGAGTGGAAGGCCGGGAGATGGATGGGGGAGGGGAGAGGCTGCTGCGGAGCCCCCACTGCTCTCTCTTCTCCTTGCTGCTTAATGCTTGAGGGACCTGTGTGGGAATACACCTGCTCCTGTAGTTTAGCTTTTAAAACACACGGGACACACATTTAAAGGGCTAGTTCACACACAAATGACATAAAATTATACTTTTATGTCCTTAAAATTAGAGGAATAGCTGCAGATGGTCATCATTCTGGTTTAAAGGCCGTAAAGGCGTGCCACAGGGCTCAATACTAGGTCCACCTACTGGCCACTTTGTTAGGTACAGTTGTTCAACTACTTGCTAGCACAAATATCTAATCGATCACATGGTAGCAACCCTTTACATTTAGGCATGTAGACATGGTAAAGATGACTTGCTGAAGTTCAAACTGAGCATCAGAATGAGGAAGAAAGGTGTTTAAACCACTTTGAATGTGGCATGGTTGTTGTTGGTCTGAGTGTTTCAGGAACTGCGAGATTTTTCCTGAACAACCATCTCTGGAGTTTTACAGGGGATGAGCTGAAAAAGAGAAAATCATCTCAAACTGAGTTCTTTGTACTCAAATGGCCCCCATAGTCATCAGATCTCAATCCAGAGCACCACTGGGTTGAATCCATACCACAAAGAATTAAATGGTTCTGAAGACGAAAGGCAGTCCGACCCAGTACTAGCAAAGTGTACCTACTCAAATAGCTGGTGAATATAAATCAGTAGATACTGCTACAAAAAAATTAGGATTTTTTCTTTTTGGGTGAACCAGCTATGTAAGTACTTCAATTGTATTGTTTATACCAGAACATGACTCAAATAAAATGAATATATAAAATCATAAAAAATAAATAAAAAATGGTGATGGTAAGAGGAAGATGAAATAAATGTAGGTAACACTTAGTACTATAGTTTGCGTTCAAAATGTCATATGATTAGCTGTCCACTGTTACCAAAGCAACAGCCAATCACACGCACGGCTCTGCCCTATTTGTTTTCACTCACAGTTAACATTGCGAAGAAAAGCATTCTGTTTATGAAGGTAATTCAAAATAAAGTGGTCAATCTGAGTTTTCAAAATAAACAGAACGTCTTTTTCTGTGTATTTAGTACGTTTTCAAATAAATTCATGTCTAGCATATTATATTACTTAATGTCCACAGCATGTATGGCTTATAAATGCATGGATTTCTGCATTTCCTCCCTCAGCTGGTCCTACCTGTGCATTTGTAGGTCCGTGCAGGTCAGCCGTGATCATGGCTGAAGAGGTGGGGGGCACTTCCAGGGTTGGGGACTTTGATGGGGCAGGACTCGTCCCTCTGCCTTCACCCGGTGGGTCCACAGTGCTGGGAGTTGGAGGCTTGCTTGCCCCCGTGGACGCCTGCTGGCCTTGATTCTCTGTAAAGGTGACTGACCTCTTTTGGTCTCCATGCGCTGTGGGCAGACATGCATGCACACGTGGTCAAAACAGAGACGATAGCGCCAGCTAGCGACTCGCTAACACATCAGCACCACCAAAGAGAGTGGAGGCAGGGAGGGGACGGGAGAGGGGGAGGCAGGGGATCGGGGGGGTAATGCAAGACAGACATGCAGAGCGCCCTATTGGGTGAGGTTGCAGATAAAAGGGGCGAGCCGTTGCAGGGTGGAGAGGAAGGGTTAAGAGTTGTGTCTCACCTTCACAGTCCAATAAAGTTTCTTTATTTCGAAACAAAAGCATGAGACAGAACAGAGTGAGAAGAGTCAGTCTGGTGGCAGGTGGTACCGCAAACAGCATTGGAACAAACACAGAGGTCGTGAATGGGGAGGACGGGTCAGTTCAAGTCAGCACACTGACAATAAGTATTTTCATAGGTATAAGTGTTTGTAAGTCTAGATTTGGCTTGTGTGCTTGATCTGAAGTGCAGGGTGAGTTTCGCTGTTACTTTTAAATATAGTCACGCATCCTGTTTCAGAATTTTAAGACACATGATGCACTTTCATCATCCCTTATCTAAGAAAAGACAGATGAAAGCATGTGTGCTGTTACCCAGTGGTTTGTTCTTGGGCTGAATGCTCCTGCGCGTTGTAGAAAGCCTTGCTCCAGATCGACCGCGCGGTTCGGTCTTTGGAATGGACAGCAGGGGGCGTCGCATCTACGGGAAATTTATAGAAAAGCCACAAGACAGTTAGCCTGCCCACTGTATTGTGTGCCCATGTGCGATGTTGTTCTCGTCTTTTTAGTAAATAAAATGCTTTTTTAAAACAGGTTTATGTAACACCTGACACAACACAAGAATGACTGAATTATTTAAAATAAATAAATTTCCACATCTACTTAAAAAAATAATAATAATGATTTATAATAATAAACATGAACATAATACAGAAGAAAGTTCTATATATTAATAAATTTACCACAACAGTGATTGTAACAATATAACAAACTTATTAGACGTCATATTCTGAACAATATAAATATATAAAATGAAAAATATATTAAAATAATATAAATCTATATTGCTTCATAGACTTTGTCCTTTTTATCCCCACATTGTTTAAGCATTTTTTAGGGTGGCTTATTTTGATAACTTGATTGATAATCAGCAGCTGCTCAGTAGGACCGGGAAGATTAGAAATTTGTGCTGACCATTACAATACGTAGTGTGATAAATGTAATGTGCGTACAGTGAGTACAGTCATAAGGTCAATGTTAGGGGCAAATGTGCAAATACATATGATTGTGGGATTTGTATAAAACATTTGTATACACCATACACATGCTGACACTCACAGTGAGTGAGACAATGTTTAAGCAAATCTTCATCAAGATGTTCTTCTCATCTATGACGAGATAAGGAACATCTACACATATGTACATATTCACCCATCATAATAGTATGATACATGGCTTTTAAAAGGTCTTATAGGTGTATAAATGCTAGAAATGAGTGATTTTGGTGGTAGGTGGTTACTAGGCAACATTACGATACTGTAATTTTTGGAGTTTGTAGACAGAGTTTTTGTATTAACAAAAGATAATCAAACATGCAAACATTTAAATGGACCATATTTATAACATGGCTGGATCTTAACATAAAAAACGATTCAACATTTCCTTTTTAATTTTTTTGCTTTATTATTAATTATTTTCATTATAGTTTTTTAAATGTTTCATTTACCAAAACATTTACTTTATGTATTTTAAAACTGCTTTAAATTCTGTCACAATGTAGTTTTCTTATATTTAAATCTACAAAAATTAAGTGGGTCATATTTGTTTTTATTCATATGAAAATGATGTAGAAGTGAAACTTCCTGTCTTTCTCCCCTCAACCCCGACTGGTTGTGGAGATGGCCACTCCTCCCTGAGCCTGGTTCTGCTAGAGGTTTCTTCCTGTTAAAAGGGAGTTTTTCCTTCCCACTGTTGAGCACTTGCTCACAGGGGCTCATATGATTGTTGGAGTTTTGTGTGTTTATTTGTATTATTGTATTGGTCCTTACCTTACAATATAAAGCACCTTGAGGCACAATGTTTTGGGGATTTGGCGCTATATAAATAAAACTGAACTGAAGTGAATTTCTTTTATTTTATGTGTGTGTTCTAAAAATACTTTTAAATTCTATTTTCTTGTAATGTTTTTGCTTAAATATGAATTAAGATAGCACATACTCAATGCCATCAATTTAGGAACATTTATCCATATCACACATATGTGTTAAACGCGACACATGAAAAACAGGTGATGTCCACACCTGTCTGAGTCCTCGCTTTCTTCCCAACGGAGGCTGGATCAGGAGGTTCTGCTGACCTGGTTCGCTCTGCACACTGGCCACCCTGATGCAGTCAGTCATAAAGAGACACACACGCACACATTCACGTGCGCACATTCACGCAAAACACATGGAAATACGTCACCATAAAGGGACTGAAAAGCAAAGATTACCCAACCGTCGATAAACGAAACTTTGATCACAATAAGATGTCGCTGCTACTCTACCCATTCACTCACTACACAATACACACAGTGTGCTACAAGACACCCAATCACAGTACGGAAAAAAATAACAGTGCTGCTATGATTCAAACACTGAAAACACAACAGGGGAGTAGTAGGGCCTGGAGTGGCAATCCTGACAAAGCAACTTGTCTCGTTTTTTGTGCTACAAAAGCCCCTGAAACACCTGAAATGTCCCCATCTAACCATGAAACAGTCATACGGCATATTTAAAGTTAGCTTCTAAACAAAAAACAACATCTAAAATGTCCATTGTTTGTATTTTTTTGTGTTGCCACCCCAGTTCCCTCGTGCCCCTCCAGATTGGTATCCACAGTAGGACGCCCAATTTGATCAGCGAAAGCCTGATAGACACGTAAACAGTATGAAACACCATGGCACCGATGAGAGGCTGACTTTAGTGATGGCACATTAACTGTAAAGAACCACAGCTAACAGAGAAAGAACACAGGCAGAGCTCCCTGGCCCCAGGGGCTGATGAGACCCTTTTTAACATTTTTTTTGTAAAAGGGGGAGGGGGCCTGGTTAGGATAGCACAGCGGATGAGCTGAGAAGATGAGGGTCAGTGTGGAGCTCAAGGGGAAGTGAGGGGGGTTAAGGGGATAGAGACAAGGCACATTAGACCCACACAGAAAGAGATAGAGACGGGTAAGTGGGAGGTGGGGGGGCGGAGGTGTGACGGGCCAAGGCGATTTGATTCGATGCGGATGAGTGATCAACAGTGAGGCGGCCGATAGAGGTGGCCGTCCTGAGGTGATGCCCCTCCCGGTGGCGGACAGATGCAAGAATGCGCCAACGGGACACAGACAGAGAGAGGGCCACTGTACCTAGAGAGGTTACCCTCCTGCAGAAGGCCCTGGGACTCATCTAGCACATTGGGTTCACTGTAAAAAGGGGGGCGAAGCGGGAAAATGGGAGTTTAGGGAGTGCAGTGAGATCCATCACCACCCTGAGCCCCTTGCTTAGCAGGGTTTATATAAGCCAGGGTGTTTCCTCTAACCAAAATTAACCAAAGGCAGAGCAGACTTGATTTTTAACATTCTTACCATGAAACAGAGTCTTAACGCTGCTTAATAAAAAAACATTATAAATCAACAGAGATATACATAGATAAATATGACTGTGGTTGTGGAATATGACTGGTTGATTTCTCGTCCATCGGTCGGCTCTACATGTTACATAATAAACAGGAAAGAGTTGAACATTTCATGAAAGCTGCTCTGAAAACAGAAATAATCTCATTAGTTTAACCAGCAGGATAGAAGCACAGTGGTTCTCAAATATAACTGTGAAGTTTAGACACTTTAGCTTTTTGTAGTCAAGAGTCAACATATTTGAGAGTGTAGCTGATGTTTTTTTGGTTAGCAACCTGCATTCATAGATCACAAGTGTGGAAACATATTAATAAAATCCTGGAACATTACATAACAAGGGAGATGTACGTCAGGCACTTGGGAGCCTTGATCCTGAAGCATAAACTCGCTGTAAGCCTCTGAGGTCTATAACTGACGACTTATGCGTCAGTCAGAATTTTGCACCATAGCTACACTATGTCGTAAGCACAAGCCCCTCTAAAACTGCACCAAAACCTATGCAGGATTAGGACTTTTTCAGGGCCCCTGAAAAAAATTAATGGGGGGATAAATGTCAGAAATAATCTCCTGATTGACATTTTTTGTACAAATTCTTAGATTAATCTAAGAAATCTTAGATTAATCTAAGAATTCAAACTTTTTCGGTCAAAATTCTGAGATTAATGTAATTAATCTCATGACAAAGATTTATGTAAAAATGATTACTATCTTCTCAGAATACTGAAATTATTGTCAGGATTCAGACTTTTTCCCCTTTGAGTTTTGAGATAAATGTCAGAATTAATATGATGACTAAGATTAATGTTCAAATTCCGACTTTTTTCTCTGAATTCTGAGAACAAAGTCAGAATTCATTTTTTTCTTCTCAGAATTCTGAGGGATAAAAAATCCAAAAGACACTCCCCATTTTTTATTAGTGGGCCTAATCCTCTTCTGTAGTAACCTGATGTGTACCTCCCTAATGTAACTGCATGTGGCACTGATGTGGCCTGTAACTGTTGTGATTGGCCCATTCAGCACGGCTGAATCCAGCTACTTTTTTGCCACAGCTTTGCAATTAATAAATGAACAAGTAACAATCCTTTTCTGAATATAAGGAAAACTAATCAAAGCATTAATATAAGGACTCACAAATGTCAGTTAACCCCTGGAGAGAGACTGGTGAAAATACTGGATGGTACATGGGGGAATTTAAAAAGCAGTACAAAAACCTGAGGAACAAATGTATTTATCCCCCAAAGAAAAACTCACCAAACAAAGAGAAATCTGCTACTGAACAAAACAAGGAAGGGTTTTATTACAGCACCCTTTTTGGGACCTAGTGACAGCCTGTAACCATTTGCTGGTCAGTGAAAACAGATAGTTCAGAACAACTGGTTTCCAGGTGACTGGTGCCTTAATGCAGTTTAAACAGAGCTGGTCACTGTAGGCCTTTTTATTCCTTTGTTTCCTGTTATAATGTTGGCTGTTGGATCATGGAGGATCTGCAGTTAGCTTTATTTTTCAGCCCTTTCTCCCTTTTACTAGGTCTGAAATTGCCTTTTAATGGCTAGTGAGATTATTTCTGCCTTCACACCACTTCATCTTTACTTTTCAAGTACAGGAAAAACAACTTGCATATTGCAGCTAACAACTAACTACTAAACCACCATTTTTTTGTTTGTTTGTTTTTTAACCCATAAAGACTAAACAGATTGAAAAAGATTTTCACTGAAGTAGGTGTGACTGTTTCACATAAGTGTTTATCTGTGGCTCCCAGGTTCAGTGGGAAGCGTTACCTGTGGCTGGGCAACATTATGGTGCGGGGGGCCTCGGGCTGAGAGGCCGCCGAGCCAGTGGCGTGGCTGGAGAAACGGCGCTGTGACATCACCCTGGGCATGAAGGCTTCATGCTCGCTCACCACGCTGGGAATGCTCATGGAGTCAACTGCAGCGAGAGAAACGTAGAGTGGTGAGTTCACTTCAAAGGAAGTGAACAGGAATGAGTGAGAATAGCTGGTAAAAACAAGGGAACAGTGTTTCTGACTCTCTTCGTCGTCCTCGTCGGTACGGCTGAGCGTGTCCTGTGAGGGCTGCCGTGACGGTTGGCTGTCCTGCTCCCAAACTGTTCCGGTGCCTGTGTTGGACCGTGACATTGTGGCCAAACTGAGGCGGTAGGCTGACGTGGAGGTGCCCACCGTGCTGATGGATGTCTTGCCCTGATATGCTGTGAGGTGGAAAACACCATACGTGACTGCAGAGTTGATGGCTTCTATTTGAAAACACTTACAGGACAAGTTCACCCTGTTTATCTGTCTATATTACTGATTCCCTTTACGTGGACATTTTTTAAAAACATACTCAGGTTCCATTAAGAAATTAAACATACAGACATACACATCAATCATCTCCTGTCAGATTATATCAGGGTCTTTGGACTGCAGTATGTTGTACGTCAGTATGTGTGTGACTAGAAGCCAAAAAAACTAGATGGATAAAATGGGATTTTTAGATGAACCGTTCCTTTAATTTTTTAGTATGTAGCTCCTGACCCGAGCCGCTGTGCACAGCCTCTTTGAGGATCTTGAGCTCATTGTTGAACTCTGCAAACAGTGAGCTCTTGCAGAGAGGTCGTGGGATGAAGCGCCGCTCCAGCTGATCAGCGATGTGGTGGCGCGCTGTGATCTCTTCCTGGGAATCGGCCGGCTGGGTCAGCAACTGGAAAAGTAAGATGGAGGAAAAATGAGGAAGATGAAAGCAAACTTTTCAGGAGTGCTGTAGGAGCGGGAGGCTCCTGAAGTCCCTTACCTTGCACTGTATAAAGGGTCTGAGCAGGACAAAAATGGGGATCCGGGTTCGGACGATAAAGTCGATGAAGTCCCAGAAGGCCAAGCCGCCCACCTTCCTCAGAGCCATCTCCTTCACCTGCAGGCTCAGCCGATACCACTGGTTCCCCAGCGAGCGCTCGAAGCAAACCAGCACCACCTTCAGAGCTGTGGAGGAAGGAGGATGAGAAGAGGAAGACAAAGCAAAGCTATAAAATGTTCTCGCCTCTTTTATTGTACCTAAATAAGCAGCCTGGCTCGTGGACTCTGCTAATCCCTCCCTACGCAGATCTTTCCCAGGGTCGCCCGGCGTGGAGCAGTGAGCCGGAGAGGCGTCGAGCATGAAGTTCTTGGTGCGGGATGTGGAGATGATCCGAGGGGGAAGCAGGATGTTGATGACTGTCTGTAGGAGCAGGAAGACCTCCGGCTGCTCCAGGTGGGGGCTGTCTGCATCGAGAAAACAAAACAAAAGCAGGAAATACAAAAAACCCTGAGCAAAATGCTGATTGGCATTTTAAGTCTCCTCCTCCAATCGCACCAACAAATCACCTTTGCTCCCGGAGCCTACAGTTAATACGAAGGGAATGAGCAGGTTGAGCAGCATCCCCTCCCGCCTTTCCTGATTGGTGAAAGGTGAGATCACGTGACTGAGGGGGAAGTCTTCCTTCAAGGCCTGTGGAGAAGCGCGAGGGAATTAGTGTTAGCATGCGGAGCAGCTGCTTTATGAGCGGGTGTTTGATGGGGTCATCTCGCCATACCTGAATCTGCAGAGCAACCAGTCGGACCACGGCGGTGCTGAAGGGCAGAGGAGGAGACAGGTAGGGGCTGAGGTGGAGGAGTGGCAGCCCGTCCGCCACACTGGAGGGGCCGACCACACCCATCACCTGACAACAGACCAGACAAACCACCCCACCAAAAACCTTAAGAAAATGCTAAAAAAAAAGAAAAAAAGATAAACAACTTCGCTTTTCAACATATTTGCAGTCCCGTACCAGGTTGACGCAGACGTTGATAAGCGAGCGCAGGTGAGGCAGGAACGAGATGATTGGCTGTCGCTGCAAAGTCAGGCAGATCCCCTCGATCAGGCTGCTGGCCGCCTCCCACTCCACCTGTCTCCTGGAGAACAAACAAGCACACACCACCAGCCCCCGAAACCACATGCAAGCACGTTGTCATGAGTTTAAAAATAAAAAAAAACTCACAGGGAAAAACAATTCTGCCCCTGAAGGGAGTTTGTTTGTTTGTTTGTTTGTAAGCAGTCTAGCATCCACAGTTTTCAAGATATCATCTTCAAAGTTGGTAAAATGGTAGATATGGTAGAACCTATATTAACAACTAATTTTTATGGCCCGTCTTCCAACTTCAAATCAACATACTAAGCCTTGGGGGACATTAGCACCCAAGGTCAAAGTTGACCTTAAAAAGAAACTTCAAGAAACAACATCAAGTAACATTTCAGATGAAAGGGCATGGAGAGAGCTGTACAACACACTCAATATTTTTTTCATTATGACGCCCTACGATGGCACAATGTTGCCATAAAATTTCACAAAATTACACAGCATGAATACATATTCAAATCTCAAACTTTTGGAGCTCCTAGAAGTCAAAGATTGCATCAAAGACAACAAATGTCGCAAAGCTCACAAACATAGCCAACTAAACACTGCAGCAACAGATCCGCCTCAGAGCAGTGTTACCTCTCAGCTAGCTGCCTCCAGTCTACAGTCAGGGAAGCTTTTCTGTACTCTTTATTACCAAAATTTTTGCATTTATGTATATATGCACATGGACCTCTGTGATAGTTTTACTCCAACTTTCTACAGTTTTTTGCAGGATTGGACCACTGGAATGGCGAGGATAATGAAAAGTTATGTGAAACATATGTTTGTTTGTTTTTTACTTTAGAGCAGTATTACTGCAATACTCAACATACTGCAAAATTTTAAAAACTACAATAGTACTGTATTGTGGGCTGTCTGGAGATTCCCACCTCTAGTAAATACCTGACCATATGAATAAGGACTTTCAGGAGACAAGTTCACTGAAGTCCCTGAAATATTTGGATGTGTCCGATCTCTGATGGCAGCAGATGTGAAGGCCTGATGTTTTGTCTATAGCTTCTCAAGTACAAGTAACATAATATTCATTAAAGCAGTCTAAACAAGGTGAAAAGGTTCACATATATTCAAGCTTGAATATGCAGAAAATCCAAAACTAATTATAGTACAGACCTAAAATTTAGCATAATCCATTTTATTTATTTATTTATTTAGTTAATAATGATAAACTCAGATGGAACGAGCTGACCATCATTCACAACAAATGTAGAAGAGGACACAATCACGTTGAATTACTTTTACTGAAACATGCAGAGAAGTTGATTTCAAAGTTCCAGCTTTTAAGACGAAATATTGCGGCTTTAGTGTTTGACTTGGTTTTTATGTATGAAATTTATTTTATGAATTTCTTGAAAAAAGATAATTATAACTGTGATTATTGGTATCATTACACTGGTAATTCTAATACCAGCAGGTTTCTTGGTCATTACTGCATCAGAATTTTGGAAAAATCTTAGCAAACAAAAGTTTAATTAAAGCATTAAATTAAACTGTTTCAGATGCATCAAAATCTTTTAATCTTTATATAAAGAAAAACTATTTTTGCATTGCATCACATCTATAAGGGTGATGAAGAATTAGTTCTTCATTGTGAGCTAAATAAAGACTAAAAAGACGACATAACACCTGTATGTTGTTTTCCATGGCCAAAGACTGGACGCTCCAGGCATAGAGGAACGCTGCCACTGATCCATTGTTAGAACAAACATCGTCACACACTTTTATGCGATTACGCATTTAAACTCACAGACAGGAAAACACAGTCCACAGAAGCACTTACGGTACAGCACCCACGAAGGCAGCGCTACAGAGGACAGTGCCAAGAAGCCGTCTATTCACTGTACACA
The DNA here is from genome assembly GCF_001858045.2 of Oreochromis niloticus. Lineage (NCBI taxonomy): Eukaryota > Metazoa > Chordata > Actinopteri > Cichliformes > Cichlidae > Oreochromis > Oreochromis niloticus. The sequence goes on from NC_031986.2 coordinate 21,979,679, forward strand.
CCACGGCAGCGGCACAGCACGATACACTCACAGGGAGACGGAGAAAGAAGAGGGATTGTGTTCAACAGACCTGCTGCATAAAGCCTGAGGGCGAGCGCACCTGAGCGTGGGCATCTTGTGGATCTTGTTGAACATGCGGTCCAGCCTCTTGAGGATGAGGATGAGGGCAGGCCGGACGGCCTCGGACGACCAGTCGGTGATGGGCAGCATCTCCATGATGTAACGCCGCAGCCCTCGGCTCTCCATGGTCAGGGTGTCGTAGGGCGCCAGCTTCAGCAGGGCGTGGGCGATCTCCGCCAGCCTGGGGGCAGAAACATTCATTCAGTTCAACTTACCAGTGCTTTTTAGGGTACAGTTTTAAAATTAACTAAGGAATGCGAAGAAACAACTTTACAGACTTTATTTCCAAAATGTGTGTATTGTGTTGAAGACATATCAACCAAAGTTGAATTAGGGCCGGTCTGCGATATTGTATAACACTATGCATACATGCATAGTACAAAAAAACAGTCAGTGTATGTGTAAATATTAATTAATATCTTAAGAACAAAAAATTGCCACAGTGGGCACATCTTTTTTTTCTTCTTTTCCAGACTTCTGAGAAAAAAGTCAGAATTCTGACTTTAATCTCAGAATTTTGACTTTAACCTCAGAATTCTGACTTATTTCTCAGAATTCTGACTAATTTCTCAGAATTCTGACTTTAACCTCAGAATTCTGACTTTTTTCTCAGAATTCTGACTTTTTTCTCAGAATTCTGACTTTGACCTCAGAAATCTGACTTTGACCTCAGAATTCTGACTTTGACCTCAGAATTCTGACTTTTTTCTCAGAATTCTGACTTTTTCATCAGAATTATTTTTTCTCAGAATTCTGACTTTGACCTCAGAAATCTGACTTTGACCTCAGAATTCTGACTTTGACCTCAGAATTCTGACTTTTTCATCAGAATTATTTTTTCTCAGAATTCTGACTTTGACCTCAGAAATCTGACTTTGACCTCAGAATTCTGACTTTGACCTCAGAATTCTGACTTTTTTCTCAGAATTCTGACTTTTTCATCAGAATTATTTTTTCTCAGAATTCTGACTTTGACCTCAGAATTCTGACTTTTTTCTCAGAATTCTGACTTTTTCATCAGAATTATTTTTTCTCAGAATTCTGACTTTAACCTTAGAATTCTGACTTTAATCTCAGACTTCTGATTTTTTTCCTCAGAATTCTGACTTTAACCTCAGAATTCTGACTTTTTTTCTCAGAATTCTGACTTTAATCTCAGAATTCTGGAAAAGAAAAAAGAAGTGCCTACTTTTTTTTTTCCAGTGGCCCTAATCTTTTTCTTGTATGGATAAAAAAAATAAACATAAGAAATGCTAAAAGCATTTTGTAATTTAAACACAACAAAGTAAAGCCTGTGTGTTATCCATCCAATGTTGGATGTGTGAAAGAATGTAGGTGGTGAGGATTAATGACCCATAACTTTCTGATTAAATTTTCTGATGCCCAGCAAATACTTAAAGTTACAGTTGGTAATTTTTTATATTTCTCAAGAAATGATTCTGTAGTCCTAAATATATCTAGAATAGTTTGTAATTACATCTTCCAACAAGCATATGCAGTCTCATATCAATAATGTAAAAAAAGCATGAAGCAACGAGACAATGTCACCATCATCTGAATAAAGTCTCATCTTCTTTCTCCTCACCTCAAGCCTCATCTCCTGAACTGAAGTCAGAGCTCTAACACACAGAAACATGCACAAACACACTTGTTTATTCCTGAGCTTGCTCCAATGACTACTGACCTCTTGTCTGACATAACGCACCCATCTCCGGACAGCTGACAACGAGTTGACTAGACATAACAGCTGCCAAATAATGTTAGGCTGAAAATCCCATGTTCCCTCTGACAAGTAGTTTGATTACATTCTCACACTGAATGAGAGTTTATCTAATAAATTTCAGAGTCCAACAGTGTTAGATACACTTCAAAGAAAGTTTCACTGATAGAGGCTAACAGTTTAGCATATCCTTAACAAGTCACCTCAGTACTGCTGTCACTGGTCAGAAGTGAGCTTCACTGACTCATCGACTCATTTTGGACTCCCTTCACAAAGTTTTACAGCCTCCTCCAGAGTAAATGAAGCCGGATGCTTCTCAGTCTGCATTGACAGCTGAGGTAAACAGTGGAGTGACAGGGAAAAACTCCAGGGTGGACTTAGATTTGATCCAAACGAAACACAGATACTGAACTGTTTGTTTTTGTATTTGATCTCTCTTGGCTGACTGAAACATGTTTGTCCTATAGCAGCCACCGTAGTTAGGGTTATGCACTTGAATCTCAGTGGGTAAGAAAACAAAATAATTTGACAAATTTACACACTGTAACTAAAATCAGCTGGTATTTCATCGCACACCTCATGTGGGACTTGATGTCCAGTAGCTCCAGAGCTGTGACCCGCGGCTCGCCTGCAACGTTCTGCAGGATTTTGAGCCGTGGCCCGCAGTGTTTGTAAAACTCGGTGCAGATGTTCAACAGGGACTCCCGTGGCCGGCGGAACTCCTCCCTGGCGATGCGCTCATCCAGCTCCTCCCTTGGCATGCCCTGGCCCTCCTCCAGCAGGTGAAGATTGTCCCTGACAATACAAAGATCTCCTCGGTCTTGGTTTTCAAACTCCAAAACTGCACTATAGTCATCTATTCTGAGACAGGTGAGAGTTAAAGTTCTGACCTGGTGTTGACCCCTCCGGACATGGCGTGGTTAGCTGTAGTGCCACCCTTGTGGCCCTGATCACAGCGAGACATCTGGGGAGCCGTCATGGGCCTGTGGATGATCAGATGACAACAACTGAGAGGACCTAAAAACAAATCTAGACTCAGTTGTGTCTGTATTGGTAAGAGACAAACCTTGTGAGGGCTTCAGAGCTGTAGAGGAGGGCCTGCAGAGACGTAGCTAGGGCAGCGATGGCCGCAATCTCATCTCTGGCAGCCGAAGCAGACTCCATCGTAACTGTGTTGCTCTTCAGTTTCTGGAGGTAGCAGGGAACCAAGGCCTCCAGCACCATCAGCATCTGGAGACTGGAGAGGGAAGCATGGATAGTATGAGGACAGAAAGCAGCTGACAGAGAAAGACGCCTCGATGTTTTTATTGATACCTCCTGAAGGATTCGGGGGCATATGCAACCACAGTGACGCACAGCTTGATGGCCTCGCTGATAGAAAAGGTCAAGTCCTCATTACCATAACAGAAATCTGTGACATATACAGACAACATATACAGAGTACAGTCAAACTAGTCCAACAGTAATATTAGACTAACAGTTGAATTTCTGAGGCTTCCTTTACAGACTTATTTGATATAAGAGGTTTAATGAATTCGGGCATCAGTCTGAGTTTCTGGGCTTCTTTACTGACTAGATCCCTATCTTGATACCTACGGCAGCTTTGTCAGGAGCCAGTAAAATTGACAGTTTACCCAGAGAGCGTAGAGGCTTCTCAGCTTTGACCAGCTCCAGAGCATCCAGGGCATCCTGAGTTTCACCTTCTAGAGAGACCAGCAGGTCGAACAGACACTGGGCCGAAACTCCTTTAGAAAGACCGGTACTGGTGCTGGTCTGAGATGGATAAGAAGAGAGAAATGCATCAAAGGAGACGAAGACCTTGCAGTGCTGACCGACTGCAGATTCATTCGAATGACTCCGAAAGTCTTACTGTGAACTCGAGCAGCGGAGCAACGCTGGCAAACAGCTGCAGGATAAAGGGTTTTCGATGGAGGATGTAAAACTGCCGGCAGCAAAACTCAATGCCCTGCCTCAGAAGAGGGTTGCTCTCGTAGTCTGCATAGACCTGTCACAGCAGATAAGGGAGAGGGGATGGGAAATGTAAATTGCTGTGAAACTGGAATTCAGAGCCAACTTTTCTGCCTCCACTCACTGTCTAGGCTCAGTTGAGTGTGCACAGGTAAGCGTACCTGCAGCATGGTTGGCAGCATCCACTGGTACCCACTCAGGGAGAACAGATGGTTGAAGTGAACGGCGGTGTTGATGGCGGTCGCCGTGTACTGCCTCAGCAGGGAGCTGTCCTCGGGGTGCAGCAGCAGGGCCCCATTGAAGACGTTAAGGAACAGCATCATCTCATCGCCCCATGGGTACTCACTGGGCATGCCCAGAAACATTTCCTCCAGCAGTTTGATCCACAGCACCTTGTGGAGAGTGTCCAAGCCAAACAGCTCTTTACCTGGAAGGCAGAGCAAAGCAGCATTCATTATCCTAAAATAAACTGTAGGAGCTATACTCACGTTTATTTAGCTGTCAGTCTTTTTCTCACCTTGAGGCTCATTAAAGAGGGAGAACTCTGCATCGATGGCAGTGCGGGGGAAGGAGGGCAGGCGAAGCAGGTCCTCCTGCAGCAGGGAGACGTGGGACTGCTTGTGCACAGCTGGCATGTGTTGTGTGAGGGAGATGAGAAAGAGGACTCGACCGACTTCTTCTAGTTTACGGGAAAACACCTGAAAACAAAAATTCAGACTATGATTTTCCAGTTGTAGGACACTGTTTAGGGGTTGATTTAATTTTCACATTTCTAACCTTACCTGTTTCTGGATGAGCTCCTGTCCTTTCTCAGGCAACATGTGGACCAGGTTGAGCTGAGGAGAGACTGACCTCCGGAACGGGTAGATGTCTCTAACATATGTCTGAAGGTTAGAGAGAAAAATAGTTACACAAAATATCTCTATGCTTATAATTTCATTCAATGCCAGAGGTACAGTGGAATAGATGTGACTCAAAAGCACTGGTCTGAGCTTTCTAATCTGCACAGAGCAAGACCGAAATAGTTGTTGCTTTTTTCAATGAACAAAAAACCCCTCAAAATAAAGTTCCCACCTTTGAATAATGGATGAGGTTCCATCGTTTATCCATGAGGAAGTAGTGTGCTGATCTGGCCTCGGGAATGTTGAAAAATTCCAGACACTCCTGGTTGGAGAAAAAGGAGATGGCTGATTAGTTTGCTTGCGCTGAATTACAATTTAAAATTTTATGCATTTAGCACATGCTCGCCCAGCATGATTTGAATTTAATTACAGTGATAAGCCTCCTCGGTCTTGCCTCACTGTGTGTGTGATTGACTGAGATGAGAGTCTTTACCTTTAGCAGGGCTTCAAACTGAGTGTCTTCATGGACTGGTAGCTGGGTTGGGATGTCACATTCATTCTGCCCGTGCACCACCAGCGTTTTGGTTCCTGCAGCAGCAAAATGCATGAAAATATTTACATTTTGTTGACATATTGTTGATTTCTGTTATTGAACATTAAAATTAAAACAAAAACAAAAAAATGAGTGACCATAAGGGTCTTTTTCTGTCAGTATGAGACTTGTTTGAATAAAGCCAGAGACCAGAAACAGAAGTTTGCTTTGTGTCTTAGGAAACAATGCTTTTTATACTTTTACCTTTTATCTTTGTTTTGTTTAATCCTGTTGGTATATAGCTGTGGAAATGTTCAAGTTGACTACCTTATCTTAGTGAATGAACCACTTCAGACTAGAAGTGAGAAAAAAGGAATCTAATGATGGATATCAGGGTTCATAATGTCCCTGTTGTTAAAAAACAAAACATGGTTGTGGTGTGTGTTTAGTAGCCTGTTGTCTTGTAAAATGGTTGGGTGTGCTTGGGAAAAGAAAGACACATCCTGAGATTACCGGGGGTTAAACTACACCTGATGAGGGTACAGCCAAACTACATTTGGCTGTACCCTTATCAGTGGGGGCATCACCACAGCGGGTAACTCTGCATGTTTGGTGTGGCAGATTTTCTGCCAAATACAACCTCAAAGCGGATTTGTGTCTCCGGCTGGTACTGAACCTGCAGCCTTTCATTTGCCAAGAACCCACTTCACTATGTGGCCACCCCAGTAAAAATGCAACTTAATATTAAATAACACGTGCTGACCAGACATTGTGGGTATCTCAGCTGGTCTATTGGTCCTACCTTGGTCTGTTTTGCCCGATAGGTGGACGGTCTGAACAAAGATCAAATACAGAGGTGGCACCTGTGCATCAAACACCCTCTGCACTACAAAGTCATCAATTATAAAGTGCTCCACAAACTGGAGCATCAGAGCTAACTGGTGGAGAATGGTTTTACAATACTAGCATTACTTATGTCTGCAGTATTTAGCATTCACCTGGCATCGATGCTGTGACCAGCAGTTTGACCTCACACTGCTCTTTCTTCATGGTCTGCTTCAGGTCTTTAAAGAAGAGCCCCTCCACGTAGCCGACCACCTCCCACAGGAAGGTCAGCGTGGCCGAGATGGCGTCCATGCCCCATTCACAGGGAGTCCGCACAAAATACATGATCAGGCCCACCTTAAAGGAGGAGAGATGAGGGGGAAGAGAATAAACAGAACTGACAATAAATGTAAAAGTACAGGTGAAGGTAACTGGTGACCCACCAGGTAGTTAAAAAGGATGTGAGAGGTCTGGGCTGGCAGATCTCCAATGTTGAGCAGGAGCTTCCTAAGCATGTACATCAGCTCGTCCTGGTGCAAAAACCAAACAAATGGACAAACAATGAAAAACTCATTGCGAGTCTCTTTCCCACATCTGTCCGCAGGTGTTTGCCTACCTGTCTGTTGCTCACTGTCAGCTTTTCCAGGAAGTGGCGGAGAACGAGAGCTGGATCTTCAATGAGGCAGTTCCAGAGGATTTGCTGGGCAACAGCACTCACTGAGGAAACATTTTTGCATAAATAACCAAAAAAAATCACAAAATTTTTGATGCAAATTCATTTTTTTGTGTAGTGACAGCTACCAGCCACGCCATCCTCTCGAACTTCGCCGTCTTCCATGAGGTGCACTATTGGTAGGACGGCAGCACAGATGCACGCTGGGAAGACAGCTTGAGGCGGCTGTAGCATGTGGTGAGTGGGTGTGTGTTCTGTTGTGTTTTCTTCATCTGGCAAAAAAAGAACTTGTAAAGAGCAAGTTTTATATAAAAAGTTTAATTTCATTTGTTTGTGACATTTTTCTACCTTCAGCACTGGCCAGCGAGCGGACAGACCATACAGAGCCCCGGCGGAAAGAGTAGTTCCTGTGGGAGTTGCTGGAGGCACAGGATGGGCTGACGGACAGACGTCGTGATGCCAGGTTCACCACTTCTTCTGCTGGCGGGATCAATGCCAAACATAACCAGTAGAGGTACAGGGGAAAAACAACATGCTATCAGGGTAAAGAGCTATGCAGAGTCGAAACACTGTGTGCTAATGTGGCAACCTGCAGGGCTGAAATATGCCAAAGCCTGCAGTTCCTCTAATGACCACATGAGCCTGAGTCCAAGTGTGAGTCAACCACTATAAACACCCATGTTTAACATCTACATACTTCAAGCATTAAAAAGCATGTTTACAGTATTGTGCGAAAAATGGTTTTGGGCTCTATGAATAGTTTTACCCTTCATAAAAACACAGGTGGTTTTAACTTTACGAATCATCTTTACGAATGTAGCTAAGTAACCAAGCTTGCTCATGTTAGCACTCCACCCTTTCATCTAAATATGGTCACTTCTGGCTTTCAAAGCTATTATGTCTGTATAAAAGGTGGAAAACGTGGATGTAACCATCATTACGCTACCCACTGGTTTTGGAGCTTAACTGTTAGTGTGCTGACCATAGCCATATTGTTTTTCTTGGAGTGCTAACTTATCAGCTGCATCCCTAAACTGTATGGGTGCACTATGTCAACACATTTATCTGCTAATTAGTACTCAGTATTTCACTCATCAAAACTGTAGCACAAACCATCAGGATGGTCTGTAGAAAGCTGGAGTATTACTCAGATAATCCATTAAAAATGCTCTAAAAGGCACCAAGAGCACGCACATAATAAATAGGTCTAGTCTAAAGTAGTGGATGAGACCGAGCAGCTGCCATCTAGCTATATGACACACCTGTCAGTTAACCATAGACAGTATAAATCATGAACTTAGCTTCCAGGTCGGAACAATAACACCAGTGCAAAAGTGCCTTAAACCTGCGTTCTGTTTGAAGAACGCAGGTTTAAGGCCACCAGACAGTGATAGCTGTGACGTGGTTGCAGAAAGGTGACGTGCCAGTTTTGCAGACACGTGATCTAGAGGTTGGTCTCCATCCAGAAAATGCTGGGAAAATAATTGCTTAACCTTGAGTCACACAGGCCTACTTACCAGAGAGCCACCCCACTGGCAACCACCAGTTGCTAGGGAAAAACGTGCAGTCGCAAACCGAAATACAAAGACCTCCTTGTGATTACTATGGTCGCTAGCATATTGCTGCAGTCGTAGTTTGAGTAACAATCTTTTATAGACCGTCCTTGTGCTTTTTGAGCTGTAGTAAAACTCTGAAAAGTCCAACACACCCTGGAATGGAAGCTGTTCGCCTTCAAAGCAAAAGTTGTGCCCTTCAAAACATGTTGGTTGCAGTACTGAGGTACAGCTTTTACTTTAAAGGCAAACTTTATTCATTCATCATTCGTTGTACTACTGCTCAGCTAGTAGTTAACAAGTAGTTGCAGAGAAACATCAAAAACTACAGGCAACCGTGGCAACCAAAGCATTCACAAGGAGGTTTTAGGTGCAGCACCTTCTTTGGATTCGATTTCACATTTCTCAGCATTTCTTGAGTACTGTGCGCATGACGTCACATTGCCAACCAGTTTTTAAAATGGAGAAAAGGGGTAATCTATCCAAAAGGCTAACACAGTTTTTGCACCAGGCTGCAGAAAGCTTTTTAATACCGTTAACACAAGAGGGTCGACTCTGTTTTGAAATAACTCTCATTTGGCCACTGGAGGAACTTCTGTGCTCGCTGTTTTCCACCTCTCGAGGTTTTTCTTGTATAAAACCCAAGTGCTCATACGCCCGGCGGGCCCACCTTCCTCCTCTTGCTCGGGTGGAGGGCTGCATGTGGGTTCGTAGCAGGCCTCCTGAGCCACAGGGATGGCTGTGATGATGCTGGCCTCGCGGCCGAGACGCCGCTTCTCCTCCTCCTGCTGCAGGTTCTTGAGGATGTGCTCGGCTCGCTGGTGGGAGCGCGACACCGCCCGCGCAGAGAAGGATTTCTAAAAAGGAGGGGGCGAGGATCAAATAGCACAGAGGTAGAGCAGCGGGTGTAGAAATTGTAGGAGGTTCAGAATCGGGGGCGGGGGCAGGGGGAATGCACAAATTAGCACTTTAAATCTTTCAGGAATGTGTGTGCACAGCTACAATAGGCTTCTGAGGAGCAACTGGACAACACATTAATACAGTAACTCTCCTCCAGCACACCGATCTCATGCTCTAAAATACCGTCCTGAGCATTATGAAGCACGCTGAAGTGTAGACGTATAGAATAGGAGCAATTTCAATCACGATAAACAATAAATGTGTTCAGACTGGAAGATGGAGAATTTACTGTATCTTGTGCACAGTAATTGCCTCACAGCATTCGCACAAACAAATCTAAAACAGCCATGATATGAAAAACAAACACAGCAAAGTCATTCTCATCCAATGACCATGCATCAACAGCACGACACACACAACATGTCTGTATGCCCGATGCATGCTGTTATTTTCTCCTTAACAATCAAAGCATGTGCCGGAAGACTCTTTTTAAATATGTGGATTGTGTGTGTCCCTGATCAAGATGCAACTATCCAAGATGACCCATGAAACCGCCCCCCAGCTTCTGGTCCGTGATGAAAAACCTAAAAGGTCGCTTCCCCTTCTGTCTTTAATGGTCTGAGGTAACAAGATGCATCAGCAGCACAAACACCCGGACAGAAATACCAACTTACTATGGCATGGACTGACTGAATTAATGTGGGGTACTAAAAACAAAGACAGTCGATTAAATTATAGAACATGTGCTCGCTCATTAAAATCTCATATTTCTAGTCATGCTTTATGAAAAAAAATATTTAAAAAAGACAAGAAATTAAAAGGAGGCACCAAGAAATCTGTGTTCACACATTTTTCATATATTTGCAGATTTCTTGGTGCAGTTTTCCACATTAAACTTGCAGCAATAACAAATGTAATATTCAAAGCAGTAAGAGTGTGCTGTATCTTATTTTGTTTTTTGGTGGATTGTGGGGTTAAGTGGGATTAAAAAATAGTTAAATTATAAACTGGCCTATTTTTACAGGGTTCACAAGCTTAGGAAAACTCTCTCACTGAACTCCAGTGGTGTTTAAAAAACCTTCTCTGTCACTTTAATTAAAAAGATAAACTCTAAAAGCTGTTTCTGACAGTAATACAAGTAGATTTCTGCCTTTTAGAATAGGGCTCAAACTTACAGACTGGTCTTCGTTGATTGGATCCTGGACGCTGCCAGTGTTCTGGGGCACCCAGGGAGGGTCAAATATGGGGACACAGGGCATGCCCAGTATTGGAGAAGGGAGAGTGAAGTTAATGCTGGGTGGAGGGATCTGAAAGAGAAGTACACCAAATTTAGTAAACACAACGAATGCCCTTCTGCGCTATCTTTTTTGGGGACGCTGAAAATGCAAACAATCTATTCCAGTTTGTTCATGTAAATGGAGAGTCCTCTTCACATTAAGGTTAAGTATGGGGTTCCACAGGGTTCTGTGCTGGGACCACTTCTGTTTACATTATACATGCTTCCCTTGGGAGTATCATCAGAAGGCATAACATACATTTTCACTGCTATGCAGATGACACCAAACTTCCTATCAATGAATCCAGATAACACATCTATAGTTAGCTAAACTACGAGAATGTCTTAAAGACGTCTAATCTTCTGCTTCTAAATTTAGATAAAACTGAGGTTATTGTACTCAGCCCTGAAAATATTAGAAATGTGGTATCTAACCAGTTTACTCTGGATGGCATTACCGCGGCTTTCAGTAACACTGTGAGGAACCTTGGAGTTGTTTTTGACCAGGATATGTTCTTCAGTGCACATATTAAACAAACACATATGACTGCTTTCTTATATTTGCACATCATCTTAACATCCTGTCTCCCGGTGATGCTGAAAAACTTGGACTACTGTAGTTCATTATAAACAGGATGTCCTAAAAACTCCCTGAAAAGTCTTCCGTATATCTAAAACATTGCAGCAAGAGTACTGACAGGGACTAGAACGAGAGAGCACATTTCTCTTATATATATTATAATCTCTGTCTCTCTCCCACATCATGTCTTTTATCCTGTCTTTGTCCCCTCACCCCCAACCAGTCACAGAAGACGGTTGCCCCTCCCTGAGCCTGGCTGGGCTGGAGGTTTTTTCCTGTTTAAAGGGAGTTCTTCTTGGACATTGGTTGATTGGGATATTACCTTAAAAAATATAAAGTGTCTTGAGGCGACTGTTTTAGTGATTTGGTGCTTTTTAAATAAAACTGAAATGAACTGAACTGAACTACCTTAAAGATCTGCTGGGCTCCTTCCTCCATGCGAGGCCACACTTGGTAGCGAAAACGCCACAGAGTGTAAAACTTCAGGATGGAGTTAATGCGCTGGCAGGCCTCAGGGTGCTGGAACTCTGCCATCATCATTTCGGTCACTGCATCAGGGACCTTTACGGCGCACAGGAGGAACAAGGCAGCTGGAAGGGGGCAGATAAAAAGGGCAGGAAAGAAAAAGGTAAAACGTGGTTAAGGGCAAAAGCGTTCGTGAACGTTGAAGGGCACAGCGACCTAAGAGGTGACCACCACAGCTCAGTGATGCACTCACCAGCAGCGGCTGCCATATGTTCATCCACACTGAGTAGGAGTTCCCAGGCTGCGGGCTGGATGTCTCCGTACATGTCGTCAGTCAGGATAGGAGCTGCTTTGATCAGCAGTGACAGAGGAGCTGGTGACAAACTCATCACCTATGAGAAAACAAACATTTAAGATGAAAGTGCAAAGCTGCAAAATGATCTATAATCTCTTTACTAAGGTAGTAATAAGACATTTCCCAATCTACTTTATCTTTGACTTAATATCACCCACAGTGTATACAAACTGAAAAAAGGTGCAAGCAGTCCTTTTCAGAGCTACAACACAGTTAGAAAACTTTTATTTCTTTTTTTTTGGACCCATTTCTTGCTTTCAGAACTGCCTCAATAGTTCATGCTGGAAGCATTTCTCACAGATTTTGACACATAACATCTGTTAAACCTCTGATAAACTGTTAAAACAACAGTTTAGCCTTCATGCTGTTTTTGCCGTGTTCTGATCCTACCATCTGAATGTTGCATGAGAAATCAAGGCTCATTAGACCCGTCAACATTTTTCCAGTCTTCTATTGTCCAAATCTTGGTAGCTTTTATGAATTGTAGCCTCAGTTTTCCTGTTCTTATTTCACAGGAATGGCACCCGGTGTGCTGCTGCTTCTGTATACCTTGCAGGCAATTTCAGTGCCACTTATAGTATATTTTGCAATTCTGCAAAATGTATTTTGGCAGCAGTTTCCGAAATACTCAGACCAACCACCGTGTCACATTCAAAGTCACTTAAATCACTTTTCACCTCAACTCTGATGCTTTGTTTTAACTTCAGTAGGTTGTCTTCACCACGACTACAGAACTAAATGATTTAAATTGCTGCCATATGAGATATTTGCTTTAGAAAGCAGTTGCTTGAATAGATATTACACCTTTGTAATATCATTAATCAGAAATCTCTAGGCCTAAAAAATTAGACCAGACCGGCAGACGTTCCTCTAATGGCCAGACTCCCATGTTAAATAAACAACTTATAGCTTAAAGCCGGGGTGTGGTCTCTTTTATTGACAACACGGGCAGCTCTGATTCCTGTCTGAGAACGTGGTGCACATCCTGCAGGTAGGAAGTGATTGTGATAATTATAATAATAACAAGAAAAACAGAAATTCACCTGATTGCGGATGTACTTGAGCATGCCTGTATCCTTCTTCCCTTCTGTGTTGGAGTCAGTGGGTCTTCTCTTCATGGACGGGGTCCTCAGACAAGACTTGTCTGAACACTGATGGGAAATAGTACTTTAGAAAGCGGCGGAGATTTTAAAAAACTAACAAAACACACATATTTAGGTTATTCATCCAGAAAAACAGTCTGTCAATTCCACCTCTTTGTTTTTCTTCACACGTCCTCCGATGTTACCAGAGGAGGTGCTGTCCTCTCTCAGGCTGTCCACCGTCTCCCCGTACACGAGCTTGATGGCGCGGACCAGACGGGCACAGGAGCGGCTGTGGTGCTGGTAGCAGCGTGGGTGGCAGAAGTCTATGTGGGTACAGATGAAACTCTGCTGGTTGCACAGCAGGATCATAATCTGTGCCGAGAGACAGCAGAGTGGAGGTCAGTGTGCGGGAAGGTACACACAGCTTTCCTCCCCGCATGTACCGACAGACTTACGTGAAGCCAGGACATGTTGCGGTGGTAGTTGTCCTCCGTTCCTCCCGAGCTCTGACCTTCTGGCTCGATGCTGGGTTCACTGGTGCTGAAGGGACTGCCTGCAATGTTAAACAAGAACAAACAACCCCATACAGGACGCTGATAATTGTCCACTTATTTCACGATGGAGAACAGTTTCTTTTCCCTGTGCAGAATACTTATAGTGAGTAAAACTCAATCACTACAATCCAAAAAAACCCATGTTTTTTTCACTCTCTAACAGGATCTGGCAAAAACAATACTGTAAAAGTAAACTAATGTTAACATACACTGTAAATAAGTCTGTAATTTAACAAATATTTCTTATAAATTTTACAGAATTTTCCTGTTATTTTAAAGTACATGAAATACCAATAATATGAGAAAAAATAGACTGTTAATTAGCAGGTCTGATGTAAAATAACATGAAAAACCTGTAACTGTGTTTTACAGTTTTTATTTTTTACAGTGTACTGCCATTTAATTAGAATTTCCCTTTTTACACAATAATAAATGAAATTATGTTCTCTCCAGGAGTTTCAGTTACATCATACCGATGTCAGTAACTGTGTCTCTGCTCTGCGTTTGTGACAGCAGGCCTTCTTCGTTCTCAGACTCAGAGTCCTGCCGAGACAGCTTGGTGCTCTTCAGACTCCCTGCTCTGCGTATCGAAGACAGCGAGCCGACCTTCTTCACACGAAAACTGCGAGCTCCTTTGATCTGAAGCAGGCGCGAGCCTCCAATACGAATCTTCCGCACTGGTGCTGGAGAGCAGGGGAGTGGGGAGAGATTGTCTACAATCAACAATGAGCAGCGAGTAAATACAGAGCAGTAATCAGCTGCGTTAGCCAATCTGGATGACACCGAGTCTCACCCTGAGCCTCCTGGGTCTTCTTATCATCGCAGGTGGTGTCAGACTTCAGAGTGTGGCTGCTGCTGTTGAGGGAATCGTGCCCGTCTTCGTCGTCGAGGATGCCTGCAAAGCTGATCTTCCTCTCGTAGCGATGGCGGCCGAGCTCTGGGTCCAGACGCAGGCGGCAGCTGTCCAGATCCTGCAGACAAAACAAGTAGAAATCAAATTCTCATCGCTATTCACATCAGATTTACCCTTTTGGAATTTGATTTCACTACTGACCACAAGCGGTTCGGTGCGTGGTCGTGGTAAGCAGGGGAAGGTCTCTCGCAGGAAAGTGGTGATCTCCAACAACAACTGGCAAGCGGCCATCTTCAGTGCGAAGGGGCAGCCGCATTTTGTAGGATTGACCGTGTCTTTGGAGTCAGAACAGATAAGATAAAATATATAAATGTGGCTAGAACATCTTTTTTGTTCTGAGAATTTAAAAGTTGTAGAAACTAAATTTCAATTCAAGTTTCTTTTCAAAGTACACACAATAAAATGCATAATACTGTGATCTTATTACATATGCAGCATGTTTTTATATGTGACATCAACAGCTTGGCAAGTGCAGACTTTTTATTTTCCAATTTGAGTGGACGTTCATGTGAAATTACCTGCTTCTGATTAATTCAACACCGCACAAATGCACAATGAGGCACACCCGATGATCTAAAGCTGCAAATGGACCATTATGAGGTAAATATTTTTAATGATGATACAAGTTATCATTAAAAAACCTAATTTATTTAACATCCTATTGTCCAATCTCTTACATAGGGTGCTCTGCTTAAGCCTACCTACAACTGCTGATCATCTGCAAGCCACTTTGCAACCCATCTGCAACTTCTCAATCAGTGCCATATCCATTGTCATACAAAATAAAATCTTAAAATGATTTACAAAACATGGAGGAAGCCAATGAGAACTGATAAAGAATCAAATCAGTAGATTCTTTTTAATTCCCATCCCTGTTATTTAAAAGTTTATTGAAAGCACTGAAAAACTGCTGCTCTGCTCAAAGCCAACTACAGCAAGCCATTTTGCAACCCACCTCCAGCTCCTCATTTTTATGCTCTCTGACATTTTATTAGTGCCATATTCTTGGTCATACTAAATAAAATCTTAAATTTGATTGTAAAACACACAGTGAGCCATATGACTGATATGAATACTGTACGAGCTGCTGCATTTTGCACAGCTGGAGGTGAGCAAGGGACTTTTTATTTTTGCCAAAACAGATGAAAATGTAGAAGTCAAGTCATGAGAAAACAAATGAATGAGAGTAATGGTTTGAGTTTTTATGTGCTTCTAATTTGGAGGACGGCATTGGTTTGCAGGCCTCAGCAATGTGATTTCTGCCATCCAGTAGCTGAAACCACTCAGACAAGCTAAAACAGCAGCAAGGCCTTTTTGGGTCACCAAAGTAACAGACACTGTTCTGACTCACTGTCATCTAAATAGTCTTCTTCCTCGTCTTCTTTCCTCATCCTGCGTTTGGTCTCTTCATCGTAAATATAACCCAGGATGTTGGCGGGGCTCTCACTGTCTGAGTGGCAGAGTTCGCTGAGCCTCGTGCCAATCGCCTGAGCAGATTTGACACGTTTACAGTTAATGAAGCCTTTTTATAAACTGTAACCATAAACAATCTTCGACACGTTTAACTCACGTCTCCCCACTGGCAGAAATGCTTGGCAGCGTTCCACTGGAGCTTCTGGTTTCTTTTATTGCCCACAATAGGCGATCGGCCCCTGGACAGCCCTCTCTTGGTGATGTTTACGTGGTGGCCCTTCATCCATTCGGGCCAGTTGCCACGATTACAGCGGTGGACAAATCTGGCACATTCGAGGAAAAGGGAGGCCCTGGCCACAACTGGGGCTTCCTAGAAGAACAGAGAAATAAATAGGTGATAGCCTTTGAAAGCTAACAGCGACATCTTTACTCTTGTTTCATTATTTTCTCCAAAGTGAAACGCACGAGGTCCAGAGCAGCGGCGAGGATGGAGGCATCTGGTATGGTTCCCGGCTCGCAGCAGTTCAGGAGAAACTGGAAGCGTTTCATACCCTGACGGATGGCGCCCAGATTCACTACATTCTTGTTCTTCATGGCCTCCTGACTGGCTGCAAGACGCTCCTGGAAACCGTGAGGTCCTGAAGGACACCGTGAGGACCACAAGAGAAGAGGTATAACAAAACCCGTTTGAAGAACAGTTCTCGTTATAGACTCGCTTGTTTGCACACTAAAGGTTAGACATAGAAATTGCATGAAGCAACATCACCATCTGGGACATTTAACAAATAGCACTGAGCTGACAGATGAAGCTGAGTGAGAGATGACACACAGCCATCGGCAGGGGTTACACCTGAATTTTCAATTGTATAAGAATAGTCACAAAAAACAAGATGAATTTAAGGGCCAAAGATATTTTCAGGCACCTTTCTCCGGCATCTTCTAAAAGGAACTACAAATCTCATTGAAATGACAGGCGTAACCACAGCCGCACAGAGGAAAGCTGTATGTGGTCCACCAACACTCCAGCACTGGAAATACCACCAGACGTCACCACAGAAGAGACGGAGAGAGCACTGACAGCGTCATGCTTGACGTAGCACAGAGACACGCTCCACAGCAGAAAGATGGTTTCATAGATATGAGTTGTTGTGAGACACCGCCCGTCCTCTTTTTTCACCTTTGGGTGAAAAGGCAGAGGAGAGGAACCAATGCTGGACAGAACAGGACGTGCACAGTTGGAGAGAAGGGAATGTAGACCTATTGGGATAAATGAAATGCTTTAAATTCCTTATTATTATAGAGCTAAAACTGTCTTTGGAAGTTAGAAGTTTGGTTTCAGCACATATATATGTCTGGCTTTGGGGTTTTTGTGGCAACACAACTTTTCACAACTTTTGCTCAGACATTGTTCAAAAATGTACAGAAATACTCAATATATTTATGAGTAGACATATATCCAAATGAATGTAATTATAATATTTATTTTAAGCTAGTTGTTAGCTATATTGTATTTTATTTTACTGAGATACCATTTTTACCATGTGTTAGAGTATTGTGCAAAACGTTTTGAGTCATCCCTCATTTCTTTATGTCTTGCTAGGAAAATGGGAAATAAATGAAGTGATTTATTGGAACTTTCAAAGGAAGGACATTCAAAGCTCTTCTCTGGATGTTGGTTGGTCTGGGTTCTGGGGAGGCCAATCCATGATCCAAGATGTTTCACTGTGTGTTTTTATATTCAGGTATTAGTGTTGCTGCATTGGCAGTGTGCTTGGAATCATTGCCATGCTTCAAAATTGTCCTGTGTCAGGTTTTTAATGGATTTTTTCTTAGTTTTTAGTTATATATTTATCTGCTGTAGATTTTTCATCCATTTGTCCAGTTTCCTCAAATTTTTTAAGGACACACTGCACACCATGCTGAGATATGTAAAGTTTCAGCTAATAGCTCTTTGGGAATCACCTTGTTGGTACAAAAATACTGTTTTATGCCTGTCAAACTTTGCTCTGGCATTTTCAAAGATTCAGCTTGTTCCTGGTTGTTCATGGGATAAATTACATATTTTTGTGACAGGCTGTTAGTAACAAATTGCCTAAAGATACAATTTAGAATGAGTTCTTTGCTAAATTGTCTATTATGTGTAGACACAACACTGGTTAACCTTTGACCTAGGTTTCTTTTCTATGCTTGAATGGTTCATAGGTCAGTGTTAAGTGTCTTAACAAACAAAAACATCCATCCATCCATCCATCCATCTTCATCCGCTTTATCCGAGGCCCGGTCGCGGGGGCAGCAGCCTAAGCAGAGAAGCCCAGACCTCCCTCTCCCCAGCCACCTCCTCCAGCTTATCCGGGGGAACACCAAGGCGTTCCCAGGCCAGCCGAGAGATATAATCTCTCCAGCGTGTCCTGGGTCTGCCCCGGGGCCTCCTCCCGGTGGGACATGCCCGGAACACCTCACCCAGGAGGCGCCCAGGAGGCATCCTTGTCAGATGCCCGAACCACCTCAACTGGCTCCTTTCGATGTGGAGGAGCAGCGGCTCTACTCTGAGCCCCTCCCGGATGGCCGAACTTCTCACCCTATCTCTAAGGGAGAGGCCAGCCACCCTTCGGAGGAAGCTCATTTCTGCCGCTTGTATCCGCGATCTCGTTCTTTCGGTCACTACCCACAGCTCGTGGCCATAGGTGAGGGTAGGGACGTAGATCGACCGGTAAATTGAGAGCTTCGCTTTTACACTCAGCTCCCTCTTCACCACGACGGACCGGTGCAGCGTCCGCATCACTGCAGCCGCAGCACCAATCCGTCTGTCGATCTCCGGCTCCCTTCTCCCATCACTCGCGAACAAGACCCCGAGATACTTGAACTCCTCCACTTGGGGCAGGAACTCATCCCCGACCCGGAGTGGGCACTCCACCCTTTTCCGGCTGAGAACCATGGCCTCAGATTTGGAGGTGCTGATCCTCATTCCCGCTGCTTCACACTCGGCTGCGAACCGTTCCAGTGCGAGCTGGAGGCCTTCACCTGATGAAGCCAACAGAACCACATCATCCGCAAAAAGCAGAGATGAGATTCTGAGGCCACCGAAGCGAAAGCCCTCCGCCACTTGGCTGCGCCTAGAAATCCTGTCCATAAAAATTATGAACAGAACCGGTGACAAAGGGCAGCCCTGGCGGAGCCCATCACCCACCGGGAACGAGTCCGACTTATTGCCGGCAATGCGAACCAAACTCTTGCAACGGTTGTATAGGGATCGAATGGCCCGTAGCAATGGGCCAGACACCCCATACTCCCGCAACACCTCCCACAGGACACCCCGAGGGACACGGTCGAATGCCTTCTCCAAGTCCACAAAACACAGGTAGACTGGTTGGGCAAACTCCCATGCACCCTCAAGTATCCTTGAGAGGATAAAGAGCTGGTCCAGTGTTCCGCGACCAGGACGAAAACCGCATTGTTCCTCCTGTATCCGAGGTTCGACTAGCGGACGAACTCTCCTTTCCAGCACCCTGGCATAGACTTTCCCAGGGAGGCTGAGGAGTGTGATCCCCCTGTAGTTGGAACACACCCTCCGGTCTCCCTTCTTAAAGATGGGGACCACCACCCCGGTCTGCCAGTCCAGGGGTACTGCCCCTGATCTCCACGCAACATTGTAGAGGCGTGTCAACCAGGACAGCCCTACAACGTCCAGAGCCTTCAGGAACTCGGGGCGGACCTCATCAACACCAGGGGCTCTGCCACCAAGGAGTTGTTTAACTGCCTCAGTGACCTCGCCCCTGGAAATTGGCGGGTCATTCCCCTCATCCCCAGACTCTGCTTCCTCCTCGGAAGACGTGTCAGTGGGATTAAGGAGGTCCTCGAAGTATTCCTTCCACCGCCTGACAATTTTCTCAGTCGACGTCAGCAGCGTTCCGCCAGCACTATACACAGTGCAGGTAGAGCACCGCTTTCCCCTCCTGAGACGCCTGACGGTTTGCCAGAATCTCTTCGAGGCAGTCCGAAAGTTTTTTTCCATGGCCTCTCCGAACTCCTCCCACACCCGAGTTTTTGCTTCAGCCACTGCCCGAGCCGCATTCCGCTTGGCCTGTCGATACCTGTCGGCTGCTTCCGGAGTCCCACAGGCTAACCAAGCCCGATAGGACTCCTTCTTCAGCCTGGTGGCTCCCTTCACCTCTGGTGTCCACCATTTGGTTCGGGGGTTACCACCACGGCAGGCACCAACCACCTTGCGGCCGCAGCTCACTGCAGCAGCTTCGGCAATGGAGACGCTGAACATGGTCCATTCGGACTCAATGTCCCCAGTCTCCCTCGGAATGCTGTTGAAGCTCTGCCGGAGGTGTGCGTTGAAGATCTCACGGACTGGGGCCTCTGCTAGACGTTCCCAGCACACCCTCACTACACGTTTAAGTGCACCGGGTCTGTCCAGCGTCCTCCCCCGCCACCTGATCCAACTCACCACCAGGTGGTGATCAGTTGACAGCTCAGCCCCTCTCTTTACCCGAGTGTCCAGAACATATGGTCGCAGGTCTGGTGATACGATTACAAAATCGATCATCGACCTGCGGCCTAGAGCATCCTGGTGCCACGTGCACTTATGGACACTCTTATGTTCGAACAAGGTGTTCGTTATGGCCAAACTGTGATTTGCACAGAAGTCCAATAATAAAACACCGCTCGGATTCAGATCAGGGAGGCCGTTCCTCCCAATCACGCCCCTCCAGGTCTTGCTGTTGTTACCCACGTGAGCATTGAAGTCTCCCAGCAGGACAACAGAGTGTCCAGATGGGGCACCTTCCAGCACCCCCCCCAGGGACTCTAAGAAGGCTGGGTACTCTGAACTGCCACTCGGCGCATAAGCGCAGATGACAGTCAGGACCCGTTCCCCGACCCTAAGGCGCAGGGAACAAACCCTCTCATCCACCGGGAAAAACCCCAACGTACCAGCAGCAAGCCGACGGGATATTAGAATACCCACCCCAGCCCAACGCCTCTCACCAGGGGCAACTCCAGACTGAGACAGAGTCCAGCCCCTCTCCAGGAGACTGGTTCCAGAGCCCAAGCCATGTGTAGAGGTGAGCCCGACTATATCTAGCCGGTACCTCTCAACCTCACGCACTAACTCAGGCTCCTTCCCCACCAGAGAGGTGACATTCCATGTCCCTATTGCCAGTCTTGGCAGCCGGGGATCAGTCCGCCAGGGCCTACGCTCCTGGCCGCCGCCCAGCACACAATGCACCCGACCCCTATGGCGCCTCCTGCGGGTGGTGGGCCTGCGGGAGGATGGGCCCATGTCTCCTCTTCGGGCTGTGCCCGGCCGGGCCCCATGGACTAAGGCCCGGCCACCAGACGCTCGCCCTCGGGCACCCTCCCCGGGCCTGGCTCCAGGGCGGGGCCCCGGTAACCCTATCCCGGGCAGGGTAAACTGTTCCCTCGATATTCTCTTCATAAGGGTCTTCTGAATCGCTCTTTGTCTGGACCCTCACCCAGGACCAATTTGCCATGGGAGACCCTACCAGGGGGCAAAAGCCCCCAGACAACATAGCCCCTGGGATCCCTGGGACACACAAACCCCTCCACCACGACAAGGTAGCGATTCACGGAGAGGCAAACAAAAACATTCCTGTGAAAATGATCAGGACTGAAAATGAGTGAAAAAGCAGCCAAAGTCCAAAAACCACTTTGAAAGATATTCAGAAACCCTGGAGACCTATTGCTTCAAGAGTCTGGCTACTTGGAAGCAAAATATAAAGAAATAAGGGATGGCTTAAGACTTTTGCAGAATGCTACATATTTGTTGTGTTTTAAGGAAATTTTTACATGCTGTTAAGGAACAAAGGAATCTTCTAGCTTTTAGATAGTTTGTCCCATCTTCTTATTTTTTATTTGTTTATAGCAATTACATAAATCACTTTAAAAGGGCCATTCAAGCAATCACCAAGTGTCACTTCACTAGCATGAAAAAGTAGAGGGAGCAAAGGCATCCTGAACTTTAGTCAGTAGTATTGGGGGAAATGAGGCCAGTGATTCATATCATGTAACTCTTGAGAACTTTTGGGTGATCTTCGTCATCTGGTATATGTACAAAAGCGAGACGTAAGTACCCTCAGGGTGTGAAAAGCAAAGCCAATGTGAAAATTCTATAAGCCTGCATTCTTTTAATGAACACTAGGGGGCGATACCTACAGCTACAGAAAGATTTAGTGTCCTATAGAAGCAGCTCTCTGCCTCTGACCTCGGTAAACGTTGCCAAGTTTGTCAGTGATATAGAATAAATCATTGACCCATTTGCCCTTCCTGTTGTTTTATATTAGCTTTCTTTTCTGGAAGTTTTTTCGTTGCAGACCTTTCAGAAAATGATCACTCTGACTTGACACTGTGATGGGTTGAAAATTCACCCATCTGGATTAAAAGAGCGTAGCAGGCAGCTATCTGGCGGGGCTGACATGGAGAATGGTGGAC
Source organism: Oreochromis niloticus (assembly GCF_001858045.2). NCBI lineage: Eukaryota > Metazoa > Chordata > Actinopteri > Cichliformes > Cichlidae > Oreochromis > Oreochromis niloticus. The sequence continues at coordinate 22,001,909 of NC_031986.2, forward strand.
GGCAGCACTGTCAAAAGACCACGACTTGCGAGGCGAGACAAAACACGACACCACCAGCAACAAACAGAGGCGAGGACAGAAGAAGAGAGGAACAGACAAAGAACGATGGGGGCATGGGGTGGGCGAGGGGGGCACCCCAGGGTGGGGGAGGTCTACCATCTTTCTCTTCTGTGTGGTGAAGCTTGGATGGATTCCTCCTGCCAGACCTCCATTTACCGAGCCGCTTGAAGAAATTCTCCTCCTCGTCCCTGCCGTACTCCGGCCCTACAGCGCCACCTTCAGACAGCTTCACTGCACTAGTGAACTTCACCTAAACACACATAAACACATCCGCGCATATCAGCTGGCAACGCAGAACAAATAAAACCTCTGTTTGCTCAAAAAGACGGCTGATTTGAAAAGCTGCGACACACTACGGTGGCTTTCAGTGGCAGCGAGCTGACCTTTGAACTCTGACGTATGAAGGAGAGTCGATCCACCGAGCTGATATCCAGCAAGTCCTCGACGCCGTCAGTCAGTCCAGAGAGAGAGGAGCGCTTCAGCCAGTTCCCTGAAAACATACAAATAAAAAAACACTGACATGAACATCCAGTATGTATGGTAATAGAGAGGTAAATCTATCAGTTGGGTAAGTACACTGGGATTATGTATGCATGCACACCAATGGGTAGAACAGGGAACAATGCAAGGGCATTCACTCATTGTTACTGCACAGACACACACATTCAGGGTGTATAAAGATTCACAGAGATTCACAAAGATTCACAGAGTCATTCAAGGAAGTTACAGATGAAGAACACTGAAACTAAACTGACCTTCTTGCTTGCTTTTAGCTGTGTTTGCAAATGCACTTTTATGATATGTTCAAAGAAGGAGGTGCCATGTGAATACAGTATATAGACAATTTTCATAATAAATAGAAGGAAAGTATAATTACTATGCTACCCTTAACTAAGTGAAAACCTATAACACTTATAAATAGCCAATACTGCACTAGGGAGGAAATTTGCAAATAAAAGCTTAAAACTAAACCAATTTTCTCTGCTAAGCTAAAGTTAGGGTCTGGTTGTGTTTTATATTTTTATTTAATCACATTTCAGCAATTTAGTGGATTTAGGCACATGGACGCAGTTGTGACAAAGTTCAAACTGAGCCCCAGAATGAGGGAGAAAGGTGATTTATGTAACTTCAAATGTGGCATGGTTGTTGGTTGTCAGATGGGCTCTTCTGAGGTTTTCAGAAACAGCTGATCTGCTGGGATTTACAGAGAATTGTCTGGAAAAAAAACAGAGTGCGCAGCAGTGCATTGGGGGAAATCGTCTTATTGATTCAGAGGCCAGAGGTGAATGACCAGACTGCTTCTAGCTGATAGGAAGGCAACAGCAACTCAACTAAAAAACTTGTGACAACTACTGTATGCAGATGAGCATCTCAACAGTAGCAGAAGACCTCACCCGGTGTCACTCCTGCCAACTGAGAACAGGAAACTGAAGCTAGCATTTACACTGGCTCAACAAAATTGGACAATAGAAAATTGGAAAAATGTTGCCTGGTCTGGTGAGTCACAATTTCTGCTGCAACATTTGGACAGCTGGGTCAGAATTTGGTGTAAACAGCATGAAATAATGCCTTGTATGAATGTTTCAGGCTAATGATGGTGGTGTAAGCATGTGGGGGAAATTTTATTAGCACACCTTGGGGTCCTTTGTACCAGCTAAGCAAACTTTAACGACCAAAGTGTTAGGGTTAGTGTTGAACACAGTGTACTCATCTTCTGATGGCATCTTCTAGCAGGATAACACACCATGTCCCGAAGCTCAAATTATCTCAAACATCTCAAACTATAATGATGTGTTGATTTAACCTTTTTTTCATGCTCAAATATTCTTATATAAGAATTTATATAAGAATTTCATATATTACAGACCTCAGACAGTATGAAAAAAATTGTTATGCTCTGTTCTATCTCTGGTAGGTGTAGCTTGAGTTGTGTTGGTATATTGTTTTGGTTAATTTAAGCTAGAAACAGCCCACTTGATCTTAAGTAGGGCAGACCAGTGAACATCTCATTTCTACCTGTGTAAATAAGTTTAATTGCACATTTAATATATATATATATATGTTTATATATTTATATCTTAAGATAAGAAAAAGAAGTGCAATTTCAACGGTATGTCTCAGTTTTTCTACGTGATAAACAAATACTGTTGTAGTAAATCAAAGAAAATAGTAAGCATGACCTTGTGGGTTTAAATTGTAACAAATAAAGTGTGAAATTACAGCTCATTGTTCAGACTGTGCTGTAATTTTAAAACAGAATTTTGTTATTTATTTATTTTTTCAATTGTGTTTCATTGTTAAAAATATAAGAATAAAAAAAGAGAGATTTCTAACAAAAAGACCCCTATGAAAAGACCGAGGGAACAGTTCACCCTGCCCGGGATAGGGTTACCGGGGCCCCGCCCTGGAGCCAGGCCCGGGGAGGGTGCCCGAGGGCGAGCGTCTGGTTGCCAGGTCTTAGTCCATGGGGCCCGGCCTGGCACAGCCCGAAAAAGGGACATCGGGCCATCTCCCTGCAGGCCCACCACCCACAGGAGGCACCGTAGGGGTCGGGTGCAATGTGAGTCGGGCGGCAGCCAGGAGCAGAGGCCCTGGCGGACCGATCCCCGGCTACCAAGACTGGCAACTGGGACATGGAATGTCACCTCTCTGGTGGGGAAGGAGCCTGAGCTAGTGCGTGAGATTGAGAGGTACCGGCTAGATATAGTCGGGCTCACCTCAACGCATGGCCTGGGCTCTGGAACCAGTCTCCTGGAGAGGGGCTGGACTCTGTCTCAGTCTGGAGTTGCCCCTGGTGAGAGGCGTTGGGCTGGGTTGGGTATCTTGGTATCCCCTCGGCTTGCTGCTGGTATGTTGGGGTTTCTCTCAGTGGACGAGAAGGTTTATTCCCTTTGCCTTCGGGTCGGGGAACGGGTTCTGACTGTCGTCTGTGCTTATGCGCCGAGCGGCAGTTCAGAGTACCCAGCCTTCTTGGAGTCCCTGAGTGGGGCACTGGAGGGTGCTCCTCCTGGGGACTCTGTTGTCCTACTGGGAGACTTCAACACTCACGTGGGCAATGACAGTGAGACCTGGAAGGGCATGATTGGGAGGAACAGCCTCCCAGATCTGAACCCGAGCGGTGTTTTATTATTGGACTTCTGTGCAAACCACAGTTTGGCCATAACGAACACCATGTTCGAACATAAGAGTGTCCATAAGTGAACACAGCACTAGGACACTCAAGGCCACAGGTCGATGATCGATTTTGTAATCGTATCACCAGACCTGAGGCCATATGTTTTGGACACTCGGGTAAAGAGAGGGGCTGAGCTGTCAACTGATCACCACCTGGTGGTGAGTTGGATCACGTGGCGAGGGAGGACACTCGACAGACCTGGCGCACCCAAATGTACAGTGAGGGTGTCTAGCAGAGGCCCTGGTCCGCAAGATCTTCAACTCACACCTCTGGCAGAGCTTCAACAGCATTCCGAGGGAGACTGGGGACATTGAGTCCAAATGGACCATGTTCAGCACCTCCATTGCCGAAGCCGCTGCACGGAGCTGAGCTCGCAAGGTCGTGGTGGTAACCCCCCGAGCCAAATGGTGGACACCTGAGGTGAGGGGAGCCACCAAGCTGAAGGAGGAGTCCTACCGGGCTTGGTTAACCTGTGGGACTCCGGTGGCAGCTGATAGGTACAGGCCAAGCAGAATGGCGCGGTGGCAGTGGCTGAAGCAAAAACTTGGGTGTGGGAGGAGTTCGGAGAGGCCATGGAAAAAGACTTTCGGACTGCCTCGAAGAGATTCTGGCAAACTGTCAGGCGACTCAGGAGGGGAAAGCGGTGTTCTACCTGCACTGTGTATAGTGCGGGTGGAGTGCTGCTGACTTCAACTGAGAAAATCTTCAGGCGGTGGAAGGAATACTTCGAGGACCTCCTCAATCCCACTGACACGTCTTCCGTGGCAGAAGCAGAGTCTGGGGACGAAGGGGATGACCCGCCAATCTCCGGGGGTGAGGTCACTGAGGCAGTTAAACAACTCCTTGGTGGCAGAGCCCCTCGGGTAGACGAGGTCCGCCTCGAGTTCCTGAAGGCTCTGGATGATGTAGGGCTGTCTTGGTTGACACGTCTCTGCAATGTTGCGTGGAGATCAGGGGCAGTACCCCTGGATTGGCAGACCGGGGTGGTGGTCCCCATCTTTAAGAAAGGGGACCGGAGGGTGTGTTCCAACTACAGGGGAATCACACTCCTCAGCCTCCCTGGGAAAGTCTATGCCAGGGTGCTGGAGAGGAGAGTTCGTCCGTTAGTCGAACCTTGGATACAGGAGGAACAATGCGGTTTTCGTCCTGGTCGTGGAACACTGGACCAGCTCTTTATCCTCTCAAGGATACTCGAGGGCCCAACATGACCACATATGTTTTGTGGACTTGGAGAAGGCATTTGACCGTGTCCCTCGGGGGGTCCTGTGGGGGGTGCTCTGGGAGTATGGGGTGTCTGGCCTATTGCTACAGGCCATTCAGTCCTTATACGACCATTGCAAGAGCTTGGTCGGCATAGCCGGCAATAAGTCGGACTTGTTCCTGGTGGGTAATGGGCTCTGCCCGGGCTGCCCTTTGTTACCGATTCTGTTCATAATTTTTATGGACAGAATTTTTAGGTGTAGTGGCGGAAGGCTTTCACTTCGGTGGTCTCAGGATCTCATCTCTGCTTTTCGCAGATGATGTGGTCCTGTTGGCTTCATCAGGTGATGGGCTCCAGCTCGCCTTGGAACGGTTTGCAGCTGAGTGTGAAGTGGTGGGAATGAGAATCAGCACCTCCAAATATGAGGCCATGGTCCTCAGCCGGAAAAGGGTGGAGTGCCCACTCCGGGTCAGTGGGCACTCAGCGGGTCACTGCCCCAAGTGGAGGAGTTTAAGTATCTCGGGGTCTTGTTCACGAGTGATGGGAGAAAGGAGCGGGAGATCGACAGACTGGTGCAGCGGCTGCAGTGATGTGGATGCTGTACCGGTCTGTTGTGGTGAAGAGAGAGCTGAGTGTAAAAGTGAAGCTCTCAATTTACCGGTCGATCTACGCCCCTACCCTCACGAGCTGTGGGTAGTGACCGAAAGAACGAGATCGCGAATACAAGCAGCGGAAATGGGTTTCCTCCAAAGGGTGGCTGGCCTCTCCCTTAGAGATAGGGTGAGAAGTTCGGCCATTCTGAAGGGGCTCAAAGTAGAGCCGCTGCTGCTCCACATCGAACGGAGCCAGTTGAGGTGGTTCGGGCATCTGACAAGGATGCCCCTGGGCGAGGTTTTCTGGGCATTTCCCATCGGGAGGAGGCCCCGGGGCAGACCCAGGACACGCTGGAGAGATTATATCTCTCGGCTGGCCTGGGAACGCCTTGGTGTTCCCCCGGATAAGCTGGAGGAGGTGGCTGGGGAGAGGGAGGTCTGGGCTTCTCTGCTTGGGCTGCTGCCCCCGCGACCCGGCCTCGGATAAGCGGAAGAAAATGGATGGATGGATGGAACGAGATGTCTAAAGCAGTTAGTAAAAAAACAGGAACTTTCCATCATTTAATTTTTTTAATCTATAAGTTAGTTACTTTGGTATAGCATGATTGAGGTCATTATCAATAAAGATAAAGCTGTAAAACTTATGACAATACAGTTAAAAGTCCAAAATCTACACCATCGCTCACATTTTCCAAAGCCATCCAATGGGGCTGGATTAGAGTGTTTGCTGAGCTGATTTTGGCCCCTGGGCCTTATGTTTGACACCCCTGCTTTATGATGCGAAAATACAAACTTAGTCTAACATCACCCTAAACATGATCCCTAGGTTTTAACTTTCTTAATTTAAAGGTGAAGCTTATTTGCTTCCCTAGAGCAACGCGTGCTAAATAAGCATGTACTCTCTTCATTTAAAGCAGTTTTTTTTCCACAGGTCTGCAAACATGCTAGGGGGTTGGGATAATCAACACAACACAGACATGGTACGGATACAGTATGAAGATGGTTCCACATCGACATACGTAGGACAGAGAGAGTGAGCGGTAGGCGAACAGTCCTGCGGCATGCTATGGCACAAAAAGGAACACAAAACAGACCAAAGAGATGAAGTGACTTGGCCTCAGGGCAGGCAGTGCCACAATGTTGAACACATAAAACACATCATGTTAGAGGGGATTTCATAGTAAGAGCAAATGCAATGAGATATGGTTGTTGAAATGTATACCACTGCTCAATAACAGGATGATTTCTAAGTCTTCATAAGCACACATAACCTTAGGCTGCCTAATCTTTTGCAGAAATACTGTTTTTGAGCTTTTCTAATGTATTCTCGTCACTTACTAGGTGGCAAAAGCTCGCTGTAGTTTTAAAAACCTTTATTTTGAACCTACCCACAGACTTCCTTGGCTAACAAGAGGTTGCTCTTACCGATAGGCAGCTTCAACTTCTTGCGAAGCGAAATGCGACGGGATCTGGATCGCGAGCGGCGGTCAGTGGTGGTGCCAGAGTGTGCGGTGGTGCACTCTGAGGTGTCTTGCTCCGACTGGCTGCTGGTGTCACTGGCGGCGCTCTGCGACTTGAACATCTTCCTCCAAAAATCCTTCCTGCCCAGCAGAGCACCCGGGATCTGTTCTTCACTAGAAGCAGAGAGAGGATTAGAGGAAAGGTAAGCACAAGGACAAAAAATTTCCCACAAAACACTTTTTACTTGTTTTTTATTTTACAGGATGTTTTGGTATAAACTGAATGTTTATCAGAGGGTTAAGAGGGAGCAACAGGAAGAGCTTTTTCTACTTTGAGCAGAGAAATGGCAGCTGAGCTCGACGGAGATGGTGCTATATGGAGAGGTGAGGCGGACACTCACTGTTCGGGTGTCTGGGGGGGTCTACTGGAGATGTAGCTGCGACACTCGTCTGCAGTACTGGACACCTGACCCTTCTCCCCGGACACACCCGCCTCTGACCTGCGCGCAAACACACCCCAACACACAGACATAGCGCTCAGGCCACCAAGGCTGATTCAAGGCTCCATACTGACCTGTAATTTAGGCATCGCACTACTTTAATCTTCACTGAACTGATGTCTTTTACATATTTTATTTCATATGAACTGTTAAAAAATTAAAGGAACACATTTTATTCAGATTATAGCATTCAGTAGGTCAAACTTGTAGGATCTGGTCAATTTAGTAGCACAGTGTCACTACTCATTTAGTGTCAAACTAAATGACCAGACCTGGAACCTATACAGGTTGCACAGGTAGTCCAACTCCTTCAGGGGACCACATCAATACGTGCCATTGGCTGAAGGTTTGCTGTGTATCCAGCAGAGTTTAAGAGCATGGAGGAGATTCCAGCAGACAGGCAGTTACTCTAGGAGAGCTGGACAGGGCCATAGAAGGCCCTTAACTCAGTAACTGCTCCTGCCATAGCCCTTCAAAATGACCGCCAGCAGGCCACTGATGTGAATGTTTCTGACCAAACAGTCAGAAAAAGACTTCATGAGGGTGGCCTGAAGGCCTAACATCCTCTACTGGGCCCTATACTCACTGCCTGGCACAGTGGAGTCCGATTGGCATTTGCCATAGAATACCAGAATTGGCAGGTTCACCAATGTTGCCCTGTGATTTTCACAGATGAGAGCAGATTTACCCTGAACTCATGTGACAGATGTGAAAGGGTTGTTATGCTGCCTGTAACATCGTTCAGCATAACCAGTTTGTTTGTGGGTCAGTGATGGTCTGGGGAGCCATACCCATGGAGGGATCCACAGATCTCTCTAGGCCAGGGGTGTCAAACTCCAGGCCTCGAGGTTTTAGATATCACCCTTGGTCAACTAATCAAATGATTAGTGCATTAATAGGCCTCTGGAGAACTTCAAGACATGTTGAGGAGGTAATTTAGCCATTTAAATCAGCTGTGTTGGATCAAGGACACATCTAAAACCTGCAGGACACCGGCTCTCGAGGCCTGGAGTTCGACACCCCTGCTCTAGGCAATGACACCCTGACAGCTATTAGGTGTCAAGATGAAGTAAATGGACCAACTGTCAGATCCTACGGTGGTGCAGTAGGTTCTGGGTCCCTCCTAGTGCTCAACAATACCCGGCCTCATGTGGGAAGAGTACAAAGGCAGTTCCTGGAGAATGAAAGAATTGATACCATTTGTGTTTAGGCAATAAAATTTCGGTAAAACAGACTAGCCTGCCGTATAATTTCTAGGTTTAATTTTCGTTTACATCAAATGATGTAGCCTCCTTAAGTTTCTAACACATTACCCACCCAGTCCACATCAATACAGACATCCAGATCTGATGATTTTTCAAGGTGTTCCTTTAATTTTTTCGAGCAGTGTATTTTACTTAAAACTTCTTCCAACCAGTGCCTTCTAACCATACTTTATATATAAAAGACAGACAAGCCGCAAAATGCATTATTTCTAATGGCCAGCAGGGAATCAAAAAGAAGTCAGATTGGAAAAGTCTATGAGAAAGTAACCCTCCTTCTCTCTTGATCCAAGACCTCAGTAACTACTTTTCTGATGAGTTCATGATGAGGTCTCATTCACTAGCTTGAAGTTTATTGCGTACAGTTGTCCCTCGCTATAACGCAGTTCACCTTTCGCGGCCTTTCGCGGCCTCGCTGTTTCGTGGATTTAACAGCGCATTGTGTTCTGCGTCCTGATCGGTTGCCATGTCTCCTGTACAGTACAGAATGCGTCCAACTTGTCAAATTTTTCTCCCCAACAAACACAACAATGTTGACGAAATGTTTTGCACCGTCAAAGGCACCTGCAGATGCCTTTGGTTTCATTCTATAATACTTGACTTATTTTTCTACGACGGTTTGAACTTCAAGAGTGTTTAAACGAGAGAGAAAAGTGTGAAAATGTTCGTGCCTGTGTGAGAAAAGTGTATAAAGTGTGTAGTGAGGGGTTTTACAGCCTTAAAACATCTAAAATAAATGTAAAAAATAAAGTTGGCTACTTCGCGGATTTCACCTATCGCGGGTTATTTTTAGAATGTAACACCCACAATAAACGAGGGACCACTGTACATTATGATGGTCATTTAATAAACGGGGTCACAATTAGAGTGAAATAGATGATACATGAAGATACCATATGTCCCTGGGTTTGTAAATGACATCCAGCCCTTGGTTTTGAGGTCCAGTTTAAGAAACAAACAAAAAACAAAGATGACAACAATGAAGCTTCAAAACAAAAATCAGCACGATTGTGGTGGCTGTGTCCATCTTTTATATACAGTCCATGATTCTAACTAGAAACTGAGTGCTACAGATACAAAGAGTCTGCTGTCTGTGCAACTGTAAGTCTATGCCTTCTATATGGGCATGCCACCGCTTCACAGCCAGCAGTCATGTGACTTTGTAGCCTCGTGAAAATAAAATAAGTCAGAGGTAGTTTATTCTCTTCAGTGCCATGGCATGTGGTGGCGGCTGTCAGATAAAGCAGCAAACACAGCTGAGCTGCCTCCTGGCAGGGCTACCCAGAGCGCTAACAGCCACATTATTTAGGAAATAAGAACATCAAATCAGTCACTCAAGCAAGAAAAACAGATGCAGACAGGACAAAAAAAAAAAAAAAGTCAAGCAGTGATGAGAAGCATAGCTCTGTTACCTTTTACAAGGTGATGGGCTTTAAATTTGTTAGTAATGACTGCAGCAAAACATTTATTTTTCACTGTGAAGTCACATTAAGACCATTTCTAGCCACTGAGTGTACCTCCTGGGACCGGGCTGTTTGGTCTCCTCCTTCTCATCGGGTTTCTTGGTGGTGGTGACTTTCTCTGCGCTGTCCAGGAGCGCGCTCAGTGCCACCCTGCGGAACACGTTTCCGTGGGCCTCTTTAATGAACTGGACCAGCTGGCGGATGTCACAGTACAGACCCTGGGAAAGGACAGAGAGTGACAAACAAAGTGAGAGCAAAAGAATGTGTGAAAGAGAAAAGAGAGAATCAGCAGCCAGTATGAACAGTATGTAATTTTGTGCAAATGTGCACGGTGTGCGGGAAGAGGCTTGTGTTTTTGTCAAGCCACCAGCTCCAGCTTGTGAGTGGGTGGCCTCTGATTTCGTGCCATAACAAAGCCTGCCTCGAAAAGTGTGTCATCCTCCGCCAACGTACACCACTCACGCCAGCCTAAAGGCTCTGCAAGCACCGCAGAGAGGCCGAGGTACTTCAGTGCTTTCAGACGAAGGATCCAAATACACTTATCAAGGGTACATGGGATATTTGATAACAATTCTGAGTATTGTGGTGATTTTTAGACCTTAATATGGATATAAAAGTGTGAAAAAAAATATTGTTTTCAGTTGAATTCAGCACAAATTTAAGCAGCTTAAGTATATACCTTAAGACACTTACTGTGGACCACATTTTAACTAAGTTAAACACAATCTAAGATGTCATAAATGTAACTTCATCTGAAATTTCACTTTTAAGACAACTGTATATTGTTTAATTAGACATTAGGTTTAAAAGAATTGCACTCCATATGCAGTTTTGCTAAAGAGCATTTGGAAATTACATGAATTATATGAAATTAAAGTAGTTTATAGCTATAATTTGCACGCTAACACTACATTTCAGCTCTGGCCTACAGATTAGTGTGCTGTGATCATGTTAGTGACTTCCTGCTTTATTATGTTCATCAGTTAGGAGACAAAAAGAGACAGAAGCTTTCTCTTCGCCACCCTTTCTGACTGCCTGCCCTAATCAACCCCAATTAGTTTCAGCTGTGATTTGTAGTCCAGTCATTTCCCTCTACATATATAGTCTCTTGCTCTTTCAGTTTGTCAGATTGTGTTTATCATCTTTGTTTGTGTATAGATTTTTGCTTTTTTGAACCATCATACTTGTGCTAACTGATTCTTTTCCGTATGCGAGGCAGTTTGAAGTGCCTGTGTAGCTGATGGATGCTACACAAATCAGCTCATCTTGACTTGACCTTGGCCTGAAAGAAGATATATAGCTATTATGAAACACTCTTAAGGAGGAACAGCAGATATCGTGTCAGACATAAAAAGGGGAAAAAACTGTGTCACACAGAAACCCAGTGTTTTTAAACTCTGCTGATGCATAAAACCTCTGTACAAAAGACAGAAAATGGTGCGGAAAAACTAAACTGTATGTTTAATAGAGTCTGGTGCAAGCTCCCTTCAAAATTTTCTAAGAAAATGAAAAGTAAAACATGTGCAAACATACATGGAAATACAAAACATAAGGCAAAAACTGAGTTTTTACAATTCTAACACGCTTGAAAGTCAATATTTGGTGTGACCATCTTTATTCTTCAGCACAGTCTGAACTCTCTTAGGCAGCTTTCTTGTCATGTCTTTAAGTAGTCTTCAGGAATAGTTCTCCAGGCTTCTTGAAGGACATTCAAAGCTCTTCTTTGGATGTTTCTGCCTTTTGTTCTGTTCTCTGTCAAGGTAATCTGATCAAAATCTGGTGGTACTTTTCTGTCTTCATAATTCATCAATTTTGACATGTTCTCCAAAACCACTGACTGAAATACAGCCCAAACCGTAACAGAATCTCCATTTCTGATGAGGCTTCAGTGAACAGTAGATGATTAGCTGAAAGTCCAGATGCATCTCTCCGGCCCTGTGTCAGGTGACCTTCAGATCCTGTTTAACTGTTGTAGATAGTTTTGTGGGCCTGATATTTCTTCTTTTGTCCTCCGTTTGTCCAGTTTCCTCAGTTTTTTTTAAGGAAACACTACACACCATCCTGAGAAGTTTTCAGCTGGTAGCTCTTTGCAAATCACTTTGTTGGTACACAAATACTGTTACAGTTATTGAATTGTGATCTCTTTTGCATTTTTCATAGGTTCTGCTAAAGCAATGGGAACAAATGATGCATTTTTGTGAGAGGTTGCTAGTAACAAAGTGCCTAAAGATATAATTTAATATTGGTTCTTTGCTAAGTTGTCTGTTAAGAACTGGACTGAAAATGAGTGAAAAAGACAACATGTTCTCATCCCAAAACATAACATACCTCACCATGTGACAAATCTTCAGTATGTTATTGGTTCGGAAACATGAGAACCATTTGGAATATATCTACACATGTACATTTATTTTACTTTCTCATCATTAATTGCTTTGGAAAAAACTATCTAATATGATTAAGATTGTGGTTAAAGTTAGGGATAAAGTTATGGCTTAGGATTAAGGTTAGGGTTAGAGCTGGAATACACAGCTGGAACATGTGTTACCGCTGGGATTGCTATTGGATTCCATTCACAATCCGGCGCGTATCATAGGGACACGGAAGGTTACATCTCACGTTCCTATGGGACGCCTCGGGACGTGACAAATCGTCGGTATGTTATGCATTGGGAAGGAGAACGGTCTGGAAAAAGAAGCCAATGTCTAAAGAAAAAGTTGGAAAGACCTTTGGAAGTCCTGGAGAACTATCCCTCAAGAGCAAGTCTGGCTTCTTGGAAGTAAAATATGAAGAAATGAGGGGTGGCTCTAGAGTTTTGCACAAACCTACATCTAAAATACATGTTCTAGCACAGCGGTCCCCAACCTTTTTTGCGCCACGGACCGGTTCATGCCCGACAATATTTTCACGGACCGGCAATAAGGTGTCGCGGATAAATACAACAAAATAAAACTAGTGCCGGTACCGAAAAAAGGAAGATTTATTCATAACACACGTGAAAAGACCCAGGAAAACCAAGTTAACGATAAAAACGATAACAAAATAACGCTGAAAACCGATAAAAATCCTGAAAACCATACATTTCACACCTGAGCCTCAACTCTCACGGCCCGGTACCAAACGACTCACGGACCGGTACCGGTCCGAGGCCCGTGGGTTGGGGACCGCTGTTCTAGCAGACCAGAGAGCAGCTTAGATAGCATGTCTGATACAAAGAATGAGATAAAGCATTAATTTAACTGATGAATCTAATGCGGAGCAACGAAACAGCTGGATGGCAACTAGGCAGACGATTTCACGCCCCACTCACCAGGTTCTCGGGGCTGTGCAGCTCATGTGTGGTTGAGGCGCAGCGGGTGATGAGGGACTTGAACATGCAGCCCACCACCACGGCCTCCATATTCTGGGCCACAGATTTGTTGTCTCCTGTGGTGAAGTTGTTTCCAAAGCCCGCCTTGTCTGGAAGCAGCAGGGAGGCAGGAGAGACCATGGATGACACAGCAGGTGGTTTAGTCATTGCTGACAGCACTGAGCATACAACAGTGAGCCCGTACAACAAGGAAGGAAGGAGAGGGGGCAAAGGAAAAGGGGGTTAATAAAGAAGCCAAACTGAAAAGGATTCTGAGTAGGGAGTAAGGAATACATGCAAGTGACTAAGGCCTGCTTTAAAAACATACAGTAGAGGGTTTAGTCTCTTGGTCCAGTTAGATTAATATATCAGCCAGATTAAACCAGAAGTTTTAGAGTTGCAGGCGAGTTTGTCACTTTTCGGACAGAGTGAGGGGTGCAGCAATGAAAGCGGTGCCTAGGGAAGGGTCTGATCAGGTCAGTGTAGTCATCTTATTGCTTATATTATCAACTGTTATTGATTATTGATCATGTGTATCTACCGATGTTTCTTTTTTTCGCCCTCCTGGACCTCTCACCTGCACTGCCGTACTCTGCAAGAGAAAAGAGGCGGGGCACAAAGTTGATTGACATCAGGCCAGCACAGACATGTAAGGCGGTGTCAGAAAGGAAGTGGCACCCCACCTCTGCGAGGAGGTGAACCCCCAAGATGCAAACACACACTTAAAAAATAACACACACCCACACACACACTGAAAACTAAACAAGGTGCCCTGTTCACTTTCAAAATTAAAAAAACACTCATCGGTTCAGTAACTTGCCAATTGTCTTTTGTGGAAAAATCTTCAAATTCCAGTGCAAAACTGAATTGGCATGTAGGATGTCTCCTAATGCTCAGAGATAAAAGCCACTGATTGAGCAGGAATGTAATGGGCAAAGCTCTGGATTGGCAAGTGTACAGAATGGATGAGTGAGTAAGGAAGGAAGGTAGGATTCAGCTCATTGAAGTGGATGAAGAAAAAGGAGGAGGATGGAAGCAGGAGGAGGAGGAGGAAAACGAAGGAAAGCGACACGGACGAGCGGAGACAAGTGGAAGGAGGAAAACACATATATAAACAGAGATAGCGCTGAAATGCAAAGTCGAAGTGCGGGGTGAGACAGTGGTAGGACAATTCAGCTTTGTCGACCACACTAGAGCTTAAAATATTTACCTCTTTATGTGATATTATTACATTTATATTGGCCTGTACTGTAGTATGCACACTAGACCTTTTAATGGGACAGATCTGAGTAAAATAAACCTGACAGACTTTGCTAGAGTATAAATATCTGCGCCGCTACCGACAGTTAGCTTGGAAATCGATTAATTGTTTAAGCCTTTGATTTAAAAATAAATAAACAAATTCGCTTGTGCATATACTTGTAAGTTGAATATCTTGAGTCTTGAGTACTGTAATTCCCTCACACTGTAATTTTGCTGCAGGAATGACACATTTCCATATTAGCCTGTTGACAAGAGGGCAATGGGATTCTTCCATTAGCTTTTTGAATTACTTTAGAAAAAAAGCTCTGTGGGAAATACAGGTTTATGATACTTAATGATTTTATTCAAAAGGATAAAGCTCCATAACATTTTAATGGTTTCTGATTTTGGTTTCAGTGGTTTACAACTACAGTCATCTCAAAGCACATTTAGGGTAAAAATCGTATTATATTAGAGAAAACCCAAATAATCAAACAGGCCTCTGTGAGCAGGACTTGGCAACAGTGGGAAGAACGAACTCCCTTTTAACAGGAAAAGCCCTTGCATGACTTTACAAAATCTCCCCTATATTCTTGTTTCTTTAGCTTGTTGGCAAATACCTAGCCTATGACACATGACAGCTTATTTTTAGTCCTGTGAAAAACTAACTACACCCTTACTGCTTCCATAGGAATTAACAGGGTAACAGCCAGGTACTGCTAATCAGATGCACTTGAATAATTGATCATCAGCATCTCAGAGGAGAAGTTGTCTCAATTTGCTGCTCTGGAGCATTCAGGTGTGTTTTAACACAATGCCTCAATCTTCCCACGAAAGGTTGTCCAAGCAAAAGCAGAAGAGCTACAACTCAGATTCTAAAGGCCTCAGTTAGCATGTTAAATGTCAAAGTTCATGACAGTACAATTATAAAAAGACTGAACAAGTATGGCTTGTTTGGAAGGGCTGCCTTCTTCTCCCTAAAAAGAACATGGCAGCACAGCTTAGGTTTGCAGAGTTGCACTGGAAAAAACCACAACACTTCTAAAAAAATGTCCTTGGGACAGACAAGACCAAAGTGGAGATGTTTGGCCATAATGCACAAAACCAAACAAAGCACATCAGCACAAACACCTTATACTGTAGCACATTAATGGAGGGGTGATGTTTGGGCTTGTTTTGCAGCCACAGGACCTGGACACCTTGTACTTATTGAATTGTCCATGAACTCCTCTGTATACCAAAGTATTCTAGAGTCAAATGTGAGGCTATCTGTCTGAAAGCTAAAGTCTGGATTAAACTAGGTCATGCAACAGGACAATGATCCCAAGCACAGCAGCAACTCTACAACATGACATGTGGTGGGACCTGAAGAGAGCTGTGCACAAATAAATGCCTGCAAACCTCAATTAACTGAAGCTACGTTGAAAAGGAGAGTCGACAAAAATTCCTCCATAGTGATAAGAAAGACTGGTAGAGTAATCCTTAAAACGATTACTTTACATTATTGCGTATTTATTCTACAAGCTACTGAATGTTGGGGTGTTTTTAGTTTTCCAAAAATAATGACATACTGTAATTTGTCTTGTGTTCATCTCAGGTTGTATTTACCTAATTAGAAGAACTGCTAAAGACCAGATCATTACTACTTATGTAAATCTTCTATGTTAACCACAAACAGGTATCTTTGAGGCAGATGAAGAAACCATGTAAAATGCTAACTCATTGTGCGGTGGTAAGACTCATTCCTGCAGCGCTCTATTTTGATAACTTTAAAGCTCGAACACTTATGTTCAGTTAAAATTCTTAATTTATCCAATACTTTGGTTTAACTTGGTAGTAATCACCACCCAGGATGCTAACATGCTCACACATAAGCTGCTAGCATGCTGATGTTTAGAAGGGTAATGTTAGCATGTTCAGTATCTTAGTTTCTCCTGCTAGCATGCAAGAAATATTGTTAATTAGCACTGAGCTGATGGAAACAGTGTTGCCAACTCCTCAGTAAGGAAAATCGCTATTGGTTGTCCTAAAAGTCGCTAGAAGTCGCTAAATGATGTCATCGCCTAATTTGCATAATTGGTCATGCTAATGTAATTGTAACTGGACAACTGTAATTGTTGCTGGAGAGAGAAATAACATCGTGGAAGAGACATAAATTGAGTAAAAAACGTCCTAAATGCATTTAGAGTTTATTTAGAACTACAAATTAAATTTCTTTTAGCAATTATTGTTATTTTAATGTCACAATTCCAACCCTGCTCCTTCACCCGGGCTTGGACCGGCAAAAGTGACCCAAAATAGGCACTCTGGTGGAGTTCCTTTGTGTGTGTGTGTGTGTTTATAAGTAGTTTTAAACCTTGTGATCCACAAAACAGCATAAGAATAAAAGAAGAACTGACTGCGTTACAGTCAGTGCGGGAGCAGCGGCTTCGCTCATGCGCGATTCATTTGCAGTTTGGACGCATAGGTGTGAACATCTCCTGCCCTGATAGCAGCTGGGGGAGGACTATCCTCCACCCGTGAGCGATTTGTTACGGGCGAGGTGCCCACGGCAGCACCCGCTGCTTGTTGAGAGTAAAAGCGATAAGCGCTTTCACATCAAAAAGTCGTCATAAATAAGTCTCCAATAACACCAGAAAAAGTCGCCAGATTTGTTGCTAGTCGCTTTTTAGAAAAAAAGTCGCTAAGGGGGTTTGAAAACTCGCTAAATATAGCGACAAAGTCGCTAAGTTGGCAACACTGGATGGAAATGTTGATTAGTTGCTAGCAAATTAGCATGCGGACAATGAACTCAGCGGTGAACATGCTAACAAACTTGCTAAACAGTAGCATGATTGCATGCTACTGTTTAGGAAGTGCAAATGATATATTTTTCTATTATTGTGAGCATGTTACCATTCAGACTTGTATTTAATTCAAAGCATTGATGTAGCTGTAAACTTGTCTACATTTGTATTTCCCTACATTTTGTGGACTTAACGATTAATCGATTAATTGAAAAAATAACGCTCAAATTAATTAACAATATTTTCACCCCTACCACACGATTTTTCAGCATCAATCCAATATACGCAATCAAAGCCAGTGTTGTTCACCCTGTTTCTGCATTTATTACCAGAATTTATGATATTTTTCTTTGTGACTGTCTTGTATCTGCATCCCTCTCTCGCACACACACAAACACACGCCACAGCACACACAGCACTTACTGTCAGTGATGGGCTCCATGCAGAAGCCCAGCAGTGCATGCAGGAAGTCGACTATGTTATTGAGGGAGTCTTTGTTGACGTACTCGCGCATAGTCAAGCGAAACTGCAGCTTGTCCAGCTTATACAGGTTGGTGAGGCAGTTCTGGGCCTGAAAGAAAGATTTTTAAAAAGTAACTTCAAGAGCAAAGTTTCTGGATGCTGGACTTTTTTTTTTTTTTTTTTTTTTAATATGTCAGCTAGCAATAAAGTGGCTTTCCTTTAAATTTAATTTACCATTGACATTGTTACTTCCATCTTCAGTAGTTTATACAGTGCTGAGAAAATGTATCTGCCCCCTTCCGAGTAAGTACAAAATGCAGTTTTTAAATTATGATTTAGTTCATTTAAAGGAAAAAAGTTTTTCAAACCTGCCTGGCCCTGTGTGAAAAAGTAACTGAACAGCCTGTTTAAGGTCATGCCAAAGCATCTCATTCAAATTAAAGTCCAAACTTTGACTAGGTCTCTCCAACACTTTGATTTTGTTTTTGTTTTTTTGTTGTTTCTATCCATTCAGAGGTGGTGTGTTTTGGATCATTGTTAGTTTGATCCCAGATATACAGGACTCAAACCTTCCACAAAGTTCAGTTTTTGTGTAAATGTAAATGTGACAAATATGCAAAAAAACAAACAAACCAAAAAACTAACTAAAATACTTTTTAACAGCACTTTTTGTCTCCAATGTATGAGTGTAGGTGGGTTCCAAAGTGGCTTGCAGATCCTAAACCAATTTAAAATACCACCCTCTCCAAATTGATTTTTAGATCATTATCAGCTGAGTCATCTGTAGATGTGCACTGGCAGTGGGATTAGTTGAAAAGCCAGTATTTGCAGCTAGAGTTTTGTGGCCTGCCTGAACTAATGCTATATTTGTTTTTAATGAAACAACTGATTGATTAGAATTAAAAAGATATTGCGGCTGCCTCTCACTGAAGTTAGAAACTCAGCCCAGTGCTCCAGTCAATGAGTTTCATTTTCATTAAACTTTTATTACACCGAAGGAGCAATTCAGTAAATAATTAATAGGTAATGAATCGATGTCACCATCTGAAACTGTGCTTATTTGCACACATTCAAAGAATTAGAGAATAGAGAGTAACCTGCATCCTCAGGCGATCTCCTGATAGTCCTCGATGGCCCTCACCACAGCCGTAAGCACAGCCCAGAGACTTGACTATCTTGATGAGCATTGTCAAAGCCAGGCGGTGGGGGCTGAGGCCACCAGCTTCTTCCTGCTCCCAGTGAAGAGAAGCAAGAAAACACACAAGTTGAGACATTCAGGCATCCTACACCTTTACAATCTCATTCTAAACACACCTGTTCAAACACACCTTTTTATCGTCATCCTTATTATTTTTCACATCATCCTTGCTTCCCTGCCCGCTCCCTCCACCACTTCCCCCTCCCCCTCCTCCTCCTCCACCCCCTCCTCCACCTCCTCCAGCCCCCGCAATCGGCCCGCCTCCCTGGGCGACTCCTCCGAGGCCCTGAGCAGCCGCATCTTTGGCACGAGCCTCTTGGTTCTCCTTGTTATCTGGCTTGGACAACTTCTTGCCCATGCCGGGCACCACGCCCAGCTGCAGCAGGCAGTCGATGATGTTGAGAGCCACGTCGCAGATCCTGGAACTGATATCGTGGCTGAGAATGGAGTAAAGAGCCCTCAGGATAGCCTAAATTGGAAGAAGGAAGGCAAAGAAAGGGTGACAAAATCAGAGAATTATTTAGTTTGACCAAGAAAGTCCCAATAGTACACAGTATAATATATAGTGTATTATACTGTGTGTGCTACCATTGTATATAGTGTATTATCTTACTTTTTCATTGATTGTACTTATTTGTATTTTCTTTGTATTTCCTTCTGATATCTGTACCTGAGCTGAGGTGACGCAAAAATTTCCCCGTCGTGGGATCAATAAAGTCTTATCTTATCTTATCTTATCTTATAACACAAGAGAGATAATTAAGGAAACTGTAAAGTGTCTATGATGTTATGACTTAAAAAGGAAAGCATCAGAATCCACTTGCAGTCCCACTGGTGACATAATTGCTTATTAGAGCAGCCAAATTGGGCCATAACTTCTAATAGCTGTATTTGCCCCCAGGGTCCATTTAAATCACTCACTGTGAGGTCCAACATGCCGTTTTTCAGCACAAAGTTATTGGTGCCCTCGATGTTCTCGCCTTCCTCCAGACAGGAGTAGTTGATGCAGGAGTCGGTGAGGCTGCGCGGCAGGTTGGCGCATGCCAGCGGCTCCACTGGGATTTCAGGCACAGCCACGGGGTTGCAGAGTTTCTTCATGTGCTCGGTGAAGAAGTCTGCGTAGCCCACGTTAAAGGATGCAACTGTTGTGTTGAACGCCGCCATGGTGATGGTGGAGATCTGAGATCGAACTTTAGACAACAGAAAATCATTTTTTATTGAATACACGGTCCTGGTTAATAGTTTTCTATCTCACAAATCCTCGAGATCGCCCTCTTGTTCCACTTAGGTAGCTCCTTAGTACTTTAGCTCAACTGTTTTGTGGATGTGATGAATGGCTGTGGTTTTTCCAGTGATGTACAGATGGGTAGATAGAGACTTTTCTTGTATTAATAGTTCGATGTTTATCTAACTATGTTATGTTCCAGGTACAAAAGGTCTGGACTTTGACTGGGTCATTGCAGAACTTTGATTGTTTTCTTTTTCAGTCATTGCTGCTTTGTTTGAGATCATTCTCCTGTTGCATGACCCAGTTGGAACCAATAACTTAGCAGTCAGACAGATGACCTCACATTTTACTCTAGAATAATTTGGTAGACCATGAAGACTCAATGACTGGAAGCTGACCAGGTCCATAAAAAAAGCCCAAATCATGACCCCACCAACACTGTGCCGCCAGTTTGTATGAGGTGGTTGTCTTGATGTGTTGAGTTCCATTTTCTCCAACTGTTGTGCTGCATACTACAAACAAACAACACCACTTTGGTCTCGTCTGTCCAAACCACATTGTTCCAAAAGTCTTGTGGTTGGATCAGATGCAACTTTGCAAACCTAAGCTGTGCTGCTGTGTTTTGTTTTGTTTTTAACAGAGAAGAGGCTTTCCCCTGGAAACCTCTCCAAACAAGCCACACTTATCAGTCTTTTTGCAACTGTACTGTCATAAATGTTAAGATTTAACATGTTCACTGATGTCGCTCTTGGGTTTTTTAGCACACACCTAAATGTTCCAGAGCAGCAAAATGCTAATGGATGTACTTAGTTTTCCACATGCCTTTGCATTTTGCTCAGTTTTTGTTAAATAAATAATGAGAGCGTGTAATATGTCAAGTGCCGTTGCTCATCTAAGGTTTAATTGACCATTTTTATAAGGTTGTGATAGGCGTGCTTTCCTTTTCACATCACTGTAAATCCCCCCCGATGCTCTGATGGGACAATAAAGTTATTCTTTTGGGTTTAGCTTTAAGAGCTTTACATAAGGCACGACAGCCAGAAGGTTCTGCTGATTAAACAGAAATGTACTTGAGAAGAAATGTGTGTGAAACGCGTTTTGTTTTTGTTTTTCAGTTGGCACCATTTCACTTGCTGCATTCAAATTGTAAGAAATCAACACACAAAAACCCCTGGCACACTCAGTTTGAGACTTTAATGATTAATTTAAGTGTTATTTCATCTGATGTCACAGCACTCTGGCAAGGTCTTGGAAGCTTTTACACAGAAGCAATAGAAAGCATCCAAACTGTGAAGATCATTAACTGGGATCGGATGTGAACAGTTGAAAACTGGGAGGCTCTGGTGGGTGATTACACCCACCGGGTCAATGATACTGATTAGGTGAGGTGTCTCCTCAGCACCCAGAGGACACTTAAAGACAATAACCATCGCAGACACAGCTTGTTCACCCTGCTGCCATCTGGCAAGCGATTCAGAAGCAACAATGGAACAATGGTTAATGTTGAAGCCCATGTGTCAAAGAAAAGAAACCATTTTGTTCTTGTATTTGAGTTCAGTCACTTATTTACTCTTCTCATATTTACGGTTGAATCTCTGCAGTCCTGCATGTGATATGTACTGAATACAAAAGTGTCCTTTCTGCAAATTTGACACTTTTGACAGCTTCCTCACAAAAAAATTAGCCTGATACTTTGGTACTGTTCATCCCTGCTGCACCTCATGTTAAATTCAGCTCCTCTCTGCTTATCTCCCGTCTCGCTAAACCCAAACAGAAAGCGTGTGGCGGAGTGTGAATCAGTTTAAAAGCCGGTGCTCTTATTTTGTGTGTAGTTTGTGTGTAAATTAGCATTGTCACAACAATATTGCTGTTATATAATCCTGTCCTATTTCTGCTTTGCTCAGCGAGCCTCAAAGGGAGCCGGCAGCATCTGTCCTCCCTTTATGGTAGCTGATGGACAGTAATGTGATCAGCAGTGGGTAATTTGTTTATTTCGCTTTACTTTCAAATAACATGGATGTTTGTGGTTCCTCTTGCACTCTGGCAGCATCTCTAAGAGCTCATTTTGATTTGACGTATGCCGGCTTTAATTTGTCTCATTTAAAACATCTGTGATCTATCTTTTATTGTTTTTTAACCATCTACCAACAAAAGAGAGAGTTTAAACTGTGTGAGTGACATCCTCTATGTTCTGTTGATTTGTTAGGCCTCGAAAAGACAAATCAATACACTGGTCTACTCATTTTGCTCATTCCTAGGTTCATATTTGAATTCTTGGACTCTAACAGAGCAGCTTTGCATGATTCATGCTTCAAAATAATCGTTCTTCACTTCAGGCTGGGCTTTGGTGCAGTCCCTCCTCTTTTCGGCCAACTTTCTTCTGATTGGCTGCTCTGAGATGACCATATTAGGCATATTCTCTCTCAATGATGTCATGCAGATCCAAGAGTATTAAAAAACTGTCTAAAACCGAGCATTTAGAGCAGCTTTTAGCTCTTTTTTTTTTTTTTTTTTTGAAACTGTGGCCTTCATTTCCAGTGTATATATGACAGAAAACCAGGAAAGTCATAATAGGTCCCCTTTAAGACTCCTTCAGGTTTTTTAACATCTAGAAATTTAACTTTTGGGCTTGCTTTGAGGCCCATATTTAAACCATCTTCTTACCCTCCTTGACGGTGTTGTCACTGTGGCTGTTAGAGTGGTCGGGCATGTCCCTGAGCAGCGAGTGGTGGGAATGAGAGTGTTTGGCGCTCAGGCTGTCTGCATCTGCAGCTGTGTCTGTGCTGCCCCGCCGTGTGAATTTGCCTGGAAAGAGATGCAACAAATGGACACGTTTTAGGTCAAAAGCACACAACCAAATACTAAACGTGGACATCAGATGGAGCTGAAAAGAAAAGATTAACTTTAAGCTCAGCAAACATCAAAGCCCACAGAGACAGAGTGCATTTACGTCCTGCCTACCCCAGAGAGTCTGTCTCTGCGGGCTTTGGTGTTTGTTGAGCTGAAAGTTAAACTTTTTTTTTACCCAGCTGTATCTCATGTCCGTGGTTTCCATCCAATAATGCCTAAAAAGGTCTTTTAAGCTGCCAAACTGAGCCTTTCACCACTGTCACAACAACACTATACTCTAATGGCCTCCATAGTCACCAGATCTCGATCCAGTAGAGCCCCTCTGGCATGTCAAGCTTAGAAATCAGCAGCAATTGTGTGATGCTATCATGTCAATGTGGACTTAAAGTCTCTAATGAATATTTCCATTTTTTATTTCTTGTTTAGTCTGTGCCATGAATAATTAAGGCAACCTCTTTTGCAAGGTAAACAGTGTCCAATGATTGTATTTCAATGTCTAAATGTTTGAGACATAAAGTGCTAAAATAATTTTCAATGGCCAGCTACGGGCATTTTCATTATTTTTTTATTTTTTATTTTTTAAGAATTTCTGCCCTCATCTGCCCACTATAGGACCAACAATTTGACCCTCCAGCAGTCATGGTTTTCCAATTATGACATGTTGTAAGAAGTATCTCATACTTATACACTGTGACACAGATTTGAATCTTTCTAGCAGCAGCTCAGGTTAAGTGGGTTCATAACAGCATGGTAAAAGAGACCAGTAGTTTTTTTTTTTCTTAATGGAAATAAGCCTTTAAAAAGTCACTAACTCTTGATAATAATAAAAATAATAACTGCTTTTGTGCCTTGAGCGAATGTTAATCTCCACTATTCAGTGAGAGCTCATAAGGAATACCAATGTCAATGAAGTGACCTAATTCACCAGCTGACAGCCAGATCCAGACTAAATCCTCTGACTCATGAAAGCTCGGTGGAGTGGAAGCAAGACTTCAAACTGGTGGCATCCAATCTCATTACCCATGATGGTGGCCTGCCAGCCTCCGCGGTCCAGGGTCCGCCTGTCGTCACCCAGGCCAGAGAAGCTTCCGAAGGAGAAGGTGCTGCGGGTGGGAGAGACGTCCAGGTGGTCGTCGTGCAGCAGGAAGGGAACCCCCATCCGACGCTGGCGCTTCTTCCCCGTGTGATGGAAGGGGATGGAGCCCTTTCTCTCGCGATCCTCGCGGCGGTTCTTAAACTGAAATGGAACAACAGGTCCTCTCAATCACATGAATCTGTACTTATTGTTTTAGCTTAAAACATAAAGGCCAGTCTCTGACCTTCTTGAAGATGTTCATGCCCAGGTCGGAAGACAAATCAGGGACAGCCTGCCGACGAAGGTTAGTCAGAGAAACCTTTGCAAAGGTCTCTGTGCTCAGAGATTTCCCCTCTTCATTGCATTTTAAGCTCATATCCTGCAAAAAAATAGGAGAAGGCAAAGGTCATGAACCAGCAGGAGCAACACGGACATCCTAAAGATGGCATGGAGGCGACTCAATTGAAGCTGTTTCGATGAGTGACCTGAGTCTTGTGGGTGTTGACCAGTGAGGGTGTTGCAGCCACCATGGAGCTGCTGCGTGGCCGTGGCAGAGGTGCAACCAAGGGCTCTGGGGGGCGTTCAGGCCTCTCCTCCAGGATCTGCCTGAGGCGCTGCAGGTAGTACATCAAGGCCCAGTGCACGCCCTCCTCTGTCCAGTGTGGCTGCAGCAGACAGCGCAGCACGGCCACGTCAAAGTAAGTGGCGTAACGCGCCCGCTGGGCTAACGATGCTGGCAGGCCGGCAGGAGCTGATGTTCTGGAAGAAGAGAGAGGAAATAAAGGAAGTTTCACAGGTTCAACCTTTAAGTTGGTGAAGTTTAATTTAAAAAGACAATACAGAAATTAATCACACACAGAATAAATCAATCTATGAAAGGAGTTTACCTAGTACGTGAAGGTATGCAGAATAAATCGGGCCCTCGCAGTGAGTTCAACAAGCAAGAGCGCACGACCTACTGTGATTGTAAACGCTAGAAGCCAGATGAAGATATGTTTGCATCAAAGAGTTAAGTCTGTATTCGCCATTTGTTTTGGAGCATTTTAACATTCGGACACAACAAATCCACACCTCCGCATAACCGGATGGGTGCTACATTGTCAGATTTTGTGACTAAAGAGCTGCCTTTATTACATCTGCTGTAGCTGCTCTGCTCTGTGAAACCTGCAACTCTGACATAGCTAGAGAGATGTAACAGATGAGATGTAACCTGATTGCTCAATTTTTATAAAGTAAGGACAGCTTCTGCTACATCTGTGGTCTAATTTACCTAAACGCTGACGGCTTTTAGACCACAGTTGGTTTTAAGAAAGAGTTTAGCTCTTTAAACAAAAGTTACTGGGTGTAACTGGGTAGCTAGCCGTTTATGTCTGACAGTATTCCTCTGTTTTGGGATCTCTGTGTCCAAAAAGCCAGAGGTGAGGATAGTAGCAACAAGACCCACATACAGAGCATATGCCAGTGACAATATATGGCATATGACATTGATAGAGTTAAAAAAAAGAAGAAGAAGAAGAAAAAGCATGTAAAGGAGGAGCAAGGCGTGGAGTTGGGTTGCAAAGCAGCTTAGCAGCAAAAAGTAAGCAGTTTGTAGCAGCTTAAATTGTGCAGCCTATATGAGATTTGCTGATTCGACACTTTGAAGGGTGGCAGTGGAGTCATAAAAGGATAAACTCAGATGATCTGTCACGACTTTGGCTGAGCTCAATGCTACAATCAGTATTTTGTTTCATGGCCAACCAAACCAGCATGTTGGAGAAATGCATGATAAAGTTCCAATTGTACTAGCTGACAAACCAACCAGTAGCAGATTGCTGAGGTTGTAGTTTGCATGAAAGTGATGAACTGTTCTCTAAACACTGTCCAGCTGCTCTCCAAGCTGCAGTGAAACTGTGAAAAGTGGGACACAAACCGGACACAGTAGACTGTTTGCCATGCTAGCTGCAGTCCTGAGGCACAACATTTTCACATAAATTATGCTTCTGCATCAGATCTACGGCATAACCTACACCATAACCAGAACCCAATTTTAACTGTATGTTGCAACCTTTTACATAAGCTGACCTGCACTGCCTGAGAAATATACGTTGGGTTGACACATACCATAATGACTTGAATGGCTGGAAGGTTACAGTGTTGAAACAAACGGAGTTTCCAGTTACTGTGTGATGTAGATTTTCCCATAGAAGCCTAAATCAAGCTTTACTCTGAAGGCGAACCTTCTCTACTCTATTTTTCTCTAGACTACGACTCAGCTAGTAGTTGATGAGAAAAACAGACCTCTGACCGTGAGGTCATGGTCACTGGAATTTGAAGTCATTCGTGATTTTTAGTAGATGCACCTATGGCATTATTGTGACAAAAATTTGATTTCCTTCTTGAATTATCACATTCACGAACATTCACAAACGATGTTTTCAGAAAAACATAAAGGTCACTGAAGGTAGCTGAAATTTAAGCTTGATTTTTAGTGCCTAAGGTATCGATTTCAAGATTCTACATTGCCTCCTTCTCGAGTCATTGCATTCAGAAACTTGGGTGTCCACTCTGCCCAGCTGCCTGGCAGGCTGATGACAACATAAGAAAAACTACAGGAAATCATGGCGCATTACTAGCAACCAAAGCAATTACTAGGAGGATTATGGTGCAGGAGCTTCTTTGCAGCAGTTTTACCCAGCAGTTGCCAAAAAAACCTCCAAGAACCACCACCCCTGAGTTTGGTTGTATCACATCCAATATGAGGGACAACTCCTAGGCAACGTGTGCATGACATTGGTGAGAAATCTCAACACAAGTGGTTAAAAGTAGCAGATATGGAATAGAACACGGACTGTAGAATGAACAGACACGTGCAGTGAAAGTCACCTTTTTCACATATGTGTTCATACACATCTCTGCATTTAATTATTAGTTATTATTCATCGCTGGCTCTCTTCCACAGCATGTCTCCCTCCTGTCTCCCTCGTGTCACCCCCAACCGGAAGATGGCCGCCCCCTCCTGAGCCTGGTTCTGCTGGAGGTTTCTTCCTGTTGAAAGGGAGTTTTTCCTTCCCACTGTCACCAAAGCGCTTGCTCATAGGGTCATATGATTGTTGGGGTTTTCTCTGCTTTTACCTTACAATAAAAAGCACATTGAGCCAACTGTTGTTCTATATGAATAAAACTGAACTGAATTAAAAGGCACTTTACAGTAAACTATCCCTAAGTAGCTAAATTGAATATCATGATAGCAATGCCAAAAGCCGTAACTACATATATAATTACATTACATCACAACCTTTTGTGTTATATCAGACTGTGATCAACTCCTGCCACATTGCTTCATTAATGATGCATCAAAGGAGGATGATAAACAAGGGCAGAGCCCCCCTTCAGCATCATTGGAAGAGGAGCAGAGAGGGAGGGAGGGAGCTCCAGCCTACGTGAGTCCACTATAAATAAGCAGGAATGAAGGTCAGCAGTCGGCGAGCTGCAGAGGAGTTACCGCAAACTGTGAAGAAACATATTGATACTGTAGGAGAGGCACACGGAGCGGGGCATTTAATCCCAGCCGCTGTAATAAATGGAGCAGGAAGCGCTGGTCGATATGTACATGAATCACTTTGAGAGCGGGCGGCGGAGGCAGGTTGTATCATGTTTCACCGTCTAGCCGACACACACACACACACTCACTCTCCCTACTGCTGTTGTGTCAGGTTGCCACAGAGACCGTGTGACGACAGCCACCCCGGTCCTCCGACTCCATGCGGTAGGAGAGGATGCAGCAGCCAGCGGTTGCCATGGAAACTGCCTCAGCATCAGCAGTGCTGCGCGGATTGCGGTGGTTGAGTAAGCTGCATTACTCGCAGCACCTGGTGCCGGAAATGATTTTATCAGTGCGGTGCAGCGCAGAGATGCACGAACAGCCTGGTGACCGGCAGATGTAAATATAAACCGAGTCCCTCAGAGATCTGGAGTCTGGTGGGGGAGGTGGGGGGTATTTTTGATCAGGAGAGCGTCAAAACTCTCCATTGCTGCATGTCTCATTTACATTCAGCTCACTGTCCTCCTCAATCCCGCAGTCAGCCTGAAAATCCCACTGCACGCATGAAGAAAGCAATTAATTTGTCTTCGTTAAGCAGGGAAAGAGGAGGGATAGATCCTCCCTCTCCTGCATTACCATGTGACCGCTGCTCAAACCCTTTGGTGTGAGGATGTGTGAGGATATAATTGGCTCGGGGGTGTTTTTAGGAGGCGGGGGGGGGGGTTGGTTGGTTTCCGGGCTTGTTTTGATTTTCAGTCAGCTGCCGGCTGTCAGAAGGATTGCGAAAAAGCGTCAGAGTGACATGCTTGGTTATCAGAATGAGCTGCGATGAGCAGCGGATGGCTTAGGATGGAAACAAACCTGCCAGCGAGGAACTTCTTTGCTGGTCAGATTTGGTGTAATTGTAAACTTTTTATTTTTTATTTTTTGCCCTGCCTTTGCCAAAGAGAGCTTGAGAGAGACTGAGCTTTGGCCTGGCAGTGGGCACACCAAATCAAGCCAGGCCAGGGACTCTGCCAGCATTAGACATGTAGCACATTACTTCAGCGTAATTACCCTGGTTATGTGGGCAAAATGTCACATGGGTTTGCTGATGCACAAGCAGGAAAAGAGCTGTGGTTGTGTGTGAGAGAGGAGACAGTACTGCTTGAAGCAACATATTACACAGGGGGGAAGAGGATCTATTCATGTACCCTAGCTCATCACAAGCTAGCGGAGTGAGGCGTGTGGTGCAGTGGGTTTGACAGACGCTGCCGCCGGGCTCGGTGTTTAGCCATCAACAAGACGATGGCACCAGCTCTGTGTCAGTGCGGGTCACGTCTGCACTGCTTCAACCCTCAACTGGTTAAAGCGTGGAAAAATTAGTCATTTCCGAGAGATTTTATGAAAGCAGCGCCTCCAATATCGATCGTTTATAAATCAAAAATAATGCTTGTGTGATTTCCTCTGTGGGTCTCTATTAATACATTTATTCATTCGTTTGGTAAGTTAAAATTGATGCTTCAACATGTCTCACTGCTTCTTGAGGGGAAACTGAATAACACATGCTCACTTTTTCTTGGAAGGGCCTTTGACCAGTGGGGGTTGCTGTTGGGAAGGGCCACCTTTCTCCACTGAGTTACCACGACGACAGCTCTGCTCCCCGGCTGAGGGGGAGGAGGAATCTGATTGGGTGGCTTCGCAAACCACCTGGAAGCCCTATGGGTAGGAAGAGAGAGAGAGAGATGGATATCAGGAAGACAGACAGGCAGACAGTTCCTGATAATTAAAGGCTCTGAGGTTGGAGTGTGGTTTCTGTCATGACCCCGGCTCACCGTGCTAATGAATATTAACAGCCAGCCCCAGGGGGAACATTGGAAAAGGGGAGGGGAAGAAGCCTCAGACTCTTGCCCAAGCACATTCAATCAACATGGGAAGCAGAATCTGACAAGATATGGGCTGAAAACGTTAGCTCACCATGGGACCCGGGTTGCCTGATCCACAGGGGCTGCACTGGTTGTTGACTGGGGAGTTCCTCTTTGCTGTTTAGACAAGCATAACAGTATACATGTGTTAATTGTGAGCAAATAAAAATAGATTATCTCTCAACGCACTAATTCCCAACCAGGGGTACAAGTACCCCAGAGGGTTCTTCTGCAGTAGGCAGCAGACACCTGGAATAATTCGTTTCACTATTTATAGAACTGAGTGGTCCTATGGCTAAAAATGTTAGCTAACGTTATGGATTGTGTTTGTTACACACCAAAAATAGGACAGTGTGGTTGCCTGGTGATTGCATTGAAGGTTTTTGCCTTTCCATTGCAATTATTGCCGCCTAATTTATAAATGCAGATGGATTGCAAACACAATATAATCAATCTAAGTCAGTCTGCGCCAATGACCGTAACTCGTCTGTGATACGTCTCTATTTGTTTTTTGTAAAGATTTTTTGGGGCGGCATTGTTACATTACTTTGATAGTAGAGCAGTAAATCTGTGAGGTTCCTCCTGGATAGTAAATGAAATTCGTTAGTGTGAATTTCTGTGTATGTAGATTGCAAAGGATTTGCAATTTTTACAGATTTATCACAGTTAATCACAAACAAAATGCATGTAACTACCAAGCTTAACCCCGTCAATCACAAACTGACAGCAGATTGACTCCATCTTATTGTGATTGAAATGCTGGATAACCAAATAGTCAAAACTGTTAGCTAACTTGGTGTATCAGCAGTTGAAATAGCAAAAAGGTACGAATCACCAAATTGCCAAAACTGTTAGCTAACTGTTTAGATTAGCAGTGGAAATATAAAAGTATACATAACTAAAGAGATGAAATTGTTAGGTGACTGTGCAAATAACACTGTTAGCCTAATATAACAGATAAAAAAGCTGTATTACAGCAGCTAGCTAAAGCTATGAAATGAACACCAGTGATTTAGCTGCTATGTTGCTGGAAGAAAACTGTTAGCTAACTTTGTGTATTAACAGTTTTAAATAAAAAAATAAAATAAACATTTAAATAGTTTAAATTTGCCAACTACAAAAATATAACACCAGCAAACGTAATTATATATATTAAATAGCTGTTAAATAGAGTATTAGCTAAGGGCAGTAGATAAAAGGTTGAAATTATAAGCTTATTTATGGTTAACTAACTATAATTGAGACATGGTAAACTAAAAGTATCCCAGATTTAGGTTAAAATTAGTTCAGCTGAACATAATAAACATGAAAGATGTTAAGGAGGAATATCTGACACAGCTGCATGGGTTATATATTAGGAATACGGTTAAGAACCACTTTCTTTAAAAGCTTTACAGAGGTTTATTATATATAAGCCCTTAAAAATAGCGGCGATTTCTCAAAGATAGTAGGAATTTCTTTAAAAACTGGGAATTTTTTCACCTGTAACAATGTTTCTGACAGGTTTGATGAGGGCAGTAAAGGCAGGGATGTCAGGCAGGCGGTGCTCCCACATTGGCTGCCATATTACCAGACCACTAGCCAGTCTGAAGGTCAGGTCTGACTCCTGGAAAAAGGCAACATATTTACACATTTTTTTCCTCAAAAAACAGCCTGTAAACACCAGAAACAATAATTCTGTCTTGGTTAAATGTTTTGTGTTGTTAAGATTCTTAAACCTCTGTTACAACATGCTAACAAGACAAGACAGTAATTCACTGCACAGCTGGGAAACAGTGCACTCCCATGAGTAATATAAGCTGACCCTTTCATCTGTTTGCACACACAGATCAATAGGCACAGGGTGATGCTGACTGCAAGTACTAAATTAAGCAACACAGGGGTTGCTGAAATTAATTTAATCACAAAATTATCAAAATTATAAATAGTCTAATGCCACAGATTAACACAACAATGCCTGTGTCATCCTGGCTCTCTGTTACAAAAATCAATTTCAAGGCCGTACATATTTGCATCAGCAGTTACGCACCTTTATCCGATGAACAAGCGGTGCAAACAGGAACACAAACAACTCTACTGTTGCCATGCTCTTTTGGAATAGCTTGGTGCGAGTATGCTCATCCTCCTCCAGCAGGGAGCCGCTGTGCTGTTGTCCTAACCCGCCCAGGCCCGAGCCAGAGCAGGAGCTAGGAGCTCCCGGGGAGGAACCCTGGTTCCCCACAGGCTGGAGGAAGGCGCTACTGCTGCTGCCCCTGGACCAGCCGTGGCTCAGGCTGGGCTCGTGGTTGCACTCCTGTGGGGCCTCCAGCAGCATCCAGTGCAGGGTGTGGAGCAGCTTGGTCTCCGCCACACCCAACTTGTCCTGGTGACCTGTGATGTAACCGAAAGACAAATACTAAACACGCAGACACTTTTTTTAAATCTGCTTAAACATGACTGGCCTGCAACAAGTCACCTGCAAGTGGACTCCAGAGAGAAACCAGAAAGCTTCCACTTCCAAAAATTCTTGCATGCCTACAAAACTGGTCATATTTGATGGTGACCTCTAATTTCCTGCTTCTAAATTCAAACTGAAGTTATTGTCCTCAACCCTAATAATCTTAGAAATATGATATCTAACCAGATGCTTACTCCAGATGGCACTATTTAGGCCTCCAGTAACACAGTGAGGAATCTTCGAGTCCTTTTTGACCAGGATACGTCCTGAACTTCACATATTAAACAAATATGTTGGATTGCTTTCTTCTATTTGTGCAATTTCTCTATAATTAGAAATGCCCTTTCTCAGAGTGACACTAAAAAACTAGTTAATGCATTTCATTACTTCTAGGCTGGAATACAGTAATTCCTTAATATCAAGCTAAAAACTCTCTGAAAAGCCTTCAGTTGATCCAAAATACTGCAGCAAGAGCACTGACAGAGACTTAGCCAGTGCTTTGGTCAAAGGTGGAGTGACAGGAGAACCAATCTAGCATGTTCTTGCATGAAACCTGAGCTCCCAAAGGGGAAACCCTCAAGGACAACAAGCAGCACAACAGGAGGGATCTGACCTGGATTGAATGAAGGACCCTCGTACTGTGTGGCAACAGTGATTTTCACTTGAAGGCGTTTAACAGCTTAGTTCAAAGCCTGCCACCTCCTACTTAAAGAAAGTGTCAAATCCAGCTCAATAATAATGCAAACAGTGGCTCATTCATGTCTGACACATGGAAGGATTTGATGCTTTTCTC
This sequence comes from Oreochromis niloticus, assembly GCF_001858045.2. NCBI lineage: Eukaryota > Metazoa > Chordata > Actinopteri > Cichliformes > Cichlidae > Oreochromis > Oreochromis niloticus. The sequence goes on from NC_031986.2 coordinate 22,034,470, forward strand.
TATCTCGTGTTGTGTGCAGGCTGTTTTAATCTCATAAATATTAATTCTATCATTTGCCTTTCTGTCCATTTAAGCGATGATCTCTGAAAGAAGCTGAAAGGAGCATCAGATTTGTGTTTTGGCGATTGGGTATGACCTGGATGAAGCTGTCAGCTCGATTGGACTAAAGCGTCCTCACCAAGCTTGTTCCTGTTAGACAGCAGGATGGAGGTGCAGTGGAGTACGTGAGGCAGCGCCGCCTGGACGAGCTCCCAGCGGGAGATGCTCTGGATGGCCTCTGACAGGGCCGGCGACAGCCCGTGGAGCTTGTTCTCCACCAGCACTCGCTCAAAGGACTGGGGAGGCAGCCAAAGGAGAGAGAAAAAAGAGGAGAAGAGAGACATCAGGCGGGCAACTTAAGCCTCTTTCTTTGACTATCTAAATGTCCCACATGGCCCCGAGCGAGCAAAAGCCTGTGGGAGAGACAGTGGAAGCTCTGTTTGGATCCAAAGGGATCTGGAGAAGCGTCATTATGGATATGAGTCTAGCTCGAGGGTAATGGGAGGAAGCACGGGGGCAAAACTAATTTGCTAAATGCAAAATCAAGAGCTCACTTGATTTGCAGGTGCATTAAGGTAAAAACAGATTACTGGGAAGGGAAGCGATTATTTCCCCTCATCGTGCACATGGTATTATGAAATGACTTACCACACAGGATGCCTCATACTGTTTTCCCAACTTTGGCCGCAGAAAAGCACTGAAAGACATCAACAGAGTGCTTGTGAGAGATTAAAAAAGGACAAATGTAGGTTATAGGCTAGTAAATTACCCCATTTTGTCTATGTGGCCCACTTTTTGTGCAAATTTTACAGGTGTGACATCATACAATCTGCACCCACAGCCCCATCTTCCTCCATTTAACACAAATCAGTGAGCAGACACTCACTGGGTTTCTCAATCACTTCATCAAATAATGTTGACGTGTGAGGCGGTGACAAACCCCCGTCAGCCCTGCCTTGTTTTCACCAACGGCAAACACCTGTTATCAATGTCACTAACCTGGTCTGCCTCCACAGGAAGGTCTGGATCGGGAACGGTATTCCCTTCCCGCACTCCGGTTCGTTTTCATCCAGGCTTTTCCTCTTCACCATTTTGGCCGAACCCTGCGTGGCCGCCTGCCTGTGTGCGATCACCGGGACGCGCGGCTGCTGGCTCTGCCCAGGTGACCAGCGAGCTTTTCCCTCCCTCTTCACGACATGATTGGGTTAGTCCTGCGTAAAATGGCTGCAAGTGTCGATCGGTCGGTCGGCGGCAAAGGAGAGATAGAGATAGAGAGAGAGAGGAGGAGGAGGAGAGAGGAAGAAGGAGCGCTCCGAAATCAGCACCTCCCTCCCTGGACAGCGACAGCTGATCGGAGAGCTAATTTATCAGCAGCGGCAGCAGCAGCGGGGCTTTAAAGACGCAGTGTGCAGCTGGGCCAGATGTTCTCCCCCTCTGCCTTTTCTTCCTCCTCTGCTTCCCCGCAATCAACACATGGAGCGACCTAAACCGCTGCATCCGCGTGGTGCATCCACACGCGCCATAATCCACCCCTTTAAATATCAACAGGTTGTTTAATAATAGCCCAAGCTGTGAGTCATAAAAACACAGCAAAATCAAATCAGGTGTCACTTCCCGAAACATTCGCACTGTTTAAAGAGGCCATGCCGCGCAATAATATCCTCATCAGGCCAAATAATGTCTGCATTATTGGACAGGTGACGAACATGGATCTAACTTGTTGACGAAATCCAGAACAATGCACCGTGGTTTTTAACATGGCAGTGCTGTTTGTATACGGTGTTTCCGTGTAAAAGAAGAAAAAGAAAGACCAGAACTGTTCTTAGGAGATGGACAGTCACAGCATCTGAACAGTGCCTCACGCTGCAAACACTAAAACCATGAACATTGAATCCCAGCAGGGTTGGTCTGAACATGCATGAAACTTTACAAAAGACAGAAAAGGATCAGTTAAAGGAACATTAACAATGTAGGGAAGAAAAACTTTAGGTTACTTGCGTAACCCCAGTTCTTTAGCAAAGTGAGATGTCTTACTACGGGATGAGCCTCCCTGCACATTTCTCAGAAGCATTTATCTAATTGACCACCAGCCAATCCCGATTGGTTGGTGGTCAGGAACAGCCATCCACGTTTAAATAAATTGCGCTATTACATACCCGTTATTCAAGATAAGCACCTCTTCTCGCTTAGCAACAACAAAACGGGCTGTCTGGGTCATGCTACTCTGAAAACCGGAGTTTAGTCACCATCTAGGCATTGAAGTCTATAATTTGCAGGAAAAAGACACTGATTTAGTCCTGGTTTTGTTCAATGGGCTTAACAAAAATATATATTTTTAACTGTTCAGGAATCACAGCCATTTTTATATTAAGTCCTCAGGTGACTGCCTTGGCCATTAAAAAATATCTCTATCTTTGCATGGAGAAACTCTTGGGTTGCTCTAACAGGATGCTTTAGGTCAGTCAGTTGTGCAGCATTCGGCTAATCTGAGCAGAGAATAGTCCCACACACTTCATAATTCATCCTGCTCCTTCTATCAGCAGAGACATCACCAGTAAACACCAGTGATTTAGTTCCACTGGCAGCCATACATACCCATATGACCTCCACCATGTTTGATGGATGATGTGATATTCTTCAGATCATGGGTTGGTTCTTTCCTTCTTCAAAATTTCATCTGTCTCAAGAATTTGTTTGCATAACTTTTTGGCTTGTTTACATGTTTTTTTGCAATCTGGCCATCTTATTCATGTGTGAGACCAGTGGTGTGCATGCTGTTGAAGGCATCTCTTGGTCTCTCTCTTGAGAAATGTTGTGAAGCTCATTTTATTTATTTTAACATCCACTTTATTGTCTTCGTGTGCTAGAACATTCCTTCCTCTAAAGAAGAAGCTGATTTGTCCACTCCTACATTTTTTGCTATATATCTGATAGTTCTTTTCAGCTCTAATGATGGCCTCTGTCACATGCGCTGACATTTCTTTGACCCTAATATTTAAGTAAGAAGCTGTGAAATTGGATTGGAATCAACTTCAGATATTTTATCTGCTTCATTTGTCATGGAAGAAGGGAACAGGCCTAATCTGGCCATCAAACTGCCTGTCAGTCAATTGTCTAATTGATTTAGAGCTTCTGAAAATGGGATAGTATACAGAAATGACTGTAATTCTTAACAGTTTTGTTAACCCTCTTGAATTAAAAGCTGCAGTGGTGTATAGAACCAAGTCTGCAAAAATTGTGTTTGTCCAACTATAACTTTCATTAGAACCCGAGAAAAGAAATGCTTCTCTAGTAAGCTAAAGAAATCTGTCGTCGCGCCTCATTGAGCATAAACTAAAATATGTTAATGTTTAAAATTACAGAAAAAAAATCATGTAATAATAATAAAACTGAAAGTTTTTATTAATTCACAAAAAATATCTGTTTTTAAAACACTGTTTTGCCAGACTAACAAACTCATTAAGTGTGTAGTAATGAAAAAAGGGAAAGGTTGCTGTTATTTAATTGTTTATCTATCACTTAATTACTTTGTTGTTCTTTGGTATAGTATGAATGACTGTAGAGGCGTTTAAACAGCAGAAAAAGCTGTAAAATCTGTGAAAATACAGTCAAAAGTCCAAAATTTAACCTCTCCTTCACATTTTCCAAAGCTGTCCACAGGGCTGATGTTTGTTGGGTCGATTCTGGCCCCCATGCCTTATGTTTTACCCTCCATATCAACTTCATGCAGAACTATAGAAAATTATAACAGGTTTTAAATCGTTTGTCTGTCAAATATACAAACTTCAAATGACTACAGTAATGCCAGCAATGCCTCCTGTTTAATGAATAATGATGACATTTTTATTTAACCTTCAAAACGCGTGCTGATGATAACCAAACAGGCACGCCAAACATGCAGGTTGACGCGTTTTTCACAAAAAGATGAGAATTTTCAAAGAATTGATCCACAAGACTAGAATGAACCAGTTTTTTATTTCTTTTATTTCTTTATTTTTGTTGTTGCCATCATCCTGTAGGAGCATTTTGTCATCAGTACGTCTCAAACACCGGAAAGTGTGCACACATCTACAATTTTTTTAAATCTTTTTTTTTAAATACACTTACACAGGCAAAGAGGGGAGGGAGGGATATAGGAAGCACAGAAAAACACTGGAAGGGTAGGTGACATCAGGAGGGGAGGTGGGTGGGGGGCGGAGGAGTCTCATAATGGTGAGCAGAGAATATGCTAGAACATTTTTTTTATTCTTTTTTCAAAAAAAAAAAAAAAACTTCTAAAAGCTGCAGTTTTGTGGGGTATTATTCCCATTCTTCACGTTTTTCATCTCCGCAAACGTTCAAAAACTTCTTTCAAATGGAATGTTTTCATATAAAGCTTCACACTTAACACTTTTTAAAACAAACTTCGGGGCTTTCACCCACTCAAATACACTACACAACCCAGTCTTTGCAAAAGGAGCAAGGTCACAGGGGCCCGTATGCTAGAATGCACCCGGGCCATTTTACACTCACACAGAAAAGTCGAAGATCGCTCCAAATAGATCTAATTTATTTATCATTTATTTGCCATGCCAGCATAACAGCATTGTTGTAGCCTAATAAAAACCACAGCGCTAATGTAAAACCAGAAAATAAAAAGAAGAGAGGGGGGAAGGGGCGGCGCAGCCCGACGGCTGACGAGAGAAGAAAATAAAACACAAAAATCTATTGGAAAGCTAGCCTTTTAGCGCCCGACTCGACAGAGCTGCAATGGTTATCCACATTTAAATGCTAATAAGCCAGAGCAGCCACAGGGAACGTACAAAACTGTAAATACTTCCAACTACAGTGACATATATTTTTTTATATATTTATATATAAAAAGAAAACAAGAGAACACAAGTTTGTCCAACAATTCAGCACAATTCAGGAAATCCAACAAACGCAACAAAGAAAAGTTCATGTCACACGTTTTTTTTTTGTTTGTTCTTTTTGCAGACATGCTCATCAGCCATTCTTTTGCAGGTCAGTTAAGTCTCTCGCTTATCTTTAAGACTAGCACCTACTCTCTAGTAGCTATATCTTGCATTCAGTACCGTATAAATTCTGAATGGATGTCACGCAGGGGTCCAACTTGAAGTTTTTAGCCCCGTGCGAGTGGGAATGTGTCGGTGCTTTTCAACGCACCAAAGAAAAAGAAGAACAAATAAACAGAAAAAGGACCAAAGAAAAATACTGTACAATCGTAAAACCACCTTCTTGAACCACTTGAACCTTGGCATTCAGCTTATCTAAAACAGAACAGTCCACGTTTGAGTGAATGAGAGGATAAAAAGCAGACCGACAGACGGGGGAGTGTCGTTGAAGATTTATGAAGAATTCAGTTTTTTAAAATCCCGCTTGGAAGGGACGGAGGGATCGTTGATTGGACGAGACGGTCAACCAGCTACAACTGTGGGGGTTACGTTAAACACTGGAAGCTTGTGATGGGAAAGATGGGAAAAGGAGGAGGGGTGATGGTGTGGATTTGTATTTTTCCTAAGCAGAGGCAGCTGGCTCATAAGCCCTGCTTGGCCAGGGCAGCGGTGACATCCTGGGCCAGCGTGGAGAGCTGGGGGGACTCCAGGAGGTTGATGCTGCCGGCGGAGGACAGGCGAGGAGAGGTGCCTCCCGTCTCGATGCCGGGGGAGTGGGTGACGATGATTTCCGCACCGTGGTCCACCCGAGCTTTGGCCGAATCCCGGAAATTCAGCTTGTGGCTCTCGATCTGGTGAGCAGGGGAAGATGGTTTAGGTCAACGCTCTTTTTCCTCTTTAACGTGAACTGACAGTGACATTTGGTATAAAAAGAGGCTTCCTTTTACCATGATGTTCCCGCCTCCGGGAGTGTGGCTGGCGTTCTCCAGAGAGCCGACCTTGGCGTGGGCCTTCTCTTTGAAGTCCAGCTTCACATTCTCGATACGCACATGTCCTCCCCCTGGGAACAGGACAGCAAGGAGGAGAAGAGAAGTGTTAAACCCACGAGGAATCGCTCGCCTGCAGGACACCACTTCTCCTAGGCAATGCTCAGGGCAAAAAAAAAATCTCAGTCTGCACACTGCACAGCCTGAAAAAGGCACAAGTGCCAGCTTTGACCTGCTTTATACAGTTTATATAGTACCATATAAGACCGGATGCAATATTCAATTTCTTGCTTTGACACTTTCTTGTAAAAATCATTGAAATGGTGACATCATGGGGGCAAAACTGAAGCTGTAAGCGGACAGATGACAGACAAAATTAGGAAATATCAATCAGATTATTGGTACGATGAAAGGAAATACATATGTTTTTACTAAATCACAGCTAATTTGACAAGAACAGACTTTCGCTCAAAGACTGGTGTTACTGGGCCTTGTTTTTTTTTTTAAAAATATGACAAACAGTTTGACATCTTTATGTTGGTCTGCGTGGAATTTCTGACTCCTTTTGTGCAACCCACAGCCACTGAACTATGTGTTGCACTGTAAGTTAAAGACAAGCATGTAATATAAAATGAGTGAAGAGCGTTAATGATAACCTATTATAAAATGGATGGTGACCAACAGTAACTCCAATTGCTAAAAGAGTAAAATTTAAATGGTAAAAGAGGTTTGGGGTCATTTAGAAACCGTCATAGTTTGTCCAGCAGAGCAGCTCTGACTCCATCCGGGCTGCCTGCAGCACATGTAGCAGAGCAGCAGCACAGCTGATAGTTGTGTGGAATCAAGCAGCGTCTTCACATTAAGTTCCTAATAGGATTGGGCAACATGATAAAACCTTCCAACCACCTTCAGTCAGCCCAGAAACTGGCTATTTGTGGAGGAGTATGTGTGCTGCACAAACATTTGTAGCGTTTCAGTGGAAAAACTACCAAAACAGAAGAAACACTAACGCTGGTGCTTTGTTCTACACGAGTTGTCAATGTCTAAGACACTCATCAAATTTAGTTATGGAGTACTTTGCTGGTTGCCCTTTTTTAAAAATGTTACAGCATTGTTTGGGATTTTAGTCTGTTGCTTGGTGCCTGTTAGGCAACATAAAGACATTAGTATATACCATGCATAATCCAACTCCTGTGGATATAAATGAGAGCGTACAGTCCTGAAATTAAAACTATACAATGCATTTATAAGGAGTTTTAGTTGCATACTACAAATGGGCCATTTTAGCTTGCTGGTCGGTGGTTGCTAGGCAGTGTAATGATGTGCTATAGATAAGAACAATCAGGGACTGGGTTTGTTTGCTCAGCTGGAGGGTTCATGGATTACAGTGGATGTACATAAAGAGAATTGGTACATATATCAATACTGGAAGGTTTTAATGATCCATATCAACATTTAACATAAAATACAGCATTTGTTACACTCTAAATGGCACAAAAATCATTTATATCCATAAGGACAAATCAAAATCAGCTAATAGCAACTAGTCTTAGCATTCCTTTAAGAAGAGAGCCTTAAATACTTTGTACAAGTAGGATGCCTTCCTTTTTTTCATATATCATATATACTAGTTAAATGCATGCTGGAGTATTGTTTGGTCTGCGATTTTAGTGTGTTGTTAGATAGTTGCTAAGCAGCATTTAGACATCATAAGTTATCATGCATAATTCAACTGCTGTGGATATAAATGAGATGTTTTTGCCACTAAATTAAAATGATACGAAGCTTTTATAAGGAGTCATAGGTGCATAAACGCTGCAAATGGGCCATTTTAACTCTTTGGTAGGTGGTTGCTAGGCAACATGATGATGGTCATTGTCTGAGATATAGATAAGAACCATTGTGGGCCTAGGATTTTTTGCTCAGCTGGAGATTTCGTGGATTACAGTGAGATATACATAAAGATTATATATCACCACTTTTTTTAAAAGTTTATAGTATGAGTAACTTCTTTCAACGGTAATGACAACTAGTCTCAGAATTCCTTTAAGAAAAGGCCCTTATATACATTGTACAATTAATGTAATTCTCTAAGTTTTTCTAAAAGGCCAGCTGTGGCTGTACAGTACCTGGTCTGTGGTGGATGTTGGAAAAGGAGCCACATTTGGCGGTGACATGGCTCAGGTCGATCTTCTTGGTCTGGATTTGGACCTGCGAGCAGTGGCACATTGCACAAATTCACCTTTAAATGCTTTGAATATGAATAAACCACAAATAACAGGCATGAAATGCAGTGAAAGGAAAGCGACAGGTTTTAAAAAAAAAGAAAATGGACGAGGTGAGATGACACGAATCTCTAGACAAAGGCGGCGTGAGTCAATCAACCGCAGTCCACAGAAGAGCCACAGAGAGGCTGATGTCAGATCCCTGGAGGGGAGGTTAACATGAACGCAAGCAGTGACGGTGCAGACATCAAACAAACACAGAACACTGGCGCTACTGTGTGACGCTACGGGGAGCAGGTGCTTCAATTAAACTTTATTGTCCATGGGTGATGTGAATTAGTGCGAGCATTGTAAACAAGAGAAACTGACAGCCTTGCAGGCTGCAGAGGGAACTGGTTTATGTTATGAAATATATGCACTATGCAGACATACTGTATGTTGTGGCCCAGGTGAATGCGCGATGCAAGATTATACAATTGTAAATGTTTTTGTTTCTGAGACACAAAATACAGCTGATGAAGACGAACACACTCCACGAGGACGGCTCACACACATCTTAATGTGAGGTGTTATCAAGAACGACAGATCTTGGATGAGATGATTTTCTGCTAAGTCACTCACGTTTCCCCCGCCTGCCGCGTGCTGGATTTTGTCCAGGGAGCCACATTTAGACTTAACGTGGCTAAAGTCCAGCTTAACGCTTGGAATCATGACCTGCGGATGACAGGTTGACTTTTTTCTTTTTAAAAAAAAATACAAACAGACAGAACACACAGGGTCTCTCACACAGGCGTGGAGTCGAGGGGCTTAATAAAAAAACCCTTCCTACTTTCCTGCTTAAAATAATCCTGTAGAGGCGTGCCAGGTTTACATCAGTCTGTCGATGCCCACTTTAACTCGAGTGCACATGAATTCAGACTGCATGAAATGAGCTGAAGCCTATGCAGAAATCAAGGTCCTGTTTAGCACCACGTCTCAAACGTGAAGCGCACGAAAGAGTTTACTTCCCAGTGTGCAATATCCACAATTTTTAAAAATTAAAGAAAAATCAAATCTTCCACCAACAGCTAGCTCTGCAAGCTGCTTTGCAACCCACCTCCACCCCAGTTTCCAGTCTATGCTAACCTTCCTGTTATATACTAAACACTAAGCAGTGCTAACTGACAATAAGTAACATGGGCGTGCTACACCTTTGGAAATAAACCCCTTCTCTTTTGCTTGTCCGAAACAACGGATTGGCAGACGGACAGATGACAGACGCGTGAACACATAAAAGTAGCATGACAGAGTGCTACGACAGCCCCAGCTGAGAAAAAAGAGAAAGAGAAATAAGAGAAAGAGAGAAAAAAGAGAGCGAGAAAGGCGTACATACATTGCCTCCTTTGGGCGAGTGCTTCAGATTATCCTTGGAGCCACACTTTGGCTGAACATGACTGAAGTCCAGCTTCTCGTGTAAAATTTGAACCTAAAATAAAATTGGATAATAATGATAATAAAAAAAAAGAAAACACTGTATGTGCCTCATTTAGATAAGTGTGCAGTGAGGGGTCGGGGTCTGTTTGCGTGCATCATTAGCACTAACAATGCTTTTCTTCGTGGTGGTGTATACAGCTCTGAGAATAGCAGTGATGTGAATGTTTAATTCCCACTTTAGTGTCACTCCCTTTGTCCCTTTGTCACCATAGACTTATAATAGACAATAGTCTTCTAGGTTTCTTTGCAATCTGACTTCCTTCTAATGGCCCCCTGCTGGTCATTAGAAGGAATGCAGACTGGCTTCAGTTTTCAGAGTCTGCCTTTTATATACAGGATATAATGACCAAGATAAAAAGGTGCAAGAACCCCAAACAGTGGTTTCACAAACTGCTCGACTCGTATGTTGTAACTGAGCCTGCAGTCACGCCCAAAAAACGACCTTCCAAGAATCTTTTACAGAGGACAAATTTGACTTTGTGTTATTCTCAGAGCTGTCCCGGAGGCAGAAATAATCTCACTGGTCAAGTTAAGCCTCACTGTGAGTAAGAAAAAATGAAAAATTGAGTTTCTTTCCTGAGAGATGCTCAGACTGATGCTCAATAAAAAAATAAAGACGTCATAAATACGATGAGGATCAAATCTGCAAATAGAAAACAAGCAAACGTATTTTTCCCCTGCATTAATAAAAACCCAGTAAATGGTAATAAATTGGATTTAACACAACCAGTGAGAGTTCTTCTGCTTTGTCCATCATTCTTTGTGTTGCTTGTACAGCAAAAATAAAATAAAATAATAAAAAGGGGCACTGCGCTGCAGTTCAAAGACTCAGAAAGTGAAGACAAACTATAAAGAGAAAGGAAAAAGAGAAAAAGGGGTTCAGGAAAAACACATGAGAGCTCTGAGAACCAGCCTCCTTCAGTCTCCACTGAACTGACCTGGATTCTTCTGACAACTCTGATGTTGATTTATTCCCACGTATAACAACATGTGCTGTGTTTAGAGGTTATCTTTCTCATTCCTTCTGTGGCTGTTTCAGCTCAGAGGTTTCAGCCTTTCTGCAAGGTCGACCAATGCCAGAGCGAATGAACTGAACCCAATGACAGCCTGTTTGGTTTATTTTAAAAATATGAAATAATTATGTAATCACTAAATTAGACAGACTGCAGAAAATATGCCGACTGCAACTCGGAAAATCACAATACTGAAAACAGAAATACCACATTTACTGTTTTCAGGTCTCTTAAAGTGTTTCTTTAGTTTTGAGTCCAGTCCTTGTACCGGACCATTTTCAGAGGAATGAGCTACTTAACACTGACCCATGAGTCCTTCTAGTATAAAAAACGCTCCTGTAGACTTCAGTCTACATAGATTGATTTTGTGTGGAAGAAAAGCTTCTCTGCGAGCAGAAGCTAATATGAAAAGACAGAAAATGGTCCTCTAATGTTACAGATGGTATATATCTGTCTGCGCTCCTGTGCTGCTCCGCTAAGCCGTGCGTCACCGAGCCTCATTAAAAATTTCTGTCCCTCTGTCACATTTCTCCCCAAAGAAGGAAGGAGAGCTGGCAGTGAATCGACTCCACCTCCATATATCACAGGGTTAATGACCTCACCAATGCAGCACTGTGGGGACATTAAAATGATCAGTTACACCCCAAAGATTAACAAGGAGATGGTTTCTGTCTCCTATCTGCATGCAGTCCATGTGTTATTTCATGTGTGAGGTACTTCAGTGCAAAGGAACATCTCTCAGTTATTCTAACAGCTTGGCCACCTTGAGATCCTCTAAAATTTTTATCTCGTAGGTTTCTAAAAGACATCTTTTTCTGAAAGTCAAGGGTGGATAAAAGGAAGAGAGATGATATATTTTTATGCTGTGACCTTGATGTGACTCCTCCATAGGTAATTCTGCACGCTTGAAATTATTAATACCCAGAGCTGGAAGGGAAAATCCTGCACAGTGACGAAAGCAGCTCCCTCAGGGGCAAATGCTTCTGCAGGCTGGCTGCTCCTTGGAGGCGGTGTTTTCTTAGGAGGAAGGCTTTATGTTACAAAAGCAAAACAAAAAAACTTTGGGAGAGCCGAAGGTCACTGGGGAGAAAATTGTTGGGAAAGAAAGAGGAGGAAGACGGAGGAAGAGGGGAAAGGATGCAGCTGATGACGATTCATCCAGACTGATGGAGATGACGGTGGACAGGGAGAGGGCAGAGGACAGTCGGAGGGAGGCAGACACAGACGGTGGGTTAGAGGCACACCAGACAGTGAGCGAGAGCATACGCAGAGCACGAGGAGATTATTTGAGCATTTTATGACATCTCTAGAGAGAAAAAGGAGAAAAAAACCCATCCTTTTAAAGCTGCCTATTGTTTTTACGGGTTTGCAGGAGCTGTTTAAGATTTTTCTACACTCTGACACTCACAGAGCATCCAGTAATACTGACTCATGATTATAGACAAAAGGATGGATTTAAAAAATCTCTTAAAATGACCTGTTTTGACTGAGGGAAATAATACAAAGAACTGACAATAATTAAAGTTAAAAACAGCTGTGCTCTTAATCGTGATTGGTTTGCAGTTTAAAGTCTTGCGTGGCCTTTTTTATTTTAAAATGTGTACTTTATTGCCCCCATGTGGCAGAATTATGTACACACATAACACTTCTAAGGACAGAAATCATTAATCTATGGAAATCTGTGCTTTTTCTACCTGCCTTTTCCCTGTATTTCTGTGTGCTGCAAAGACAAAAGTCACTCTGTGTCTCAGGACTGCTTGTTACCTGTCCGCCCTTCGGCTGATGCTTAATGTTGGAGGTGGAGCCAATCTTGGACTTCACATTCTTCAGGTCAGGCAGAGGCTGATTGATGACCTTCAGCTGCCGCTGGACAGAAGATGGAGATTTGGGTGGGGTTCGGATCACCGCCACCTTCTTCTCCTGGAGGACGCTGAAGGACTTGGGCGTGTGGCTGCCCGGGGTGCGGGAGCCGGGCGTGCGGCAGGAGTAGCTAGGGGCGTGCCGGGTGTGACGGCGGAGGAGCCCGGGGTGGAGGCGCCGCTGTGGACTGATCGGGAACGCGCCGAGTCTGTACCTTAAGAGAAGAGAGGGCAGTAATGAGAAGACGAAGGAGGAGGAATGAAAAGAAAACCTTCAAACTATTGGATAAGGAGTGATCCTTCATCTGCTTCTTCTTATGATGATGATGATGACGATGGAGGAGAAACACAGCACTGAAAAAGACCTGCTCAGTTTCCACCTAAGCAAACAGCCAAGATCACAAAAAGTGTTTGCAGAGGAGCCTGAAAGGACAAACACAGGCAGCTGAATTCATTTAGCTGCTGGTGGCTTGTTGCCGTGTTACCGGGGAAGAACCAATAAGATTTTATCCTACATGGTGACACATGAGAACAAGGAACACACCTGTTGCTGTGATCCACACCTGCTTTTCTGATAGGATAACTGCAGGGTGGATAAAGCCTATTTAGACACGCTGTAAAAATATCTGTTTCCAATGGAAACTAAAGCTTTTTCCCAATTTGTGTCACCCTGACCTTTGAACTATGACCTTGAAGCACTAACATACTAAAATGGTGCATTTTATCACCCTTACCCATATGATTGGAGCAGAACTGGCTGACATTGGCGTCTATAAGCTGTAAAAACTTGAGATTTTTGGATATATTCATGCGGTGTGTCGTTTTGCAAAACTTTATGGCATCATTGTGATGTCATGGGGCATCGTTTGAAAAAATAAAAAGTGTGTCTAATGTCTAAGAGCTTAGGAAAGCCTGGAGGACTAAGTGCTCAAGAGCACTTTAAAAGAATTACAAAAAACCTTGGCACCTTGGAAGTAAAATATAAAGAAATGAGGGGTGGCTCAAGACTTTTGCACAGAACTGCAGATTGTTGTGCTAACATATGAGGTCAATCAATCAGTCTCATGTTCCAGCGGCCCATTGTGGAAGGCACAAACATAATAAGTTTAACTTCTTACAAGCAGTTTTTCTGGTCTTAAGGATCACCTGTATCAAACATTACTTCAGCTGCTGTTCTGTGTGATTACCATCTTTGAATTTCTTGGGGAATTAATATCTATTTACTTTTGTACAGTAGAGCTACTCAAAATATGGGACACTGTCTCGATGCGTGTGGACAAGAAGACAAGTCTCATGTAAAGGGGGACATCTTCGACCCTTCTCGGAACAGGGCAAGATGGCTTTGTACCAGAGGAGAAGGAGAAAGAGGAGATCCTGGTACAAAACCAGACAATAAGACAAGTGCATCCACAGACCTGACAAGTTTTCAGCTGGCGGTTTGATTAAATGATACCCAGAACAGCTGAATTGTGCTTGTTTATGAAAGGGGTAGTACACACTGTTGAATGAAAACCTCTTTCCAGACACCCAAAAGGCCAGATTCATTGCATTTTTAACCATTTGGACGAGAGTTTTCTGATGATCCAGCCCCATTAAATTTGCATGAGGTAAACAACATTGGCCACTGAGGCAGAAACAGAGATATTTGTTGCCATCTGCAACATTTCCAATCCACTTCATGTTTGTTAGACAAAAACAAATATGCTTTTCTTTCAAAATTGAGTGACCCTAAACTTTTGTGCAGATTACTGTCCCTCCCTGAGCCAAGCTCTGCCTGAGGTTTCTTCCTGTTAAAAGAGAGAACTCTGGTGGGAGAGTTCTCTTCTATGGAAAATATAAGTCCGTATCTTAGAGTTATTAAAGCAAACAAGCATAAATAAACATTATAAACTAATAAACAGATGTCGATGAAGATGGTGTGAAAGGTCTAAAAGGAACTACTAGGTGTTCTACCTGCCATACTAGGGGCTCTTCCAGACCTGGTGTCGGCTGTTCGGAACGCTTTACAGAAGAAGGGAATAAAAAGGGAAAATCGGGGTAAAACAGCAGGTAGGAGGTGGAAGGTGTTGGGAGTTAAAGTATAATACAAATAATCTGGCTGAATAAAGAAGCAATTAATCTGGGAAGCAAACAATCTGAACGTTTTGGACCGTGGAGATTCTTACAGGTTGGCCTGGAGGGGGTGCTGTTGTCCTCCTGTTCAGCAGCCGGGATGTGGCGTGTCAGAGACTTGGCCGGCCTGGGGAGGGACGACTTCTTCTCGGGGCTCCGGTACGCTCTCTCCTGGATTAACAGACAGGCAGAGTTGAGATGCAGGCTGAGGCATGCACACGCTGGTCACAGCCACCCCTCAACCCTTGCTTTTATCCCCCACCCTCACTTTACCTTCTCCACCCATTTCTTAGACAGAGGTGACGGGCGTGAGCACGCGGAGGAGGGACGGGCTTCACAGAGCTCCGCCTGTACGAGGGGGCTCCGTTTAAGGCTACAGGCAGAGCCGGGCCGGGGGGGCTCGCGATCGAACCCCCGACGCTGCACTGCCATCTTTAATACAACCGCCCTTGTGGGGCTCTTGACCGTGACCATGACAACAGGGAGGAAAGGCATGCAGGGTAGGTGGAAGATGTTCAGGATGGAAGACAGGCATGACAAGCAGATGGAGAAATGAAAAGTTGAGACAGGATGGAGTAAAAATGCAATGTGTTTATTTGTGGCTCAAGGACAGACTGTCTGTGTACGTATGTGTTTTGATTTAACCGAACATATCTAAGAACATTGTTGTCTTTATAAATATGCCAAATGAACCACATGAACAATTATTATTATTTCTGTTTGATTTAATAATCTTTAGGAATGAAATGAAAGGTGAAATGAAAGGAACACGAAACAGAATTTGGCTGAAATCGTTTGAATGAGCTGTGTTGCTTGTTGCTGCACATCATAAGTGTGTTTTTAATGGTAAAATGTAAAAGATTTTTGCACTTTTGATGTCTATACTCACAGATTTTCTCTGTCGAGACTGACACAAGGACAGAAGCAAGCATGCAAGACAAAATGATTATGGAGAGAGAGAAAAGCAGACATGCAAAAAAAGAGAAGAAACCCCCAAACAAAACAGAAAATATGAAGATGCCATGGCCTAAAGAGTCGTACGGTAAAATGCACTCACCAGCCTCTTTGTTAGATACAACTGTTCAACTGTTTCTTAATGCAAAAGCAGCAAATTACATTGGAGCAACTCAGTGCATTTAGGTCTGTAGATATGATCAAAATGAGCTGCTGAAGCTCAAACTGGGCATCAGAATGGGGATGAAAAGTGATTTAAATGACTCTAAATGAGGCATGGTTGCTGATCTGATCTAATTTTCCATGTAACCATCAGTAGTGTTTACAGAGAACGGTCTGAAAAAGAGAAAATATCCAGCGAGCGGGTAAAAATGCCTTGTTGATGTTAGAGGTCAGAGGAGAATAGCCAGATTGCTTTGAGCTTATAGGAAGGCAACAGCCAATAAGAAGAAAGCGGTCTTTTAGGGATCAATATTACTGAGAGATGATGAAAACATTCTTGGAATAACCTTAACTTTGTGAGGATTTCAATTGAAAGACAAAAAATAATAAACCTGTGTTCACCGTCATACTTACAGTGGTCCTCTCCCTGGACTGGTGGGCCACACTGAGGGGCTGATGGTGCTCCACACCTGTGAAGCAAACATGTTCATCAGTGTGACACACACAAATGCACATTTGCTGAATACAAAGTGAAAAAGTGGACATATGAGCACATTCATATTACAGAAGCACCTTCTGTACACGTTAAGCATCACAACATTTCACGTCACCCTCACTTCGCTTGTTGACAAAACACACAACCTTCAAACATGCGGCCATTTTCAGGAGACACACACACACACACACAAGTGTTAAACCACAGTTAGTCAATACCAGTCACAATGAACGACATCATCACTGAGCAGAAAAAAATAAAAGCATGAATTTGAAGCAGAGCGGGAGCAAATACTCCATGTTTGACAAATGAAAAAAACAAAGCATGTTCAAAGCTTTTAGAAAAACAAAACAGAAAAAGAAATCCAAAGGAGACCAGACATGACAGAATTTTAAAAAATAAATCAGCAGCACATGATGTTTGCCAGCTACACTGCACCTTGCTTGATTCCTCAATAAGCCATCGATAGAGAGAGAGAGCAAAGACATCAAACGCCACATATCCAAAACTGATTTTCCAGGTTACATTTGAAAAAATGCTTAAATTATTTGGGTGTTACTCTCTCTCTATCCACGGCACTGACTCCGGGTGAAAAGTGTTCACCTGTGGCCTTGCGTCTAGCAGAGCCGTGAAGCAGAGCAGGCCTAGGATGTCTGGCCGCCGCTTTGGCTACACCCTTTCGAGATGGGGAACGACTTTGGAGGGCTGACACCTTACTCTGGTCAGCCCTCCTGATGCCTACTAGCAGAGAGGAGAGACAAGATTATACCGACATGCAAACCTCGGTTAGATGACAAGGATTATAAATTTCAGGCGTAAATACAGAATTGGAACCTTTTTTCTTCTTTATCTCCTCTCTTGGTGGATGGTGGCTCAGTACTTTGCGGGATACTTTAGACTCAGTAGTGCCCCTTGATCTGCCGGGGCCCCGTTTAGCGGGTCTGTCCACCACCACAGGCTTACTGGTCGAGCTCTGGGGCTGAGGAAGGGCTTCGATTTGCTCAGTCATAATACTTTTGTCATCATCTGCAGTGGAGAAGGATCAACAGAGGGCTAATTCTCCACGCTCCTTGCTAGCTAGGAGCTAGCTTAGCACAAAACACACATTTCCAAACAAGTTTTCTGGTGCTAGCAAGTTTTTAAACCAAAATTATTTAACTAAATAAACATTTAAAGGCTTTTAATCTTTTTTTAAACAACTGATTTATTAACAGGTTTACTCTGGGTACCTTGTGAATCCATCCAGCCACTGTCTGTATCTAGGATGGACACGTCCATGGTGGTTTCATCGTTAGGTGCTTGATCGGTCTGGCTAAGAACATCCGAGGTCTCCTCCTCCTCCTTCCTCACCTTCTTTCCATCCTCTTCTTCTATCATTTTATGATCTTCGGTTCCTTCCTCTTCCTCCCTTGTTTTCTCTTTCTTCACCCCTTCGTACTCGTCTGTCTTCCCTTTCACCTTATCTGTGTCTAAGTCCTCTTCTATTTTATCTGCCTCCATGTCTTCTCTGCCTCCTTCCTCTGTTTGCTGTGTCAGCTCGTGGTCAGAGCAGGGAGACAAGTGCGAACTGTCTGTTGCAGGTTCGTCGCTGTTTTGGGCGCTGTGACTCCATTCTTCTGCTCCAGACTTCGGATCTTCTTCCAACATCTGGTCACCCACCATCAGTCTCACTTGTTCTGTCTTTTGCTCTTCCTTCCCAGCTTCTCCAGTTTGACTCTTCCCTGTTTCATCCCGCTCTTGGGCTTCTTCCATTATCTCTTGAGGCTCCTCTGCAATCTCAATATCATCTTCCTCCTCTGCTTCTTCATCTACTTGTGCTTGAGGGATAATGATGATCGGAGAAGATATTTGAAGCTTTGGTGAGCCTTTCGCCAGACTGCTTTTTTGCAGCTGGTTTTGGTCATTTTTCTCATCTGTGTGCTTTGTAGTAATTAAATCCTGAGCAGTGTTTGAGGTCTGGTGCTCACTTTGGATTGTCTTAGTTTTGTCTGTGCTCTCTTCTAAAGACTGAGATAATCCTGAAGGCAAGTCTTTGTTTGGCATTTCTGGTTCATCACTTCTTTCTTCAGATTCTTTCTGCTCAGGCTTCAGATTTTCTTTGTCTAACTCTGACTGTTTATTATCAGCATTTCCAGATTCTTTTAGCTCTGATGGGTCATCTTTCTGCGCTTTCTCTCCTGCAGTTTGGGTTTCTGATGATGTGTCATCTGGGGACTTGGGAGTTGTTGGAGTTGGAGGAACCTTGGTTCCAGTTTCTGTAGGAGCGAAAGTGAATGAACTGTCTGGTGGGATAGGTGAAGCCTCTCTTGATGGGTCTTTTTCAACATCTACCTCAGGAATAGCTTGAATCTTTATGTCCCCTGGCAACCCAGTCTCCAAACGAAATTCACTCAGTCTGTCTTTCGAGGTAGTCATTGGGATTCTTAGCCGATCCGGTTTTATTCCACTGGTTACAGCTTTTTCAAGGATCAGGTTAGACTTTACTGGTGAGTCTTTCTTTTCTACCACTGGTATTTGAGAGATCACAGGGGTAACCTCTTTGTGATCTTGTTGTTGTATTCCTTTTGAAACATCTTCTGCTTCCAAATCCCCTAGATCTTCCCCCTCTACAGAAGGGAAACGCTGGTGTGGAGAGTCCCCGGGACTGGGTACATCAGCGGGAGAAGGCATGGGCCCTGAATACTCACTGAAGACACAGTAGCCCACCTCCTCCAGCTGGTTTTCTCGTGAGACAACACTTGGGGCTTGATCTGTCAAGGCAAGCTTGGCTAAAGAACTTCCCACAAGGGCAGATACATTGGCGGGCACTGACTTTCTTCTCATGTAGTCAACCTCCATCCTCTCCAGGGATGGACGAGGTAGGGCACCAGCCAGGTCCAACATCTCAGAGAGGCTTCCTGATTGTTTAGAACTATCTGTGTGCTTATCAGAAGGTAAGGGCTCGTCTGCCACAGTGGGGATATTTTCAAGTGTTTCAGTGTTAGTCGGAGTAATGGAGACAGCTGGAGGAAATGTAGGTGGAAGGCTCACCACAGATGGAGTTGACGGATAAACCTCTGATTCATCAAAGCTTCCACTGATTGGATACAAGCTTCCCATGAAGGTCCTTGATTTCTCTTCCTTCACTGTCTGTCCGGCTGAAGACCCAACAGTAATGTTCAAGGAAAGACTTCTTTGTTCCAGTCCCAGTTTACCAGAAGATGTCTTGACGTTTTGTTCTTGTTGTTTCTCCGTATTCTGCACAATGCTTTCATCATCTCCACTTAATTTTGTCTCTGCCGTTGTGCTGAGCTCATAATAGCTCTGGGTTTGTGGCGACTCTTCTTCTCGACCCTCCATGGATGTGTCAAAGTAGGTTTTTGATCCTGACACATGCTCTACAAAAACATCTGATCGGCCAAGTTCTGGACTTGACGTCAGAGTTTCTTGCGACAGGTCTGTTTTTTGAATGTCAGTGACCAGTGGTGTGTCATGCAATCTACAGTCATTTGCACCATGCTGGTCCTCCTTATTGACTGCCTCGAAAACATCTGTTTTTTCCTTGCTTTCATTCATATTTGACCCTAACTCACTTGGTAAGATAATTCCTGCTTCTTCTTTTTCTTCTGCCATAAGTTCTGATGAGGCCTCTGTCAGAACAACTTTTGCTTCTTTTTCTTTAGACTCTGAAAGTATTTTGCTGTCAGTGACCTCTTCTTTCCCACCCTCTCTGTCTTGATTACCCTGCTCTGTTGAGGAAGTGCAGGGGAGAGGTTTCTCTTTATCAGAAAGAAGGGGAGGGTCAGTCGAGGCAGGTTCTTCTCCTTCTACCTTTGCTCTTTGTTTCTCAGGTGGCGACGGTTCATCTTCCTTCATAGTGGACTCACAAGATGGCTTACTGACTCTCTCTTCTGGCTGGGCTGCGAGTTTGAAGGATACTGTACAACTTTGTGTTGGGTCATGTTAGCTAAAAGCTTTGCTTGCAGCATCCACAAAAGCTAGCCAATACAGTCAAGCCGGCGCCGTCTGCACATAGATACAGTAGCTCTCCATCAAGCAATACACACAGCACAGTGTATTTTGTGGCAGGCCACAACAGCACAGAGGGGGGGTCACAGCACCTAATATAGCGTGCAGAACTGGAATGAAGGAATGAGTTGCATGATGTTAGATGACAAGAAGAAAATGATACCCGAACACACTGAATTCCTATTGCAATACAGGAGGATTTATAAAATATGGTCATCAACATGGTGATCAAAATAAGTTACTTTTATTGGATGTATAAATGGTGTTACTGCAATTTCTACTGCAAACATTGGCATACTGTGGATATGAATGAATCATTAAAGTGCACAAATTATAAAAATGATATTTGCAATATAATCTTTATTAAGTTTCACAATAGTGATGAGCAATGAGGGTGAATCTTAATATCCTAAGTGTGTTTTTAGCAACAATAGGAAATTAACTTTTGCTTTGGGATGAAATGAAAACAACAGTGAAACTGAAAGCAGTGATATAACAGACTCAAAATACATTCAGGACTGATTTGTGAGGCACCCATACAGGTGGGTACTCTCAGAAACAGCTGCTTCACACACAAATATTCCAGCAAAACCCACATAAAAAATATACAGAGCAATAATTCTAGCAACAATTACATCTACAAGGCTTTACAGTTTAGACAATGATATCTGCATTTGCAATGTAGCTGGCAATACAAAGGTGCAGAAATGATCAACTGTAATATGGTTGATCGGGCGTTCTGATGTCGCTCCGATGGAAAGCAAATGGTAATGTTTTGGATGAAAAAGCACGAACTCAAAATGCTGCCACGTCATTTTGCAACTTCAGGTGTTGAAGCGGAAGCTTAAGGATTTCAGAGCAACAAAGCTGCAGGAAGGCTGGCAGCAAAGCCTCAGTTGCATTACAGTTTATTAAGAGTTTTTGAACCCGCTACAGAACACAAGAGGAGCATGCAAAATAGGTTACGGGCAGACGTACACTCACGCTGTACCCTCACACAAACTGTATGCACACACAGAAAACCACACACACCTTTTTGTGATGGGTTGTGATCACCTTGATGACTTCCTCCATTGAGGGCCTCAGGGGTCTGGGCTTGCTGGCAGCCCAAAGCCTGGGGCTCTGTTAAATAATCTGTTTGTTCTAAGAGCAAATCTCTTGGCTGCTCATATGTCACATCCTCTTGGTGACTGTTGAGCTCCTCTGGAGCCTCCTCCTTCTCATCCTGCTGTTGACTGACAACCTCTACTTTATCATCTTTGGGCAGGGAAGGAAGACGCATAGATGAGACATGGAGGATGACAAAACTGGGATTACATGGTTTACAAGACACTTTCAGCTCTGATGGAGATGCATGGGATGCAATCGACATAACTTCTAGCCTAGTCTTTATGAAAAAATACATAATATTTAACGGTTTGCATACTAGATGTAGAAGCGGTTACACTATCTTACTACAATAGTATATAACAGTTTATTAATCCTGAATAAAGCTCTAAGCCAGCTGTCTTTTTATTCATAGACTGTACGTAAAAGATGGGCATAGCCTCTGTGTCGGAAAAGTGCCTTAAAGTTAAGTCAGTATTTGTACTTTGAGGTTATTTAATATAAAAAAGGGATATTGTACTGATAAATATACATAAGTTATTATTAAGCTATTAAAAGTACATATGAGTGTGTGCTGGTTTGTGGAAGCTGCCATGTCACCCTGCCATCTTGAATGCAGTTGCTAGGAAGAACGGTTTACATATGTGGCCACACCTGACAATGAGCTGGCTAAAAATAACAACAGCTGGTTATGGGCTAATGCCAGCCAATGTTAGGCTTAAAATACATAAAACTCACACTTTCCTTCTGATAAACAGTTTGATTAGGTTCTTACATGGTATGAGAGTTAATTCACTAAGTGTCTGAGTCCAACAATGTTACATTCACTTCAAAGAAAGTTTCACTAACAGCAGGTAACAGAGGCTAATAGCAGCTAAGTGAGGCTAACAGCAGCACTCACTGACATAAAATTTAAGGCTATCCTCAATAACTGACCTCAGTGTCACTGTCATTGGAGAGAAATGAGCTTCACTGATTCACTAACCTGTATTGAACTCCTTTCACAAAGTTTTACAGCCTCCTTCAGAGTAAATAAAGCGGGATGCCTCTCACCCGGCATTGACAGCTGAGGTAAACAGTGGCCTAACAGCCTACACCATGGGGCGATCTGGTCCGGAGTTGCTTTTGCCGTCTGAGAACACTTACTACAGATGAACAGTGGCCCAAACTTTTGAGGTGACTACAAAATATTTAACTGATTGTTAACTGACTATATTAGATTTCCTTCTTTTTCCTTATTTATTGCTAAGTGTTGATATTACTCAAGTATCTTAAACAACATTGCACTTCTTACACACACAGAAGCAGAAACATGTCGACCAGCCTCGTCGGTTATGTAGGGTACAGTCTAATTTTAATATTATTTATCTGTCTTTGATGACTAAACCATGTTTGTCCTATATCAATCCTTGATTGCAATCTACAATTTACTGAGATCTAGTGGTAAAAATTTTAGATAGTATAACTTTAAACCTGTTGGCCAGAAGGGGGCGACTCGTCTAGCAGATGGAACAATAACAACGGCGTCTCATGTACTACCTTCAATTCTTATTGAGTAGAAAAGCCATTTAAAGTCAACATTACACTAAATCAGTGTGTGATTAAGCGCGGGGCCTACATTGTGGTTCAGAGTCAGATTTATTCTCTCCCACCTCAGGTTTCAAAAAGCTAAGATGGCAATGACTGAAAAAAAAGCAGTACTTCACAAACCAGCTGTCAAAGTGGCTATTTCAATCTTTTTAATACGGTCTATGAGCATATCTAATTATTATTTTTTCTTTTTGCACCACAGATCTAAATTTCAGACACTGAGTACAGAAACTAACCCTAAACCATGCAGTGAGACTAGAGCTGGGCGATATAAGATTTTATCATATCACGATATGTTTTTTTCATTTCAGGCGATAACGATATATATCACGATATAAGCCAAATAACTATATTTGTAAGATTTAAATGTGCCGTTGCTCACAAGTAAAATGTGAAATAATCAGCAGCTTGTTTTGATTTAAATATTTATTTCCCATAATAAGTTCAACAGGGTAGATGTACTTAAGGAACATGAGACTTCAGTTTCAGATAAATAAAGGCAAATATTGCAAACTACACAAAAGGCAGCCGCTAAAGCGTTTAAGTTTCAAAATAGAACAAACAAAACAGACCACTAAATTGTCAATTCCACTTAGAAACAAAATTTTAATTCTAAAAATAAATCTTAGGTCGTTTTACAGAAGAACAGACAAAATTGACTAACTTTTGTCAATATCAAATAAACTGAGAACTAAAAGGAAATTCTCAATCTCTCCTTGTTGTATAGCTTAGCTTTTCAAACACTTTTAACAGTTACTTTAGTCTGACAAAAGCCGAATGACGAATTAGCGCTTTCAGTCAGAGATTGAGCATGCACCGCTTTATTGTATTTCCAGACTTGCTTTCGGCACAATTTACAGTGCGCTACTCTGTTTTTTGTCAGACTTGAAATAGCCGAAATACCTTCACACTACCAAACTTCTGTGGCCCTTCCGTTCGACAAGCTCTCCGGCATTGGAGCCATCATCTGTTTTTTCTTCGGTAACCTTCGCTCACGCTCTCGGTTGATTTTTCTCTAGTCGGCAAACTGATTTCCTTCATTACCCGGGCTGCACGGCTGGCTGCTTCCCAAACAAATACACATGTGCGCCTTGGCACTTGTGCTGTACGTAACAAGTCACGTGACGTGACGCTGCGGCTGTGATTGGTTCGGCTCTGCGCTACTTAATTTTGATTGGCTGTTCTTCTTTTTTTCTTTTTTTTTAAGAGGACAAGAGAGATGAGGTCTATCGCAATAGTTTAATTTTTCTATCGAGAAAAAGTTATTTCGCAATATATATCGTTATCGTTTTATCGCCCAGCTCTAAGTGAGACTATACAACGCTACACTTTTGTAATTGCATGCCACATGTCAAGAAGAAACACACAGATATGTTAAAGAGCTGAAAGTCAGACTTGGAAAAAATCAATACACAGAGTGAGCTAGGGAACAACAGAGGAGATGCTGAGGGGTGGAAAGCAGACTAATGAAATGAAGGACTCCAGTGGCTGGTAATGTACCATTGCCTGAATGGAGGAAGAGTGTTTGTATTGCCTAGTCCTTGTGTGCAGGGCTGACGACTCAACTAACTGTTATGTGTTTTAAAACCAATACAGGAGTGTGGACAGGACAGGGCGGCATGCTATGCATGCTGCAAACTCCTTAAAGGTGATATGACGATCAGCTGGCATGCAGACAGAGCACCGTGAAATTAAACGGTAGGGGGAAAAGAAAAGAGAGAGAGGAGGAAGAGGATGCCCTGTCTTTAAATCTTAGGGACAAGTGTGTTTGGGTGTCTTTTAGAGACGTTTGTGCCACTCTCACAACCATTCACACCGTCAACCTGGATAGCCTGGATTGGCTTTAAGTGTGTATAGGTGTACCTTGTGCCACAGGCCCAATCTGCTCAGCGGATGGAGAGGGGGGAGGGGAGGGAGGCAAATTGGCTGAGTCATCCACTGCGAAGGGAGAGACAGAGAGAGAAAGAGAAAGAGAGAGAGAGAGAGAGAGACACACCGGGAAGACAAGACATGGATGGGAGGAAGGAAATGAAGACGATTCACTCTGCTGACCTTATCTTTTTGTGAGGTCTCCCTTTGAATTCAGAGCTTGGCAGGTTGTGTGTGCTTCATGAATGGTAAGTGCTCAGCACAAGACTGGACGCTTCTCTGAGATTTAATAAATTGGGCCTTTTTTTTCTGCCCATTGAGGATAAATGCAAACAGACTCACTAACTTACCCAAATGATGCAGAGAAACTCTTTTTTTTTTTTTTTTTTTTTTACATTTAATTAAGCTTTATAAGGTGGAATACACCCAAGATCAACACATCATAAACTTTCCAAATGTACTTATTGTAGCACTGCATTATCTAAATTACAAGCTTGAGGTATTTCTTGCCTACTCTTTCCAGAAAACTAAGCGTAAAAGTTTTTCTCTGTCTGTTTTAAGGGTTTATTCATTCAGTTTTCTTGGTATTTCTTTATTCAGCTCAACTTCTTATGAATGCTTTTAGTAAACAATTTAAACACTTTATTGGCAGCAAACATGGCTGGAACCCTGATATTATGCAGTCACTGGACCGTAAAGAAGTGGATCTTGATGTTGTTTCCATGTAGATGTAATGTTGTCTCTTTAATGTTGTCTTTTTGTTCTTTTATAGCAGGCAACTAATTTGGTTGAGAATAGACACTTTACACAATGTATAGTGCTTTGGAAAAGTCTTAAAGCCACCCCTCATTTCCTTATATCTTGCTTCAAATGTAGCCAGACTTAATTTTTATTTTTAAATGGCTCTTGAGCAATAGTTCTCCAGGTTTTCTGAAGGACTTTCAAGTGATTACTTGGACATCGGCTGCTTTTTCCACTCGTTTTCAGTCCAGTCCAGTTTTAAATTGTATCTTTAGACACTTTATTACTAGCAGCCTGTCACAAAAACACATAATTTGTTCTCATTTCTTTAGTTGAATCTCTGAAAAACACCAAAGATAACACAGTTTGACATAAAATAGTATTTTTGCACCAACAATGTGATTCCCAAAGAGATTTTGAAAACTTTGCATATCTCATCATGGTGTGCAGTGTCCTTAAAAATAATTGAAGAAACTGGACAAAACAAGAAGTATCATGCTTAAAGAACCAAAATCAAAAACTATTGACTATGTATGGAGGAATTCAGTAGAGAGGTACAAGAGTGACAGCCGTCTACAGCCACCTGTGAAACAGGTCAGCCAGTGGTGTTGGAAGTCTTGTCAAAATGTAGACAGAAAAGTAGCATCAGATTTTAACTGTGCAATACAATCTGGAAACGATCTGATTGGCAGCAGCTTCATTGTTTGATTGACTGGCCTCTCCACAGCCTGGAACTTAACATCATTGAAGCAGTCGATTGGCAAGAGCTTCATTTTCAGCAGGACAATGATCTTAAACTCACTGACAAAATCATACCTTGTTAGAAAAGAATAAAGCTGAAGAATAAAGCTGGTCACACCAAATATCGACTTTCAAGCTCATTAGAAACTTTACTGCATTTCCATGGATGTTTGGACATTTCAATAAATCACTGCACCTATCGTGGCTCAAGAGTTGGCAGTTCGTCTTGTAATCGGAAAGTTGCCGGTTCGAGCCCCGGCTCCAACAGTCTCGGTCGTTGTGTCCTTGGGCACTTCACCCGTTGCCTACTGGTGGTGGTCAGAGGGCCCGGTGGCGGCAGTGTCCGGCAGCCTCGCCTCTGTCAGTGCGCCCCAGGGTGGCTGTGGCTACAATGTAGCTTGCCATCACCAGTGTGTGAATGTGTGTGTGAATGGGTGGATGACTGAATGTAGTGTAAAGCGCTTTGGGGTCCATAGGGACTAAGTAAAGCGCTATACAAATACAGGCCATTTACCTATTTCCCATTCTCCTAGTAAAATATAAAGAAAAGAGGCTGGCTCAAGACTTTTTCACAGTATAATTATATTCTGCAATTACATGATAATTTAACCCTCCACATTTGTGCATGTGATGATTGATGGTGATGATTATAACTGTTCGAGGCAGTTTATCTATAGCCTAATAAGTTTAGAGTCATAACTTTTTTGATAACTTTTTTCCTTTTTGGCTACTTTCATTTGTTGCTATTTGTTAACTTTTGTGCTTAATCTCAATCTGGTCCACTGCGCTCTTAAATTTAATTGTAATTCCACTTTGTCAGACGAGTTGAGCTAATTCTTCCACTTAACACCGGATGGGAATCACCAATTTTACACCCACCAGAGAGCCATTACTGTACCTTCACAGACCACCCCAATGTCCTTCTGCCTTTGTTAACACAGCTACAGCAGACTGTCCATGTTCAGCACTCATTCAATCAAAACACTTTGATTTGTTCAAGTGCCTTCATGAGATTGACTGCTCTTGCCCAGCATGATAGAGCCAATCACAATCCTCACAGCTGTAGACCCATCTGGTGGTGTGTGCGGGCAGTCCAATCAATGCCATTGATACAACTTTGCATGCACATGCTTTTGCACACGCTCGCAAACACACCACGCGCCTACCTGACGTCCCAGGATGCGCAGTCGCCCCACCCCCGTGGTATCCATTCTCTCTATAGGCCGAGCTGTAAGCGGAGTAGCCATTCTCGCCATTCTCCTGGCCGTTGGAGGCCCAGTGCTCCTCTGGCTGCTGACCGTCTGCCATGCCTGCCTGCTGGGAAACCGGGGAGGGGAAGGGTCACCTGTTGTGTCTAAGGGTGGGGGGCAGGAGAAAGGACAACGTTAAGGGGGAAATAAAAACAATAATAATAATAATTATAAAGAGATGAGTCTTGGCAGAGATGAGTCTTTGCTGCAACAATAAGAGGGAGAAAACCCCATGCATGGTGAAGTTTACAGAATTGGCCACTAGAGGGAGCAGTGTGCTACACTGATCCTTTACCGGCCGGCCTTTGTCTCAGCATCCGTGCTGAGACAGGAGGGAGATATCTGCATCTCATTGGTCACAATCATTAGTTTCTTTGTTTGGTCTTGCTTTTATCATAAAGGTGTTTAAGGCAACACCACCTGATAAAATACATGCCTTCACTGTATGATTATTTGGATTAACCCCCCCGCCTCCCCCCCATGCCCCACAGAGTGCAGGGATGGAAAAAAAAAGCCGGTGATTAGTAAAAAACAAATTCTCTCCATTTTTAATCCAAAATATGTGACACTCTGCTGCAGAGAGGCTATGACACCGTGGTTGAACACACCCTTGATATCCCATAAGGAGGCTGTTACCATGGCAACCACAACGGGCCTTAAGGGTAGGTGGGGGGGGGTCCAGCAGATGGGTTTGACAGGCTCACCCCATTCAGTAGCAAACAAGTACTCAGTATGCACACAACGAGCACATTTCCACCAATTACAATAACAAAAAGCTTTGTTGCATTCAAGTACGTGCTGCTGAAGTATCTACGTTTTAATCAAGCACGCAGCCTCACTTAAAGCTATATTTTACCCTCCAGAGCAAACACATAATGTTGCCTCCCGTGTCTGCCAGCCTCCGTAAACAGAATCATTATCAACAAGCAGCTGCAACTAATTTCATCATAACAAACCATCAAGAAGACTCCTTTCTTCTTCCTCTCCCTTCTGAGGCACAACCTTCATGCAGGCAGGCGGGTGGATGGGTCGGTCAGTCAGACTCTCAGCAGAATGTTAATACATCTATTATACCCCCAAACTATGCAATAAAAATAACCATCACGCCAGCGATGGTGTCGCCCCATCCTCCTTACTCCTTTCCTGTCTCCTTTCCCACCCTGCAGCGTCGCATGATGACAGGCCCGCAGTGATCGGAGCTAATGTCTGCTGCAGTGTGAGGCTCAGACAGAGAGGGAGAGAGAGAGAGAGATGAAGAAGAGGAAGAAGGAGGAGGAGGAAGACCTACTGACACTCAGAGATACTAGGCCAAACTGTCTGAGACTGAAAATCTCAGCCCAGGGCTCAGTCTAGTCCCAGCTGTTGCTAAGGAAGAAAACTGGTGCGCTGACAGCCACATGGTGCTCATGGTGGTTCAGAACCACTCTGACCTGTTTTTAGCTTCTTTTTCAGCAATATCGTGCCACACTTGGCATTCACAAGTTATCCCTGCAAAGGATGCCAGAAACCCTGGCTGTTTAAATAAAGACGTTGAAAAAAAAAAAAACATGAGGACTCCACACTTTCCCCTTATTGATTCACATTAATTTACAGAGTTTTGGGCCAATTAAGTCTTCAATTAAAGAGTACTGCCTGTTTGCAGTACTATTAGATTACACCTTGACATTAGGAGTAGAACATGTATTTTTTCCACACTTCTGCAGGATACTGATAAATAAAATTAGAGCAAAGACATTCAACAAAACCGTGTGGATTGGTGTGCTTCTAAACAGCATCCAGACATGGTCAGGATGACCTGCTGAAGTTTAAACTGAACATCAGAATGAGGAAGAAAGGTGATTTGTTCTCCATTCTGCATCCTCCATTCAAAGGTGATCTCTACAGTTTACAGAGAATGGTATGAAAGAGTAAATATCCTGAGGAGAACAGCCAGACTGCTTTGAATTGATAGGACGGTAACACTAACTCAAATAGTCAAAATTACAACCAAGGTAAGCAGAAGAGCATCTCAACAGCAGCAGAAGACCACACTGGGTACCACTCCTGTCAGCTAAGAACAGGAAACTGAGGCTACAGTTCACACAGGTTTGCCAAAACTAGACAATAGGAGATTGGAAAATTGTTGCCTGGTCTGGTGAGTCTCAATTTTTGTGACATTCAGATGTAGGGTCATAACGTGGTTTAAACCACATCAAACTATAGATCCATCCTGCCTTATCACGATTCAGGCTGGTGGTGTAATGATGTGGTGGATATTTTCTTGGCACCTTTTGGCCTCCTTAGTACCAACTGAGCATCCTTTAAATACCACACCTTACCTGAGTATTGTTGCTGGCCATGTCCATCCCTTTATATCCACAGTGTTTCCATAACACACCATCAGGTGTCAGAAAGTTCACTGAGTTCACTGTACTCAAATGGCCTCTGCAGTCAGCAGATCTCAGTCCGGTAGAGCACCTTTGGGATGTGGTAGAGTTGGAGATTCTCATCATGAATGAGTAGTTGGAAAATCTGCAACAACTCTGTGAGGCTATTACTTTAATATGGTCTAAATATGGTGTTTGGTGAGTGTATAAGCAAACAAATTCTGATTTTTTTAAATCCCCAGATTAGAACTATACTTAATTTATTCTGTGACCTTTGGACTTCAGTAACACTTTATACTGAAGTCACGCCAAATTGTCTATTTTTTCTGTTGTTTGGCTTTGCCAGCTCTCCAGACCTTGCTTTCCAGGCATACCCTGTCATCCTCGTGCACTTAACATGATTCGACATTGCCCTCTCGCACCGGTTCCCCTTGGTTGTTTACCAGTCTTACTCTGTTAGAAAGGGATAAAGTCTGCAGTGGCTATTTTCCAACCACAACAGCAAAAAATTAGAAGATTAAATGAGGCGTATTCTGCAGTGATGAAAAGCCCTATAACTGTTTTCCTCCCATGTTTCCCACAGCAATCCCTCCCTTTTAAGACACAACACACTTTAAGAAATACACTCTGCAGGGTTGAACAGACAAAGTACAACAAAATGAAGTTTGATCTTTATATTTTTAGATAGGGTACAATCCTAACAGTTAGCACAGCATGAGGACCATCACATTTTTCTAATGTTTAGAGGGTTAGCTCAACAGCACTTGGAGTCAAAAGTGATCCGTCAAATTCCATCACATCTCCAGTTTGATGCCTTAAATTAAACGTGCCAGTGTGATCGCTCACAGAGAAGAAGAAGAGAAGGTGTGGCAGCAGGCCTGGGGCTAACTGGACATGAGCGGGTTTCTCTTCTTCGTCTTTCTTTCCTCTTTTACGGCCATCGTCTCGCACTCTCATGACCCCCTGCTGTGCTCCGCTCTACCTTCCACCCCCAGCATCTCATCGCACCGCCCCAGCTCTAATCCCACCACACTTCCCTCCCTGTCTGCACCTCATCCCCCCTTCCAACCCCACCCCAATCTGGGTCACCCATCTCGCCTCCGTGGAGCGCCACTCACATCGGAATGTCACCATCCATTTAGGATGGAGGATAGAATCTCTGGCAGCCTGTCTCAGTAGGCCAACCTGGCCTTAATCCTCTGTGGGAGAGGCCGAGTGTGTGTTTGAATGTGTGTGTGTTGGAGAACCTTTGTGTTTGCAGCTTGGATCAGCACGTTCACTAGGTAAGATTTTCTACACCACACTACAGATTAACAGTATCATAATCTCTTCTATTTGCCTTCAAGCAGACTAATCTCACGATAGTATCTACTGAATGTCTGTATGAAATTAACACGTTATAGAGATATAGATGTTTTATTTATTGTTCGTGTCTTTTTTCAAGCAAATCAGCTTGTTACATGTGCATTGGTGCACTGGATGATGGCTGACTGTCACACTGAACAGAAGAACTGTGAAGTACAAAAGGACAAAAAAGTTTCCCGTGACCTGTAATCAACCCAGAATCCAGTGGCTTCCTCCTCTGGCAGCAGATGGATAGATTATGTTTTGCTGACTCAGCAGAACATGTGGCGGGGGGCTGGGGGGGTATGAAGCGTAACGAGTGCCTTCAGCTAAGTGTGAATGAACTGTGTAAATGCTGGAGAGCAGCACGATGAGCGAGGCACACACACACACACACACACAAACTCACAGCCGTGAACACGAGGCAGGGGATGATATCCACTCCTTACAGATTAAGTGCTGTAATAACTGGGGTAGAGGTGCACTGAGATTATATTAGCACTTCTTTCAAAAGCACTGTTTTCTAGATGATGTTGATATTACTCAGTAAAAAAATATTACAATTAAAAATAAATTAAATATTCTAAATCACGTGATAATTAAACTGTAAAAAAGCTCAAGGTTGTTTGTCTCCTACTTTTTATTTATTAATACTTTAAACAATAACCTGAGTATCAAAAAATCTGGCTGAATAAACTACTTAATCAATAAAAACCCTTCTAACTTGCTTTGTCTATTATTATTAGTCACCAGCCTTTCTTTTTGCTGTGTTTATATCACTATGTATCTGCATTCCTATCAAATAACTGCTTCAAGAGATCTAAGTATCTGGGCCTTCTTCCCTTACTTTGGTCACAGTCCAGATCTGTCCATGTATCTCCTGCCAGGAAGATGAGCTAGACTCATACATGGTGGCTACGGGTGGGAGGAGGTAAAATAAGATTTTTATCGACTCATAAAACTTATAAAATTGACGATTACTTAGTTTTTAAAAACGTCTTTTATGTTGCTGCCTCGTGTCTCGGGGCTCTATTTTTTCTCTTCTCTTCCCCATCACACTCTTCCAGTCACGGTGGATGGCTGCCCCTCCGCGAGCTCTTGGGTCTCTTGAAGTACTCTTTCCTGTTAAAAGGGAATTCTTCCTCCCCACCGTTGATAAGTTGTTCCTCTAAAGGGATTGTAAAATTGTGGGACTTTAGGATATAACCTCCTTAAACCCTCCTTAAAACTCTTTAATTTGTCATTAATAATTTATGGTTCATATATACAGTTTTACCAATAAATTTTTCAACATGTCCACATACTTACTAAAGAGGACAATATAACAACACTGGATGACTGATTTGACTGATAAGTCCTGTAAGTTTTGAGGTGGAGGCTCCATGGATCAAACTTTTGTCCAGCACATCCCACAGATGCTAGATTAGACTGAGATCTGGGGAATTTTGAGGCCATTCCTGAACCACTTTTACTTTGTGGCAGGGTGCATTATCCTGCTGAAAGAGTCCACAGCCAGCAGGGAGTACTGTTTCCATGGTGCACATGGTCTGCAACAGTGCTTAGGTACATACTTCGTGTCAAAGTAACATCCACATGGATGGGAGGACCCATAGTTTTCAAACCATGACACTTGTCGGTCATGTGAGCAATGCACATGAACCCAACTATCCACGTGATGTAAAAGAAAACTGATTCATCAGACAAGGCCATCTTCTTCCATTGTTCATGGTCCAGTTCTGCTGCTCATGTACCCATTGGGGGAACTTGTGGTGGATAGAGGTTAGCGTGGGCACTCTGACTAATCTGTGGCTATGCACGTTCTTCTGCAACAAGCTGTGATGAGCAATTTGATATACAGTAGCTTGTGTGTTGGATCAGACCATACGGGCCAGCCTTAGCTGCCCATGTGCATCATTGAACTGTGGCCGCCCATGACCCTGTCTCTGGTTCACTTTCAACAGAAACTGATCACTGCAGACTGGGAACACCCAGAGGAGCTGCAATTTTGGAGATGCTCTGAACGAGTCATCAAGCTATCACAATCTGGCCAGTTTGTCAAACTTGCTCAAATCCTTATGCTTGTCGTAATGGTCATAATGTTATGTCTAACTGGTGTATGTAAGTTATACTTGGTAGGTTTTAACTTAACTTTAACTTATTATTACTGTTAGTAATTTGTGAGCAAATTTCCATGACCCTTCCAAAATTTCTCCAAGCTTGAAAAAAATCCTTCAAATTTGGACATATGTGCATTAGTTAAACACATTGCTTGCTGCAGCTGTCACCAAAACACGATGTAGTCTGAACGGAACTGTTTTCATCACACAAACAAACCCATACAGGTGCTTAGTCATCATCATAGTAACCATGACAATATATTCACTTTATGTAATCTAAATGCTCCTCACTCGAAAACAACGACAACAGTAAATTCATTAATGTGTGCTATGCAGTTCATTTTAAGTAACTGCAAACTGATGTTCCCCCTTTTAAGGCAATTCAGGGTTGAGTTTAACTGAAACCGGCTGCTGGCTTTCTGCACCCTTTATTTTCAGCCCCCAACTCATCACAGCAGTAGATGTTCCCTGGCATGCATCAGCCCCATCCTGCAGTGATGTCATTGTTTCCATGGTGATATAACAGTGCGACCAGTAGAGGAGTGTGACTTTGACCACATTATGGATCCAGAAAGAGGTCAGCAGAGCCTGCAGGCAGGACCCCGGAGGGGGGGGTGTCTTCCTAACTTCATGTTCACAAATGGGAGCAGAGCCATTTAACTCATCGATATCCTGATAGCTGGTTGCTGGTTGGGCTCTTGATGTCATTTTAGGCTTTTATGCTGCTGGTGGTGCTAATGGGGGCGGTATTAATAATATATTTTTGCCTGTAGACTCTTTAGTTGCTATGACAGTAAGAAAAATGTCACACAGCAGGATTTAAAAGAGAAATAAATCAAGAATGTACGCCTTTCGGGCTTTGATTACAAAAATAATCAATAAAAGAAAAAGAAAACTTGAGAAAACTCCTAATTTTGTTAATCATCTTGCAACCCTTCCAGTTTAGTCTTGGCTCCTATTGTCGTTTCCCACACCTTTCTCTTTTCAAAAAAGGTTACAGCCGGATTGTTTAGATGCATAAGAAACGAAAGAAAAACAACACAGTCAAGCATAATAAACTGCATGATCAAAAACCGTTTGCTTCACCAGTATCTTCCCCGACACATCTGTGTGAGGTGAACCTCTGGATTGAATGGTGTCAGCCTAATTGTCAGAATCACTGCTCCCCCTGGTGGAGCCCCTGTTCCAAAATCGACACCTATATGTTCAACTGAAATTTGCAGCTGCCCAAATGGACAAGCCAGATGCCTTCTGGAGAAAAGTTTTATGGATAGATGAGACAAAAGATTGGGCTGCTTGGTCACAATGACCAGAGGTATGTTTGGAGGAGTAAAGGTGAGGCTTTCAAACCTAAGAAGACTGCACCAGCTGTTAAGCATGGTGGCGGTATCATCATGCTCTGGGGCTGTTTTGCCATCAGGTACTGGTACATTACACAAAATGGTTGGAATAATGAACAAGGAGAAGGACTACCTCCAAATTCTTCAACATCACCTGAATTTAACAGCTAGATGGTGGAAACTTGGACACAGTTGGGTGTTCCAATAGGACAATGATCTGGTTTTGGAATGGCCCTGAACTGAACTCTATTAAAAATGTGTTAACTGCGCTTAAAAGCCAGATCTATGCAAGGAAACCAAACAATTAAAATGAACTCTACCAATTCTGCCAAGAAGAGCGGTCAAATATCAGCCAGAATTATACCAGAAGCTTGTTGATGGCGACCAAAAGTGTCTGGTTGAGGTGCAACTTGCTAAGGGACATTTACATTCATGCCAATGATGAGTGGATGCAACATTCTGACCACGACTGTTTGTAGTTCATTTAACTCAGCATGTTCATATAAGCATGAAGCTGTGTGTTTGAGACCAGTATAAATAAAGACCATCAGCTCCATCATTCAGACACAGGAGGATCTGAAAGATTACACTTGTTGACTTAAATACCACTGAAGAAGGAAATTCAGCAGTGTTCATCTTGCTCAACAGTTTAAGTCTGTTGAGCATTTGACTTGTTGAGGAGTTAAGTGCTAATGGAAAAGGTTTGAGGAGGACTCTAGTATAAGGGGCGATCGTGGCTAAAGAGTTGGCAGTTCGTCTTGTAATTGGAAGGTTGGCGGTTCGAGCCCCGGCTCCGACAATCTCGTTCGTTGTGTCCTTGGGCAAGACACTTCACCCGTTGCCTACTGGTGGTGGTCAGAGGGCCCGTTGGCGCCAGTGTTCGGCAGCCTCGCCTCTGTCAGTGCGCCCCAGGGTGGCTGTGGCTACAATGTAGCTTGCCATCACCAGTGTGTGAATGTGTGTGTGAATGGGTGGATGACTGAATGTAGTGTAAAGCGCTTTGGGGTCCATAGGGACTAAGTAATGCGCTATACAAATATAGGCCATTTACCATTCCATTAAATTAACAGGCCGAGTTGTTTGATGTATATAAGACAGTTTTTAACTTCTTTCATCTGCAGACTCGCTGGTGTTTAAACATTCCTCTGTGTTTCTGTGCAGACTTTAGCATAAAAAGCTCTCCACCCAACTGTGGAACACACATGTGTCTCTTTCACTCAGTTTCATGTATTAAAACCCTGTGAAAATTTTTTTTTTTCACATGATTTTTTCCAGGACTCAGAAGCTGCTTTTCAGTGAAAGCTTCACAGTGAACACTGCCGTGTTTTTTCTCTGGAGCTCAGTTTATTTAAGATGATTCAGTTCATCTTGGCTGGAGATGGTTCGCTGTGCGCTGAGTCAAACTGGGATATCAGAGAGGAATCGCTGACCTGACGTGAACTGAAATGAAGTTACTGCTCAGAGACATGTAGACGAGGTCTACAGTAAAGATAATAAAAAAATTAATTCAGCGACTGAAGATAACACCATACAGGTGTTTTTTTTAACTTGTTTTTATGCCACTTCATTTTTTTTAAGTTCTTTTACTTGTTTTTTTTTAATTTTACACTACTTTTTGACTGCTTGTCTGTAAAAAGTATTTAATAAATAATAAATAAATTTACTTACTTACAACACTTGGAGGCTGAGGTACTGCTTTCTCTCTGCCAGGATCCTCAGATACGCACATATCGACAGACAATTAAACAAAAGAAAACTATGCTAATTAAAGACAGGATAATGAAGCCCTATAGCTGTGAAATACATCAAAGCTCGTTTTGGATGTATCTCCTGAAGGTTCAGTGCTGATAATTTAGTTTTTTTAGCCGATTATTTCTTTTTTATTAGGGTATTAAAGAGTGGAGGCAAATCTCTACCAGCCTACCGTGCCCACCAAGTAGACAGTGGAACATTCATGATCGTGAAGAGCTGAGATACACCGGAAACTGGAATTACACTTGTGAATAACTTTCCATTATTGACACATCAAACAAACGGCTGCCAGGACAAACAGGACAACTGTGACATGTTTACACAGCACGAGCTCGCCGCCGTGTTTCTCAAAACTTCCTGTCTGTCAGCCCAAGCCCTCTCTTTATTACCCAAACCGAAGTGAATTATGATGCCAATTACTGCACTACCGCGCTTGTATACACCTACACCTACGCACACAATCTGCTAGAAATCAACTGACACGTACACAAACACCCACCGGCTCACGCAAACAAACACAGCTCAAATGCATCCAGAAGTCGTTGCTTAGGAGCGAGCGCGTTGTTAACACAAGCCAGATATAGAAACAGATGTTTGTGAAATCTCCGTCCTGCCGCTCGCTCTGTCATTTCTCTCTCTGTGACGCCACTCAAACACATATCAGCGGGAAAACACAAGATTAGAGTTTCAGCTTAATGACTCCTTTTTGGCGGTCAAAAATATCCGTCATGACACCAACCCAAACAATCATTTCTCTTCTTTGTGAGCATAATTCCCCCCTCTATTATATATGTATATATATGTATTTGAGAATAGTCAAGCTAATCATCTGGTTGAGTGCAGTCACTTAGAGCCGGCTCCCCGGGCCCCATGAGTCATGGGAAAACTGAATGTGAAATGTCATGGGGGCATATAGTGAATCTGGCAGCAGGCCAGAGTTTCCTGCTTTTGCTTTTTCTTTTCTTTATGTCACTTTAAAAGCTCCCATTAAGCCAGAGTTTATCAGCGATGTCTCTAGTAGATTTATATGTATATAGGGTCATTGCACATGGCTCTGCAGATGGCAGCGATGGTGCGTCATTTTATCCCGTGGAGGTAAAATCGGACGGAGCACATTTAATAAGTTGTTCAAGACCTGAGTAGAAAACAACTCATCGCTCTCCACTGACTTTGTTTTGCATGAAACTGCATCCTTGTCAAACTGAAACATGCTTAGCTGCAGCGTGACATGCAGAAATGAGTTTCATATAAGCTGCACAAATTAAATACAAATGTATACAAGGTGTGAGGAGCTAGCAGCAGGAAGTGGGAAAACAATGGGATCTTCGCACACTCTTGCAGGAAGCCTTTTTCTTCTTCTTTTTTCCTGAGTTATCAGGGCCCATCATTAAAGACTTCGTAGTTATCATATTGAAATCCCAAAAGAGGACTTAATCGTTGTTCCTCCTTTTAGTATAGTTTGTTTACACAGATGTGAAAACAGTAATCAAACTCAGTGTGGACCAAAACAACAGCATAGAGACCCTTTGGATTAGGTGGTATTGGTCTAGTTCTGTTTCCTGTTGGAACACCCAATTCTGTTTAAGTTTCAACCCTCTAACTGTTGATTTGAGGCAACGTTGAAGAATTTGGAGACAGTCCTCATCCTTCTTTATTATTCCATTCACTTTGTGAAGTGTACCAGTACCACTGGCAGCAAAACAGCCCCCCAACATAGCTCATGACTGTGAACAGTGATCCTGGTGTTCCAGCAGTTTTCAATTCATGACAGGCTCGAGCCTCAGAGGTTCCTCGGTTGTTGTTGAACATCCTAACCACATTCCTCTCATCTGAGGGTCTCAGTTTGGGTCTTATTCCAGACCTCAGCAAAGTAGTAACCAAACTGAATAACTTGTACTGACATACAATTGTTTGAACTGATGAGTTTGGAATCTGCAGTTGTTTAATAATGGCTCTAAGAG
This sequence comes from Oreochromis niloticus, assembly GCF_001858045.2. Taxonomy (NCBI): domain Eukaryota; kingdom Metazoa; phylum Chordata; class Actinopteri; order Cichliformes; family Cichlidae; genus Oreochromis; species Oreochromis niloticus. Next base: position 22,072,870 of record NC_031986.2, read on the forward strand.
ACCTTCACAACTTGTGTAAATCTTCTTAGATCTTCACTGAGTTCCTTGGACCTTACTATTGTTCTAAGTATTGATCAATCCATGAGTGCTGTCAAACAATCCTTTTTATGCTGCCAAAGAGAAACTACCAGTTGTAGCCAATCATGATCACTAACAAAATGTTAAGAGGCCTTGTCAAGTTTTCAACTTTGTAGAACTTCCAGCACTTGTGCAACCAAATTCGTGTTTTCAAAAGTCATTAAAGATGTCTTTTCCCAGAAATTCCTTCCACCCCAGAAAAAGAACAATTCAAAGAAATTAAGTCATGAAAAGCTCAAAGTTATTATAATATTTATGTCCAAGTTTGATGCCTGTAAACTTCTGACCACTGGTGAACTGTGGCCTTCAAATGAACTTAAAGTATCCAAGTTTGGCTCTAGTCCAGAACACATAATTTTCTTCCTGTCTTTACTTTTGTTGATCCCAACACAGACAAACCTGTGAAAAAAAAGACTCCAAAACATGGGCAGCAAGTTCCAAAGTACACACTACAGGTGTGAAACCCTGAAAGTGGAAACCAGGCCTTGTCCTGTAAAACTAGCTCCCAGTTGGGTTGGTTTTGGTTTCATCATGTTTGCAGGTTGTACGGTCCTGTTTCCTCCTCTTTCCCCTCACCCCCCAGTAAGTTGAGCCAGGTGTTTTTAACAGGCCTCTTCCTGTTAAAAGGGAGCTCTTCCTCCCCACAGTCACCTTGTACTCGCTCATAGGGGATCTTTTTATCAGTTGAGTTATTTCCGTAATATTGTAGGGTCTACACCTACTTCTAAATTGCATTGAGATGTCACTTATAAATTTAAATATCCACTTTTTTAAAAAGCCATTCATGAATTTATTCAGTGTTGTTACTGTAACACCTTTGAGGCTCTGTTTTTAACTAAAATACTGAGAAAATGTTAAAACTGTGTTGGCTTACCTAAGTTGAAAAGCTGTCGTCGGTAATCAATGAGATTGGAAAGCGACGAGCTGAGGCGTCTTCTCTGTGAGGAAAAAAAAGAAAGAAAAGAATACGTTAGGACATCGTTAAACTGTGGAAAAAAATAGTTTAACTTGTAAAATGCTTCTCCCTAAAAGAGGAGCTGTGTGTCACTGGGTCAGAAACAAGCCTAAGCTGCTTTAATTCACCAACATCTTTACATTTAAACCTCTGAATCCTGTCTAGCTAGTCCTGAATCAAATGAGGGGCGTTTTCTACATGACAGCTTTCATTTTGGACTGTGCTTGAAGCAGCCGGGCGTGAGACACGCGGACACGCAGCAGCTTAGCTCTGTCACCTGGAGTCTGCCGGCAGCGTTAATCCAATCGTCAGCGTGGCCTTTCCTCTCTTTTAAGCCGCCGCTGATGCACAACAACAAAGCCAGAGATGATCTAATCTATTCACAGTGTCAGCACGTGTGAATATTTTTTGCCTGTCTGGGTGTTTTATTTTCTCATTATGGGCTTGAGTGTCATTACAAACATTGTTTTATTGTTGTTGTTATTGCACATGCTTTCTTTTGCAAAACCATACGAAACAAATGGTTTTGTTCTCTAACAAGATCGTACTGTTTGGTTTCCTTCAAAAAAGCAAGATTTCCTTTTAATCTGTAACTGACTTTGTACGGTAAGTGGGTTATGGTGAGGTTAGCATACATTAGAAGTGATAATGGGGAAATTGTAGCTAGTTTGGCTCTGGTAAAAGTTGACAAAAACCAACTATCAGCACTTCTAAAGCACAACTCATTTCTTGAGAGAAGCAGATGTGGATCAAAAGCACCAAAACTGCAGTTCCTCTAATGGCCACTTGAGGGTGCCTCCAAAGGTGAGTCAATATCCATTGACGCCCATGTTAAAACTACAGCAGAAACATGTTTGGCGCCTGACACGAAAAACTCTTTCGGTATCGATTACTAATTTCAGTGTGTAAAGTTCTACAACGTGGTCGCAGTTTTTAAAATATGGTCGCAGTTTTTATGCGACCAAAAAAAAAAAAAAGAAACAGAAATCATTAGGATAGTTTCCAATTCATTTGTAGGGATGATAATATTCTAAAGAATAAATCAAAATAATTATCTTCCACAAACAAGTGATTACAAGAGCGTGCATGCCAACCAGACGCACTCCACCGGTGAGCTGCTTTTAAGATTTATCAAATTCTTGGATCGGACCGCTGGGGCTGAGCCAGGGGATGAGTTAAAGCTTAAGTCGGCCATGAAGAAACACAGATTTGCACGTTTGCTCTGCTTTGGGACTGTAAGGAGGCAGAACACAGAGCATCCTGTTAACATTAAAACAGTGTGAAAGGACCGTGGGGGAGTTCTGAAGCCAAAAACAGGCATTCGGAGAGAGACACCGAATGCAACAGAGGGCTGAATGAAGGAGAGAGAGGAGGGGAGAAGAGATTTTCCAAACAGGAAAGGGGGGGTGAGTTATTAGAGTAGAAAGAATAAGAGGGAAAAAAGTGGGGAAAAGATAACTCACAGAGGAGGAAAGACAAATATTTCAATTTTCTTTAAAAAAAAAAAAAATGCTATTAACCCATAATTGTGTGGTCATGCTTAACTTATCAGCTTTAGCCTTTAGCTATTAAATTATACCACAAGGTCTCTTGTAATTTAAGACATTTTCATTCGTCTGCTCAGTTGATGCACAGAGTAGGAAATGTATTTACTAATGCCAGTAATGCTTGCTGAAAACTATACTGCTATTTTAGCATTTTAAGGTTATAACCACATGTAAACTGTACAGAAAGCAGATTTTTATTATGAATGGTTAAAGTTTCTGAGTTACAGGTGAACTTTAAGTATTTCCCAAGCTAAGACTTTATACTTTCAATTATATGGAAACTCATTCCTGTATGTTTGTTTATATGTCTTTAATGATTCATCACCATATGCAATCAAATTACTAGTGGATAATCTCCTGGCCCTTATTTTGAAAACCCAGCCCTTGTGATTTCCCACCAGTCTGCTTGCTGGACAGGTTCCTGTTGTGGCTGTCCTCTTTATCATTCAGCTGCTTTCCAAGAACCTGCAGCTAGCAGAAAACAGTTTTCACAGGACTCTTTGTCCTTCCTCTGTAGCAGGGGTGGGCAACTCCAGGCCTCGAGGGCCGGTGTCCTGCAGGTTTTAGATGTGTCAGCTGTGACACAGCTGATTAAAATGGCTAAGTGACCTCCTCAACATGTCTTGAAGTTCTCCAGAGGCCTGGTAATGAACTAATCATTTGATTCAGGAGTGTTGACCCAGGGTGAGATCTAAAACCTGCAGGACACTGGCCCTCGAGGCCTGGAGTTGCCCACCCCTGCTCTATAGGAACCTCCTGGATTTAGTAAGTATACCCTTACTAACATCAGAGGTTAAGAATTAAGAGGTTAAGGGTACTGATGATTGATAAGTCTGAGCATCTCTATAAAAGCATTAGTTTTGTCAGTTTGCAGGTCAGTAGCATTCAGGTGTGTGCTAACACAATGCCACAATATTCCCAGGAGTGGACATTTCAGTAAATTCCCAATAACACCATAAATTCATAAATTTACCCTCAGCTCTCAATTCACCATAACAGATCGGTACACCAATCCATCTGCCAATCTCCTGCTCCAGTCAGACCCAGAGATGCTTAAACTCCTCCACTTTGGGCAGCAACTCAGCTATAAATCAGGCGGACGTCCTTGGGCTCCAATCCCCGGCTTCCAAAACTACCCTCTGGTACAATGAACATCAAAATTTTAAATATTTGCGCTTATTTTGCTTCAGTTCTATTTTTCTTTAATTAGTTATCCATCTGCATACAGACAGAGTAAGATAAAAGGCAGGCAGGCTCTCTGAAGAAAGGCAGAGAAAGAAAAATAAAACTAAGATCATACAGGAAGTAATGTCTCTTACAGAGGAGAGCTGCCCAGCCAGGGAGGCTTAGCCAGCAAGAGAAAGGGATGAAGGGAAAGAAAGAAACTGAGAGACGTATAGTTACAGCTCGGTCCAAAAATATCGGGAGCGTGACAGGAATAGAACCGCTGGACTGAGCACCACATGTTTTTAATGGTTACAGTAAATGATCCTGTCTCTCACAGCAGCTGCCCTGTTTATGAAACCCAAATGTTCCTCAGCACAGTTCATCATTCTTTTATTTTCAAAAGTACATCCCTCTTCATTACTCATGAGTAATTCATTATTAAGTACAACTTTTCCTCACTGTAGGATGAAACCAATTAACAGGAGTTGCTTAACTGAGTAAAAGAAGTATGTTTTTGGCCTTCTCATGACTGTCTCTTTGTCTCTGCAAAGCACCAGAATCAGCAACCACCCACTGATTTCCGCAGACTGCTTTTTAACAAAAACTATATATCTAAAGAGTTTCTTATCTTATCACCAAACTCATTAATTGAAGCTTTTACAGGATGATAATTTGACATCTTCACAATCTTATCAGTCATCCAAGGCGACAGTCAACCCACCAGTGCATCGTCTTCATCAGTTTAAAAACAAACAAAAGAACAAACTGCAGGGTGGAACAAACACGTCATTACTCATCAGCCTCTGGAAAGGTCGAACACAGATGACTAGACGCTTTTTGTGCATCCTGACATCCAACTTGACCCGCATACGCCTCCCTGGAGGAGGGAGTCCAAGTGGGTCAAACAGGGGGCAAACTGAGAGGAGACGGAGGAAGGATGGAGGAAGGTGGAGAGGGAGGTCAGAGGCCGACATAATCCACAGATTTGCCCTCTTCATCAGAAATGAGGCAAACAGGAAATTAATACTCATCTTAGTGTCGTGTGAAAGGCCCCGATAAACCTCACTCAACTTCTCTGAAATGAGAAGAGGCAAAAAAAAAAAATGACAGAAAGACGTTTCCAGAATTATCTGGTTGTGTTTTTAATTGAGCAGCCTCTCTGCATTATTGGCAGTTTCTAACTCTGGCAAATGTCCTCCAGAGTCTCAGAGATCCAAATCTGAATTTCACACTGAAGCCTTTACAAACATACATTAACTAAAAATCAGTGGAGAAGACACTTGATCCGTCTCACTTGATCAGGTCAATTTCGACATTTCTTCAAAGGCAATTAACTGATCTTAATGCTGAAACCCTGAGAGAAAGCTCACAATGAGCCATACTCTTATCCTATCCTTTGGATGCCAAGAAAACTCATAATCAAGAGGTTTTCCCCATCACAGCGTTCCCCCCTGAGCACAGCGTTAGCTCCAACCCCTCAACACCAAACCATGGCCCAGCCTGTACACGTCGTCGTTTGCAAATCTCAGATGGACTGCTTAAATTGCATCATTGTGCAAACAGTTGCTGCTGACTCTGCAAGCTGCTTTGCAACCCACTGTCGCTTCAGTTCTTTTACTTTAGAAGATGTCTATTGTACTTGTTGATGTAGCTTGTCAGTGATGCTTTACCCACCACCAGGTGGTCCAAGAACAGCATTTCTGCCACATATTAATTACTGCAGCTGGCATGACCAAAAATGACTAAAGCGGCCTTCATAGAGCTCATACCTTTTTTTCTTTTTTGCTTTCTTAACAATATGACAGATTATGATTAAGTTTGAAGGTTTGGCTGTGGCTCAGAAGGTAAAGCAGGCCATCCACCAATCAGAAGGTTGGCAGGCCGATCCTTGGCCCCTCTAAGTTATGTGCTGAAGTATCTTTGGGCACCCTGAGTTGCCCCTGATGTGAACATTAGGTTAAAAGTGCTTATGTATAGAAAAAAGCACTTGTATAATGACTGGGTAGCAAACTCTTTATTTTTGAAGCAGGGTTGTTTTAGAGGCAGGTTTTTATTTCTAATCCCTACCATCCACTGCAGGAAGATGTTTAATATGATTTCTGCTTCAGAGTTGGACATTTTCACATTGATGTCCATGGGGATTGACTCACTTTTGGAGCTGGCCCCTAGTGGCCATTGGCGGAACTGAAGTTCTTGGAACTTCAGCACTGGCAGATGTGAACACATCACTCAGTAGGTGAAAGACCAGAATTGTCAGTCCTGTGATGAGTAGATGATCTCACAACCTCCACAGAGGTGTCTTTAGAAGAAACACTGACAAGGATTACTTCTATTTTAAAACCACCTCTAATCATTTTCACTCTAGTTTTAAGAACAATCTCAGACAGTTTTTTTATGCAAAGCATCCATAAAGCACCTACAGGCCTGTATTTAGTGCCAAGGTTACTGAGGATAATGAGTATGGCTGCCACCTGATGACTTAGTAGCTTCTGCTCAACAGACTCCTACCTCCTCGAGCAAGTGCTAAAGGCTAAATAAAGACTGCACGATCGTGTTGCTTAGCAATGCCGCTGTACTTTAAATCACTAAAGTGCCACTCGATTCTTCAGTTTGATTTTTAAAACCCACACAAAGATTTTCCTGAAATAATAACGAAAACATGCTGCAGGAAACGTGTTGCTCTGTGGCAACAACGTGAGCGCTGAAGCTGCGGTCTGTGTTTGTGGCGTGTTTTGGTTCAACCTGGTGGTCCAGACAGATAATTTGACAGAGACTCTCCTCCAAGGTTTTCGCTTCCTCCCTTTTAACTTGGCCATCTCCCCCGCTTCCTCATCTATAATTCACACAGGCAACCTACCTCTCTCCCCCCACACACACAAACCTGTTCATACACACTCCCTCAGGCCACACGCAAACACGGGCATGTTTAATGCATCAAAGTCGCTATAGGAGTTCAAGGTGATATCCATTCTGTAATATGCTCAGATACTGCACAAAGAAATAATTCAAGACAAAACTTTAGAGGGAGTCTTTAATCCCCAATAAGTACGGCAAACTATGAGATTATGCTTTGCACTTCTTTAACGTTCCTCTACATCATTTTGGTGTCGATAACCATTTCACATTTGGCATTAAACGCTTACGACTTCTCATTATCTTTCCATCGCCGCTGTGTAATTGCCTCTATGATTCATTTCGCCTTATTCCAATCACGACTCTCCATCTAGTCCTGAACTCTTTTATTCTGCAGGAGACTCGTAATCAGTGCAATCACACAGTAGTAAAGAGAGCGAAGGAAGGTGGCAGTTTTCTAAACTACAGAAGAGCATCAGTGATCCCTGTGAAATCTACTAATGACTGTAGCGCCAGTTTGGAGATGAAAAGGTGTACCTGAATGTTTTTTCTTTGTTAAGCCACTTAACACTGACCTGTGAATCGTCCAAGCATAAAAAGCCCCTTTTGTTACAGAAACCCAATAATTTCCATTTCTTTAGTTGAATTTATGAAGTCAAATATTACACAGTTTGACAGGTAAATAGTATTTTTGCACCAACAAGATGATTCCCAAAGACCTGACATATCTCAGCATGGTGTGCAGTGTGTCCTTAAAAAAAATTGAGGAAACTGGATGAAATAAGTATTGGGCCTAAAAAACTATCTATAGCAGATGATCAGTAGCTAAAAGTTATACCCTGGTGAAACAGGAAAAAAATCCAACAATGACCTGACACAGGACCTGAGAGATACATTTGGACTTTCAGGTCTGATGGAGTGATGAAAAAAAAAAATCCACATTTTTTGGTTCAAATCATTGTCAGTATGTACAGTGGACTACAGAAGAGCAGTACAACAGTGAGCGTCTACAGCCATCTGTAAAACACGTTGGAGGGTCTGTCATGGTTTGGGGTGCATTTCAGCCAGTGGTGTTGGAGATCTTGCCAAAATTGGTGGAATTATGAACAGAGAAAAGTACCATCACTTTTTGATCCACTGTTAAATACAGTGGAACCCCGACTTACGGAATTAATTTGTTCCCGAGGGTCTTTCGTAAGTCGAAAATTTTCGTAAGTCGAAGCACCCATCGCGCCTTTTGAGTGAACAATAGGCTATAGGCTAATTGCTAACTGCAACAACAATACGTCGTTCAAGTGGAACAGCGAAGCGCAAGTACGAAAGCCAAGGGGTTGTCACATGATTCGGAAGGCATTGTGGGCATTGTAGGCATTCTGGGTTCAGCTAATCAGAGCCAGCGGATTTCGTTACGCGAGCATTTTGCCGTAACACGGGCAGAAATATTGCCGTTAAGTGCCTTCGTAACTTGAATTTTTCGTTAAATGGGGTATTCGTAAGTCAGGGTTCCACTGTACAATCTGAAAATCATCTGATTGTCAGCAGCTCAACTTTTCAGCATGACAATGATTGCAAACACACAAATACAGTAAAAGCATGGAACACTATCATGGATTGGCCTCCCCAGAGCCCGGACCTCAACATTATTGAAGCAGTGTGGGATCATGTTGACAGAGAACAGAACAAAAGGCAGAAACATCCAAAGAAGAGCTTTGAATGTCCTTCAAGAAGCCTGGAGAACTATTCCTGAAGACTACTTAAAGAAATGACAAGAAAGCTGCCTAAGAGAGTTCAGACTGTGCTGAAGAATAAAGGTGGTCACACCAAATATTGACTTTCAAGCTCGTTAGAGTTGTACAAACTCTGTTTTTTGCCTTATATACTGTATTTGCATGTATGTTTGCACATGTTTACAAAATATGAAGAGCACATTACTGCTGTCTCTTTTTTAACTTTATTAATGGCAGAGAGAAAAGAAACAGGGGAGATGACAGGCAATAAACCAAACAACAGTAGATGATATCTGTCTTCTACATAAGTCTGCAAACTTGTTTTAGCTTATGACCATTGGACCAAAGCTTCATTACAAGTTTCACATGACTGTGAATTATGAGGTGTGAAAATACAGCATTAGTTTGGCTCTAATTTTAGCGTAGGGGGTGTCACAGATACATTTGTGGGTCATAGTATAACTCAGAAAGGCTTTTCTTTTTCTAGTTCACAATTTCATCAGAAATTAATTATTTATCCTGAGACTCTGACTTCCCATTATTCCCAGTAGTGTTTTTTTTTACTCTAAATGAGTACTTAAAGTTATTTTTACTAAGAGCCACATACATTAACACAGTGGTTTACTACGTGCTATTTAGCACTTTCAAATTGTCACAAACACAGTCACACTCAGGTTTATGTAGCCATTTGTGCGAGTGACCCCTAACAGGCATGTGATAGGGGTGAAAACATAGAGAACTGAGCTTTCTAACACATGTTGTCAAGGTGCAACAAGGTGTATTTTTATCCACACTTTTAACTTTGGGTAGATTTTTGTGGGAAAGGATAAAAAGTAAACAGTGACTGAGAACGAAACTTAAAGGGAGGTCTTTGATGAGTATCCCAGTCAAATGCATGTATTGTTTGATTGTTTTCCTGGAATGAATTGCATAATGTGACGTCAGTTATCATCTGACAGCAAAACTTACAGTTATTTGATCTCAGTTAGCTGCTAATGTAACCCAGTGAAACCTGAAATCCACAGCAGGTAGGCTGAAATGTAAAATTTGCATCAGCTCACACTCTGTTATTAATTTCCTTTGACCTCCCCTACAGTTGTGGTGTATCTGCAAACCACTCTGCAACCCACCTTTGCCCCAGTTCCTCCTTTCACGCTGCATGACTCAGTGTTCTGTCTTACGTCACTGATGCCTGTTTTGTGTTGTACCCGGGATGTTTGTGTTGCTTCCTGCACAGAGCCAAGCTGCTAAATAAAAATTGCAGAAGGAAATACCGATCTACTTTTGACAGTTCCTGACTGAAACATTTATCGTAAGACGGCAACTGCAACACAGCCAAAACTCTGTTTTCTCCACTTTCCCTGTGGCTGAATGACAGACTTGTTTTACAGGAAACCAGTAGGAAAGTGTAGACCTGTAACATCCATGCAAATCTCTCTTTGTCATAATTTGAAATGTTAAAAAGCCACACAGGGAGGTATCACTGTACAGTGTGTGCAGGAGTCAGCCAGAGGAGGACTCAGTGGACCCAAGAAAAGATGCTTCGGAGCAAATTTCACTGGAAAAATAGGGCATCGTGCAATCCAGCTCTTTAAATGCATCCATTAAGTCTGATCCTTGAGTCAGGAGCCCCAGAGAAAAGTAATATCCTGTTTATGACAGGAAACAACAGGAAATGTGGTTTTGATTATTAGATTTAGTTGCTCCAGTAGCATGCTATTAGCATGAAAATAAGCTAGCAAATTTCCCATGTTTAGACTGAGTACAACAAGTAACCGCACAGTAACATGAGCTTTATAATGGATCGGCTCTTTTACTCACTGTTGAAGTACAGCAGAGAAGAGCATAAACACACATGCTTCCTACGTGTAATGCTCTCTGCCCTTCACATGACCTAAAAGCTTAAACATGTGCTCGTAGCACTTTCTCCTCTGTAAAGCAGGAGGGACCAGGTGCTGGTCTTTGTGCCTCCAAGACGACAGCTGCAGTTAACAGCGAGGACAGGTGGCTGAACTGATCTATATGCATTCACAGTATGTATATATGGAGGTTTTTAGTGGCCTCGGAGCATTACAAGCACATTCATCAATCAACACGCTAGCACAGCGCCGCCCGAAATGGTGCCCGGAGGCTGCGATTTTATTACTTTCACCCTGAGGAATGCAAAGAGGGTAAAAAACATTTAGGAGGAAGACTGCAGTTGTTACACAGACATTTCTGGTTAATCCTTGAAGCTTTTTAAAGTTTCCTTGATGGAAATATGCAGCTGAGACATAAGCTAGCCGCCAATGTGAACCTCTGCGATGATAATATACAGGAACTATTTAGTTCTTAGTTTGTGTTATAAAATCTACTCTGAACATCTTAAATGTCGCCCATGACAAATATATATCCACTTTACTGTGCAAAAGTCTTGAGCCACACCTCATGTCTTTATATTTTCATTTTTCATAGCAAAATATAAAGAATAAAAAGTAAATTTATAAATATAAAGTTACTAAAAGTAACCAATAAAAAGTGAAATGAGCAAACGCAATCTAAAAATTAACAGAAACTGAATAAAACTGAAAATGATCATGTAACGAGTTACATTATAAAACTATTAGACTTTAAACTAATGACTTACGCTGCTTTCAAAATCTGAGCGCATCTGAGGTTAAAAGGAAATTTTAATCTAAGTGAGATTCTGCTCAAGTCACTGAAATGGTCAGAAATTACAAAGCACACACACCTGACACCCTTTGAAGCTCAATGCTGTACACCTTTAGTCTCTGGGTTTTATTACCTGTTGTTGCTAGGCAGCTACTCACCTTGCTCCTTTTTATCTGCACCCATACAGAAAAATCTATATGACCTGTGCTGTCTCGACCGTCTCAGGCTTTCAAATGAGATGCCCTTTTCTCCTTTAATCATCTCATGAGGAGAAGATGAAACTGTCAGAAGTGGTTATCGCTGGGAATAACACTTCTGGTCAATCTGATTGCCCTAAAACTTCAACTAAAGCTGATTAAAAACGGCACCTCTTGAAGCTTCTGTTATTTTTAGCCTCTAACCTCATGCAAACTGAGATGAATTTTGCAAATACACCAAGTTCTGTTTTCTTTAAATCGTCCACCCAACACCCAAACTGACGGGATGCTACCTCACGTCATCTGCCTCCTCTGAGTGTTTTCCACTATGCAGCATCGTCACGCATTCCTCAAATACGCTACCAGCCAGTTCACCGGCTCTGCTGCAGTCTTCCCCCCTCCCGCCCCTGAAATAACAAACTGTCTCCTATGGCTCACCTCCTCTTACAGCTTTGGCATCTAGCTTCATGCGCATCAAGTATCACTTGTCAACAGTCACTTCAGGGCTTCCTGTCAAAGTCGAGGGACTCCCGTGTTCCTGTCTCCAACACTTTGCCTCTTCAAATTATCCACAGCACGCATTAATCTCTGACAGGGAGGTATAAAAACACTGCAGCCTGAGAGGCAGATGTTGAGAAATGCTGGGCGACTACAGCAGCTCCTGTGCCAGCTGGATAATCAGCCTAGAATTTATTTCTCCCCCTAATGACGAAGAACCTGATTAAGAAGTGTGGAAAAAGTTGCATTTTGTATTGTTAAATACCCAGGCTCAATATCCCTGCAATTTGGGATTAAATCTACAGTTTAGGCATATTTGTTTTGTAGTTGAAGATGTCATGAAGAGAAAACAGTGCCTGTCTTTTCTGCGCTTGACTTCGCTGTGGCACCTACATTTATCTCCGTTACAATTCAAATGCCACGCTGACTAACAGCAACGAGAAGCATTGTGGTGTTGACTCTTTCTCTCTCCCACTCATTTTGCCCTTCAAGCATGGCAACAGTTGGTTAACTGCCTGCTGCGCCCTCTTCTGAAGGCATGAGCTTGGCAGAACCGGAAGAGGGATGCAGGAGGAGGGAGGAGGAAAAAAAAGGGAAAGAGAGAGAGGAGGTGCTGGGTGACTGGGGGACAAGCTGTGACCCCAACAACAAGGACAGAAAGAGGGCGCATCCGCCCCCCTCGTCCTCCCCGCCTCAGCCCTGGCATGTCATCCCAAGTTGGTCCCAGAAAGCAGACAGCTCGCCTGAGAGCTGCCCAGCAACCGTGCAAGCAGACGGAGACAGAGATAGGCGGAGAGAAAAGGGGGTTCAGGGAGGGGAGTGAGGGGGCGTCATGTCACTCTAGATATGACAGACATCGCGGTGACTTCCAGCACGCAGTTATACAAGCATAACGTTGGCTGAGAACAAGGCAGAAACAAAAGTAGGAGGGTGGCACAGCGGTGTGGTGGTTAGCAGCGTTGCCTCACAGCGAGAAGGTTCTGGGTTGCTGCGTGTTTGCCCTGTGATGGACTGGAGACCGGTCCAAGGACTATATACATATAAATATATATAAATATGTGAGTCACAGGCCTACGCCCATCTTTTATTTACAGTTTATACTGCAAACTGCCCGAGGCCAACTGTCCACTATAAAAAGTAAGGGAGGAAAAGGCTTATTATATATAAACACCGGTGCATGCCACTACACACCCATGTTACAGTACTGTCTGCCCCGTTGGTGCTGCTGGGAAAATATGCATAGTAGATGTTGTTTAGATATAAAAAAATACCAGCTCATTTTTGTCCATTGCTCGGTGGTTGCCAGGCAATAATCACAATTTCTCATGCATAATGCAGTTTTTGTAGGTATAATTCAAATGTTATTGTTGTGAATTTAAAAGGATAGGATGCTTTACTATGTTTTCACAGGTGCATAAATGCTAAAAACAACAGACTGTTGCTCAATGACAGGATGGCTTCATTTTATCTGATATAGATAAGAACCTTCATGGTCTTAAGATGAACCTGTGTGCCAAGATCGGTTGCTCAACTCTTGATGATATGGGAGGAGTTTGTGGACAAAGAAACAAACCAACACACAGAGAAACAGAGATTTGGTGCATTATGGTGAGATTAAGACTATTAGAAGTTTGTTTATCTACCAAATGAATATGGAGTGGTTTATTGTCCCCTTGGATGGTGCCACAACACGAAAGAACAAAACAGATAAAAGCAGGAGGCGGAGGAATAAACAGTGGAAAGGACAAAAAGAAAGAAAAGAGAAACAGAAAAGATAGAGTGGGAGAAAAAAAGGGCGCTGCATCGCCACCTGCTCCAAAAGTCGATCGAGCCGTCAGCAAACTTGTGACAGCCAGCTCAGCCGGCGCTGACAGGCAGCGTAATGCATCCCGCGGTCTCGCTCGGCTTGGTGTCGCTCCCACTGAGAAACCACCAACAATCTGTTGGCTATGAGTCGCTAACCGCCAACGGCCGCATGCCATCACAGCTACAGCCTCTAAATAGAACCCAATCAGCATTATTTCCAAGTGAAATAAAGCTATAAAAAAACAGAAGATCAGGCTTTTAATATCTCGGTTTTGCTGGCACACACAGGCACACAGCAGCAGCAGCAGCTCACCCTGAGCGAACCGTGGTGACTGAATAATCAGGGGTGTCTAGACGAAGGACGTCACAAAGACTAAAGGTCACCAAACCAGAGGAACAACAGCCCCTGGCTTATCACAGCATCACTTTATTCACGCCGTACTTCGAATATGTCAGCAGCAAATATTCTCAATCTGTGCCAAACAAAAGAGAGATGATACCCGGGGAGATCCTGATTAGAGATCATAAGCACAATCAGACAAGGAGGAGGAGAAGAAGAAAGAAAGAAAGCCGGCACTTTGCCTCCTGAGACTTTTAATTTTCCTTTTTTTCCCCAGCCTGTTTAATACTGAGCATGCACATCACATTTGGAGCTGTAAAAGCAGCTAGAAAGGGACTACATAATATAATACACAGCGTCTTACCTGGTGGGGCAGTTATTCCTGCTTTTTGTCTGCAAAGAGGACACAAGGGGGGAGGGGGCAAGGCAGCGGCTTCTGCAGAGAAAGAGAGAGGAAAACGAAAAGAGATGAGAGGCGGGAAGAGGAGAGAGCAGGAGTCAGAGGGGCAGCGCCACGCTGACAGAGAGATGCCTTTTTGTCGGCAAGCGGAGCCGGCGAGCACGCCGCTGCAGATTACGCACTCCCTCTCATCCACGCACACACACACACACACGAAGACCGGCACACTGCCTCGCAAAGATCTCCCCTTCACCAGCACGCACACACATACAGATAGTGCTGCAGACAAGCCAGTGTCTGCATTACATTGGGGTTGGGTGGAGAACAGGGGAGGGGTGGAGATGTATACAAGAAGTGTGTGTGTGTGTGTGTGTGTGTCAGGGCTACATTAATTCATCTTTGAAAGGGATATGAAGCTCATCAAACCCCCAGAGGGAATTAAGTTCCAACATAAAAGACCATCTCCATCCAAGAAATTTCCAGAAGTGCGTTTCATTCTCTTCCCTGTTTATCTCAGCCCTACACATTACAAATGCATGAAACATTTTAACATGACAGTATCTGTGTGTGTGTGTGTGTGTGTGTGTGTGGAGGAAAGGAGGGGTGCAGGGTTTGCCCCTGTGGTGAATAATTGCTCTGTCCTGGTGCTCATTTGCAGGCATGGCCAAGTGCAGGAGCAGCAGCACCGAAACAAAGACAGCGAGGGGGAACCGGAGGGTGAGGTGGGGGGATGTTTGTAGACTGCAGAGGCCGGACCAGCAGAGCAGAAGCACACACAGCCCGGTTTCACCAAGCCTCCGACCTCAAACCGCACGAAATGAAATATATTTAGAGTGGAGAGACTAACAATGGTCTCGGGTCAATAATCCATCACGTGAGCTACTAGAGATGTCAAAGATGTTAATAAATACAGGGATTATGGAGCTGAGCGCTGGAGTGGCTAAAAGACTGAGTGAGTGCAAATTTGAATAATTGGAAGGGTGAGCGGATTTAATGAAAACAAACGACAGGTTCAGAATTTTTTTCCATGTCTTGGTTCCAAATTTGTTGCTACTCAATCAGGTCATAGCAAAAGGAACCAATGACTTCCTAACGTGACTCTAATATACGTCATACACATATACAATTAGGAATATCAGCTAAGCCCTCAACCACACGCACCTAGAGACTGGTTGGCAACCCCTGGACATCCTCTGTTGCTAGGGAATGATGCTTATTCCCTGACCTGAGTGCAGCCAGAACCTCATAGATTTGAAACAGAAATTTAGGAATTCCTCGACAAATAGTTACAGACTTGCTGCAGCACAGCAGTTTAAGTACAAAATGACAGCCTTACTATCCAGCCTTTAATAAAGGAACATAACCAGAATACAACCAGTTGCCAACCAGTTGAATTGAGTGTCAAAGACGAGTCACGCTCATCTGCGTAGACAAACTCAGACTGACTGCAATAAGGTGACAATCAGTGTTCATAAACTAGGTGGCAATTATGTGTAAACCTTCATCAATGTGAGAGCAACTGCAGTCACTTTGAGTCAGATTGCGATTGTTGCCTTCCTCAAAGCAATCCGTGGCAATCACCATCCATCCAAAGTGGTCGCCCAGAGGCCAAGAGTGGTTCCTCTCTGGGCAGCCAGGTGGTTGCTGGTTTCTGATAGCAAAATATTCATTAGCTAGTCATTAGCTAGTAAACATGGGAGCGCATTCAATGACTAAAGACTAAAGACTTGTTCTAATAAAATCCAACCGCACATCCATTGCTTCTAATCACAGTTAGCAACTTGCTAACCAATATAGGAGCGTTTAATGTCTAATGATCTGGAGTTTGTGGAGACCAAACCTGAGCTAAGCTTACAGTAAACAGTAAACAGTCAATCTTTGATACAGGGCCTTGACTTTGCAATATAAAATCTAAAATGTACATGTTTACAGTTTCTATAAGATGACAAAAAATGCTATAAAAAGTTGATGGTCTTTATTCTGAACATAAGCATTTTTAAAGGACCTATCCTTCAAGGAGCCAATAAATTAAGCCATTAAAGTAAAACCAGTACAACCACATTGATGTCAAGAGACACTCCCTGACATGATCGCCAGACCTCGGAGGCCAGTGAGGTCGATGTGAAGCTGAATCTCAAAGGACGGAGTCATTACGGTTTCCAAAACCACTTTAGAAGTTAGAGGCTGTGCTCCTTCCACATCCTCTCTTAGGCTCCAATGTGAAAAATTATGATATCAGCAATATATACCGGCCACCCTGCTCTCTGAAGATTTTCTTTTGGTAATTGAAAAACCAATATCGGTTGACCACAAGCAGAAAGAGCCATCAGCGTGAGGCTATAATCAACCTGTCAGCATCGAGGTCTGGATCAAGTTTAAAGAAAGCAAATGAGACATTTAAAATGACAGCTGAAAAATAATCTCAGTGTCAAATTAAAATATGAGCTCATATTCAGATTTCACCTCTTCGGGAGGGTTCAGTGCTCATCATGAGCCCAGCAACAAAGCAGATCTGTCAGTGTTTGAAGTCCAGAGAGAGACGGAAGAGATAAGGAGAAAACTGGATGGAAGGAGAGACGAACAGAAGGAATGAAAGATCGGGGGAGGGAGGCTCAGACGGCCCTGTCAACGCCTCCAGCCTTTAAAGAGGCCGTGCCAGCACCGATTAGAGACCAAGCCTGGACCGGAGCTGCAGAGCCAGCTAGCACAGTCCGGTAACATCTAATCTCCCAGAAAGCAGATGTCGGTTGCGCTAACGCCAATATGCCACAGCCGTACTGTCAACAAGACACAGCGACAGGCAGATCACTCGTCATGTTGTTCACCCTGTGTTTAAGCTGCACACGTGGTTGGTAAAACAAATCAGTGCAAACAGGCCTCAAATCTCCAGACTGATCCAACATTAACAGCCAGGTCGATCTCACTGCACTGTTGGTCAGTGAAGGTTGTGTTAGGCTTTCGGCAGTAAGACTGGGACAGAGCCAAGTCATTATGATCTGGTTTGGCCGAACTGATCGCCGTGACTTCTGTGCAATCACCCCGGGCTCCTTCAGCTAGACGTGGATGATTTGGTCCTGTATGAAGAGCTGCTGGATATCCCTGGACAACACCCAAATCATCACAAGAATAAGGCTGGAAGAAAAGTCTTCTAAATAATGTAATTTCAAGATGTACCTCCTCCGATCGAGTCTCTACCTCTTGCCTTTAAAGCAAACACCTGCCAGATTGGAAGCTGAACGCACACATACGCAGACAGGGATGGATTAGCACTTGAGGGAGGCTCTAAAGCAAATTACTGCAGTGTGAACTAATTCAGCATCATCTGCTTCTCCACGATAACAACCAGCTGCTGACTATTACTGGAACTGATATATATTCAGACTTGCCTGAGTACCGTCATAAGATACACAAAAGATGTCAACTCGTCTTCTGAAAGCATGACTCGAGCTTTTAGAGGAAAAACAAAATGCAGCACTAGCACAAATTACGTTTGGCTGAGCGAGCAAATTTACTGCAGGTGCTTCGAGGACAAAACAGCAGCGATGGCGGCCTCGGTGCTTCTGTGTCATTAGGGCTGTGATTGCGGCTCCATTTTATTTCGTATAACTCAGACTGCTGTAGCTTATGAGAGTGCTGAGAGGAGTTAATATGAATGCAGATATCGATTAAAGATTACTGCAAGTGCTTTGGGAAAATGAGGTCAAACAAGTGTGAGGATAAAGGGAACGTGGAAAGCTAATCTTAGATTTAGACGTTCCATCGATGTTTTCTGACATTTTAAAGGCTATGAGATGAATCAGGATAACAAATGACAGTTTAAAGAGGCAGTATAATTTTTTTATTACGGCACATCTATAAAGCTGTGTAATGCACAGGCTAAGATGTCTGATGCAACTTGGTCAGACAGATTACATCCATCAGGGTGAGGCTATAATCTCCTGTGATTGGTTGTTTCACTGTCCGGAAACATTGGAAAGAGGTGGCATAGCAGCTACATGGGTCAGTTTGGAAAACGTTATTTTATTAATCACACCCTGAAATCACAAGTGGTTCCAACAAGCATCCACTGTAAGGACTGGTTTGTAAAAAAAAAAAATCAAACAACAGTCTCAAAGCTCTTTGTCCAAGCAAGAGCTCAAACCTCGAAGTCATCAACATTACTGACAAAAAAAATGTAGCAAACCCACACACTCCAAGGTATTTGTAAAGACATTTCAGCTTTGCTTCAACACAAGATTTAACCCAACCAAGCACCAAAGCTCTTCTGCAGGTGAAAATCTTCATTTGAAAAGTAACATTTTTGCAGTTTGTTTACTCGATGATGATTTTTCCTTGCATTCGCTTTTAGCGTTATGTCAATGCTAAACAGCCCAGGCCCTCTCTTATTCAGAATTCCCCAACGGCAGCTGCCTCTACAAATGTAGAGGTCTGACAGACTCCAAATCCAGGACTGCATCTCACAATGGCAATCTTTGCTATGCTGCAGGCTCGAGGACTGCTCTAACCAATGAAGAACTGGTGCTTTTGCAGCTACGAGTTTATCTAGACTGCAGATCCATCAGTAGGATGAAAGAGTAACCATAGGTTTCCTAAGATAACGGTTTCTGTTGTTTCCTGATTAAAAGTAGGGCTTTGCCATATTGTATTTCCTGATACCGGGCAGCAATAATACCAGTAGAGATTTTTCCCTGATATAAAAATGTGATATCATTGTTATAGCAGCCTTTAATAATAATTGAGTCCCTGGAGCGGAAGCTACTTTAACATCCTCCAGCAAAACACAGTACACTACAAAATATGCAAGAAAACTTCTCCAACTAAAGACGGAAACAATATTCATCCTTCACTTGCACCATAAACGAACCATTTACTCCAGCACTCCATTTTCCTGATATAATTTTGAGGCTATATCACCCACCTGTAATTACAAGGAAGGGTGGATCTAACTGTAAAACCTGCACGTTCACTGGCTAATGACTGACGCTTTATTAGCAAGTGAGCATATGGTTTGATGCTACAGATAATCCTCTATTTTGAAACGTATAAACTAGTACGATTAAGATGTAAATTATTGAATATGATCCAAAATAAGGGAGTGCACCTATAAACTCAGCAGGATAGTGTTTAGAGAGGTCAAGACAAAAAGTCATTTTACCATTTTTATTAATTTATCTTTTTTACAGCCACAGCTATCGCCATCTGGTGGCCTTGAGATAAAATGAATCTACATCTACAGTATGTTTTATAAGGTCTATGGAGGCAGTTGATACTTGCTCTGTTGATAAATTTATACAAACAGCATTATTTATTCATTGATCAAATTTCCTCTAGAATGAAGGGGAATAGAAGAGTTAAATATGAAATAGTGGAAATACGTAAGTAAAGTCCCAGTAGAGACGAACTCTTATCACAAAGAGAGTCACACTGGGTAAAAGAGTGCAAACATCTCAATCAGGAGGCCAACTTCACAGTGAAAGAATTAATTTCAATAAGAGAGCAGTGATAACGATTTAGAGACTCTTTTATACCTTGCCTGGCTCTGGAAGACGATCAGGTAAGTCTTCAGTCAATAACTAATCATAGCAGACACAACAATGCTAAAACCCTCAAGCCCAATCTAAGAGTCCAAGTCTTTTTTAGTATTTTGGCCTGCTTTATAGAAAAAAAATAAAGGTTGCATTCATATGTTTTCTCTTACCAAACTCCACGCTAATACTTTCACCCAGACGTGGACCTAATAATCGCCTGTGTTGGCACAGTAATGGCTGAGGATTGGATCACCGCTAGCATCAGCAGGACGGCGGGAGCAATCTCCTTTCCAGCACGAGGCTGACGTCCAATTCAAACAACAACAACTGCTCCATTTAGCTCAAAATAGAGGAAAACACAGCGGCATCTGCTTGTTTTGTTGTTTGCTTTAAACACGTAGTAAATTTGATTTAAGACCGTGGAAATCTAATTACTCAAATCCCTGCTGATTTGACTGTCTGTTTAATGGTTAGCAGGAAGTCATCCGTCCCAGACATCACCAGAAATCAGTCATATTACATGTAACTTTGTCCAATGAGGTTAATTATGATTATTACATTAAAGTCTCTCCTTTAGTACAATATCAATTTGATAAACTTCCTCAAAGGTTTCTCTGGTTTTAAGTCTAACTCTGCCTCAAATTTGCCTATTGGAGAAAATTTTCTCCCCTATGTTTCTGCCAAGGCATTCGCTTCTTGATGTTTGCTTTAGGACGCTTTGATGTTAGAGGTCAAAGGTGACTCTGTTCAGACCAAACACATGAGCTGATCCGCTCCATCCCTTAAGAGCCTTCTGTATATAGACACAACAGCGTGACTCCCACAAACACCACTGCGTGACACCTTATCCGAGCCCTGTGCGCTGCAGGCAACATAATAAGTCATTAGACATCCACTGATTTCATACAAAGACAATTATTCTGCACAATCCTATAGCTCACAAATTTTCCTTGCTTTATATTCATGTCTGGTAACATCCTAATTTCAGATTCCAACTATCTGCACTTCACTTAAGATTTTTAGGTTAATCTGTTGCTGGTTCACACCATCCATCCATGTTCTACCATTTCTCTGGGCCTGATATGGAGGGGCATCAGTGTTAGTAGAAATGCTAAGACTTGCCTCTTCCCAGCAATAATTTTCCACCAAGCTCCCTAGTCAGTCGAGAGACATAATCATGGCATGTCCTTGGTCTTCCCCATTCTCTTAGTGTTTGGACATACATTGAAAAAAATCACTTGGAAATTGTTGAGGACCCAGCCTAATCAGATACCAAACTACCTTTCCTGGGTGGCCTTCTTTTGCTGTATCTAAGGGTAAGCCTGGAGTCCCTTGAGACGCAGATCATTTCCATCACATCTCTTACCAGTTAGTGAGAGTAGGAAAGTACAGTATGAGTAAAAAATTAAACTTAAAAAAGGGGTTTTCTTAACTTCAGCACAAATGCAGGTCTCTATCAGCATGCTTTGTGGAATTTCCAGTCATCTTAGGAAACATAATAACATGGTTAAGCTTACAATGACAGCTTCAGTCATCAGCAAAGGTAACTCTACACTTAAAAGCCACAGATTCTGTCAGCAAAATGTTCGATTCAGCTGTTTAAACCTTCAAAACTTCAATCTCAAATTCCAATGCCCTGTTCGGGTCTCCTTGAGGAGCTTGACTTTTGCTCCCCACCTCATTCACTTAGTCTAAACTCTGCAGTGAAGTACACCAGACACCAGTCAACACTTTAAGGAAAAAAAGAAGAAAAATCTTGTCCTTCTGTTGAATTTAAGCCTTGACTGCCTAAAAGCTACTTCTGTCACCATCTGTGCTTCTATGTAGTCATATATTGCTTTCCGACCTACAGGAACATTTTCGTAGTTGCAGTGATTTTAATAGCTGTAGTACGGTCTCAACTCGCTGTAGGAGCAGAATGTCTGTGAAAACTGTTCTTTTGTGGTCTTTTTTTAGCTGCTACTATAAAGTAGATACTTTATTAGCATGAGAAGAGTCTCGCACATGGATACAAGAAACTATAACAGTCAAACAAATGTTTGCTTTTCCTTATATACTGCAGATAGCGGATGCTCATATTAAATACCCAAATAACCACACGAGTTTTTAAGAAAATGAATGAATTAATAAAATGAATTAATCTCTGTGAGTCAAAAGCTCAGGATGCAGACAGTGTTTTCTACTCTTGAATCTACTCTGTGACACAAAGGGAAACCAGTGATTGGAGACTGGGCATGACCAAAAATAATAGGACACTGTTAATCTGGGATCTAGTAGCCTCTGATGGGGTTGCTTTGAAGATGGGGACGAGGTCTGCAACAAGTTGCAGTCAGTTGCTGTCTTCATGCATTATTGTATGGAGACGGTGATAAATAGCATGGACGCAGTCTGCTAATTTTGCTATCAGTTTGTGATTGGATGTAGTTACATTGGCAGTTACATGCAATCTGTTTGTGATAATACAGCGATGAACTGTGATGAAACAGTGAAAAACAAAAGTCTGTTGTTGTTTACATGCAAAGATATTCACATTAACTTCTTACATTCAGAGTCCAGCCACAAACTCATAGATTTGAACCGGAAATACTAAAAATAGTAACTATAAATAGTGACATAGTTGCTGCAGGATGCCAATTTATCTGCAAATTCAAAAAGGGGCTTGGGAGTCTTGTTTCTCTATTCCAAAGAGACGGGTCACAGAAAAGCTGTACTCATCTGAACCGACTGACTCAGATTGATTGCAGCATGCTGGCAATTTGTCTGCATTTATAAATTAGACCAGTCCAAGTCAGACCACAACTGTCTGGAAACAGGTTGCCTCCCGCCAGGTGATCTATGCATTCGCCCTGTGAAAGTGATACCCCAGAGGTTGAGGTTGAATGTTCACTCTCTGGGTAACCAGTTGGTGGCTGCAACTACTTGCAGTTGGCTGCCAAATGCAAAAAAGTTAGATGCAATCACCCAGCCACCACTGATTTTTTTCCAAGTCGTGAGCAGGCTGGCGTCCTATTTTTACTCTGTTGTGACTGAATTGTTTAAGGAAGGTGGCAGGGAGTTAAAATGCGACCCGAAGCATCAAAGAATAAGATAAATAAGGATTCTTTTGAATTGCGACTCACAAAAAGCTACTCTATTAGGGTCCAAAAATAAAAAGAGCTGGTGATAAGCAAAATCAATCCCCTTTCACAGCTGCCTTAAATATAAAATAAAACATTAAAAAATGACCAACAGTGAAGACCAGGCCTTATTGAGCCAATGTGAGGGTGAAAATAAAACATATTGACTTGTCAGAGCCAATTATAAAAATCATTATGAACCAAAGACTGACTATCGCCCCACAGTTGCTAATATAATGTGAAAGCTAGAAGGAACAAAACATGAAGAAACGAAGGCATGTTGTTTCCAGAGGACCTGTCTAATGGATGGTTACTTCCTGAATTCCTGTTTCATGCTCTGCAACATCAGTTATTCAGTCTAACAAGCTAAATGCTTTAATGGTTGGCATGAAAACAGATTGTTTTTCCTCTTGACAAACAGTAGAGCATATCTGCCTCCACAAAGAGGGTGCCTTACTCTTTTTACATCCACACGCCAGATGAACTTTGATCCATTAATGTTTTAGGAAAGCTAAACTGTTTATTATATTGACACAGTCACCCTATCATTATTCAAAGAGCACAACTGCAAGAAGGTTGGTGAAAAGCTCCTGAGAGCATAAAAGCCTGAGTGGCTTGTCAAAGTGCAGCCTTACTTGTTTGCCGCTGCCAAGAGTAAATAGCAGGCAGTCCATTTGCCAAAAGAGAGCGTCAGACCATCTCAATGACCGGCTTGCCATTCATAACAAAAACCTCAAAATGTGTCCTGTAACTTACAGTGAGTGCGTGGGAATGTCCAGTGCTGTGCAACAGTTGGACCACCACAGGATAACATATCGAGTGTGATGGATTTTTCCCTTTACCACCCAGCAGGAAGGCCTCACGGGGGTATATATTGTCCCATCATTCACATAATACATGTACACACACACACACACACACACACACACACCCCCTCCCACATTGGCAGGCTAAAGATGGCCTGAGTGCGCTACTCTCGGACTGTCATTCCTCTCAGATATGAGCAGAGCACAGGAAATGCCTCAAATGTGAAATATGCCTCAGAGAGGCCCGTTTAAAACAGAGACGTGATTTGAGGAGAAAGAAAAGAGGAAGTGGAGGGGTGGGTGAAGGAGGCTGATGCTAACACTGTGGGGGGAATTTAGGGGTTAGACGCAGTCAAGTGTTTTTATGGACTTAAATAAATTTGTGCCTGTCTGAGGGCGTGTGCCTGCCTTACAATAAATGCTGTATATATTAACTGTCTGCAAGGTTTGTGCGAACACTCTAGCTTGCATGTGCCTGGCTTTACACTAACCACAGGGTGTAGCCGAAGGCTTTGAAGTAGTTCCTACACCCTGGGCTGAACTCTAACACAGGCTACTGTACAAGATCCTGTATTACTCCATGGAAAAATCACAACATGCTTTCTACTTACAGGGAACACTGCTCTCTCTATATTCCCCTTGTAAAACTTCACTAGGCAGAAAAGGCTGAAAAAAGGGCAAAAAATAAAGTATAGGAAAACTGTGCATTTTTAAAAGAAGAGCCAATCACATTTATTTCCAAGCTTGAGATGGTAAATGGACTGTTACTTCTGTAGCTCCTTTTTACTCAGCTGATAACTCAAAGTACTTTATGCTACAAGTCTCATTCACCTTAATTGTATAGTGCTTTGATCTATGCCTAAGCTCTCAGCCTAAGTCACACACTCTCTCACACTCTGATGGAGGCATCAGGGGCAAGTCCGGATTCAATATCTTGCCCAAGGATGCTTCAGCGTGTGGACTGGAGGAGCCAGCGTTTGACTTTACCAATCGAGCCACAGCTTTCATTTCATAATCTTCATTTTTTGTCTGACCAGAACAGCCGAACCCAAAGATATTTAATTGACTTTATATAAATCATACGTTGTTAAAAAGACACAAGAATCTAGTGATGGTCATTTTATGATGAGAGGTAACGTAATTTAAAAATGGAAAGCTAATTTACTTCAGCATGCAGCCTCAGGAAGAATTTTCCTGACTTATCCATTCAAGACAAGAGAGTTAACCTTGTGCATGCTAACAATAGCCAGAAGGGCTTCAGGAGGTAAATCTGGATTTCTTCTGGTGAATATTAGGTATGGAGCCTGGCCGGCGACCCCCAGCAACCTTTGTGTGTATTACCCGACTGGCTGGCGAGCGATTGCTAGAGGTTACAGGCAGTCGCTACCGTGAAACTGGTCAGAAAGAGGTATACAGTGTTACACCGGGAACCTTCTCAGAACATCTTTGATCGCACATTGTCGCAGTTTCCTGTATTGTATATGTAAAGGCAACTTCTTTGAAGCTATTCATCGTCCAAGCTGAAGTGAAACTTGAAAACATGTGCTGTAGCCCGAAAATGAAGAACGTTCACCTTTAAATTAAAAGCTGTGCCTTGTTGTTGCAACAGATCGATTTGAAAGAGAAAGTTCTTTGTTTCTAGTTTGCGTTGCACTTTTCATGGTTTCACTAGTTTGTGGGTGTTTATAGACAAATTGGCATCTTCCATGAAACTACTGGTGACTGTGATGACCTGGAAAGCAATCCCAAAGTTTTGGGTGCAGAATCGTATGCCGCTTTGTGACCACTTGTAGCGGAAGGCCACAACCTCCAGTGACTACTCGCCATCTGGTTGGTCTCCCTGCAAACGGTGGTTGCCAGATGGTCACCAACAGTTATCTATGTCTATTTGACTGAGCCCATAGCTTATCTGGAAACACAGGCAAATCACTAACTATGGGATGTAGAAGCAGCTGGCTAACCTTAGCTGGCTTTCTAGCCAGTCCTGTCAGAAACCAGATCAGTTTTAGTTTTTCGTCTTCCTGTGTTATGGTAGGAGCTGGTTGTTCGCTGACATTAGTATTAGCCAATGTGGAAATGCCTTAAACCTGCATTTTAAGCTAATGATGGGGAAGCTTCACTGCTTTCCCACCCCTTTCCTGATGACTTTGGGGGATCAGTCGCTATTTTCAGGTCAGTTTCAGGAGTTAATTTGATAAATTATGGCCCTTCTTTTATTAGAAAAAAGTGAATCCGCTGCTACTCATATTGGACTGATGACTGTTGAGCACTCAAAAGGCTTTCTTACTGCAAGTCTCATTCTTCCAGTCACACACACACATTCATACAACATTGTTTATCTGCGCTTTGGTTTGCCGTCCTGTTTCTAAACCCTGAGATAACTGACTTCAGGACTCGACTGACAAATAATTGATATCACACTGGCTAGAGCCGTCTTGTATCTAGCCAATACTGCTGTATTCTGTTATTAGCAATGCTATAGGGGAAGAATGGCATTTAGGCAAAATGCTTACGAGCAAGCATAAATGTCACATCTTTTCGATTTTGCAACAAATTCGACTTGAGTGACATGCCTCACAGAAATCAGTCAATCCGTGAAAGTCTAATCTTTTTTGGGTTTGGCACATTGGCAATTAAAAAGCGCTCAGAGAAATGCTACAAACTGCACCTTAAAGAACTAAACTGCCTGTCACAGCAACCGTGCCACCTCAAAGCTCCAAACCTCTCTTGGAGAACATCGGCCTCAGGTGCTCATTTTCCAACTGAAGCCGTCTCTCTCTTCTGCTTTACCTGCAGGGTGTCTGAATGCAGCAAAGCAAGCAAATAATCAAGCAAACAGAACAAAGGTCAGAGATTCTGCACCGACACTTAAAGAGCGCACAGCAAAGGCAAACTAAATGGAAATGAGGGTGACACAATGAATCAAACGTGCCAAAAGAGGGAAAAATAATTTCCACTGTTGCTTCCCTTTGTTGCTCTGCATATGCCTGGAGTCTTTTACTAATAATGCAAACTCTCTGTGGATCATTTCAGGGGCAGATTACTAGCAAAGAAAAGTAGACAGAGGTAATTTGTAGCAGGGATGTCCCCATTTCTGAGCCTTTTACTGCTCAGGGGAGATCTGAACCTTGGCTTCCACATGCCATCTGTTCTAAATTAGCACCTACGCAGGGAGCGCTCAGATCTGGGCACCAGTGGTCAGACGCTGAGGTTTAGAGTCCTGAAGCTCCAACAGCACAGGACAGCACTAAGCTACTGGCAGAGAAAGAGTGAGCTCTTCTTTTTTCATGGTTTATATGCAAATAAGCAAGAGCAAATGAGCGGCAGAGGTCGCACAGTTGTTGACTTCCTGAACAAGTTGCAGTTGAGTTGCTGAGCAAGAATAATAAGGCAGATTAAGCACAAACACATAAAATTAAGTACACCAATAATCGATTCAGGAATGACTATTAGCCAGGCTTTTGGTGGACTGAATGATATTTAAGTCCAGATGTTGGCTTGTTTCTCCAGAGAGAAGTATGAGGGAGAAATGATAAGCCCTGCAGAGCTGCTGTGGCGTCCAGGCTTGGAGGAGAGAGGACACATGTGTCACTGAGACTGAGTGAAGAGCGGAAGTTTCTGGAAGTCATCAGGCAGGGCGGAGGGGGCCAGCTGCACAGGGCTTTTACTGCAGTGGAGGAGGGTGTCACAGCACACAAACATCCACACACTTAGCATGGACGCAAGGTCCAATGATATACCGTGCGCATTCAAATATAGCAAATGAACACTCACACGTGCAAAATACTACTTGCTGAAAACATAAAAACACGTTCTGGGCGAGAAAAAAACACAGCCCATATCCTGGGCTGGCAGGTCAGCCGCCTGACATGCACACACGCAGCCATAGGTTAACACCAATAAATGACAAACACGTGGAAACACATCTCGGAGTTGGCGTCAACAGCTGTCACATCTTATGGGGCAACTCTGTCATTCAGGCCGTGCGCAGGGAAACCGCCCTGTCAGTAAAGCGTCCAAGCCTCCCTCCTCCTGTCCCCCGCAACAAGAATGAGTCATGGTAGGCGACTCGGGAATTGAGATGATGTTGATTTTTTTGGCTGTACTGTATGGGGGAAAAATGCAAGCACCACCCTTGTGATAAATGAATAACAATGTGTTATGTTTTGACATCTATTTTTATTGAGAGTAAATCCTGGCGTCTGCCGTGGGGCCATACATGTGGTTTTGCATGTTTTAACCCATTTACTACAAAATGGACCATTTTGTAAACCACTCTGTTCCATTTTAGTGTTGCGGATGCAGCTTTCCCATTGTTCCCAGCAGCTGTTTGTTTTTATTTATATCTGTATGGCATGAAAACTGGTTACTATTTCAAGTGAATCTAATTCTGCATTTATTTTTGCATTAAAAAAACCCTTAAAACATTTTACTACAAATTAGCAACCACATTGCTGATGGTTCTTCTGTGCTTCTTTTGCTTAAAAAGCACTATGCTTATTTCCAGCTCCATATTTTTATTCTGGGACTCTAATAGAGTGGTTTTGCATGATTTACGGTTCAAAATAATCATTTACTGGACTTTGGTGCAACCACTCAGTGCACCCTGAGTCGAACAGGCTGGTTGGAGACATGTTGGAGGCAGTGCGGAAACCTGCATGCTGATATATATTTTGGTCATGTCCCAAAATAAAGTTATTCTGGGAAAGAATTTGTCTGAAACTGAGTAAAATATCGAGATCCAAAATTCCAAGTCCCGCTGAAGCTTTTTATTTCTGCCTTTATAAAGAAGACGTGGTTAAAAAAGAAGACTGGTATTAGTATTAAATACTGTTAATAGCCAAAAGAGTAATAATATTAGCAAAAATACAGTTACAAAAAACTAAAAAGTAACAG